>NC_142859.1:30002500-30602500 GCF_061612785.1 Hesperophylax consimilis | reverse complement strand
GGTGGTGGTTGGGGCAACTGGTGCAGGTCAGGACTTTCACACCCCTTAGCCGACCACCCGGTGGTGCCCTGAAGATAAGTATTGGAAAAAGAGGGATAAAACCCTAAAGAACCTAGGGGAAAGAAGCGTCAGGAGGTCGGAGGCAGGGTGGAGGTTACCCCAGCCCGCACAGTCACCCCTCTGACCACCAACGCTCATCAGGGGTGGCGCAGGTGATTGGCGGAGTCCCCCGGTAAGAAAGAATAATAAGAATCTCCAGTCGTGCATGCGGGGACGAGGCCCGTTATCCAACCCCTAATGGGGAAAATAAACAAAACAAAACAGACAACGGAGTTCAGTTCTCGCCTGTAAACTCGTTGCTGTTACTAAAAAAAAAAGAAAAGAGAACCGGAAAAAATACATGTAAAAAGAAGAGAAAATAAGAGGAAAAATGAAAAACAATAATCAATCCAAAAAGTGCCACATAAGGGCAACGGTAAATAAGTAAAAACAAAAGTAAAGGTGTAAAAATAAGATCTGCATGGTCTGTAAAGAGGACAGTAAGTATTGAATAAGATAACAAAGAAAAGTAAGAGAGATAATTAGTAAACACAGATATATAAGAGTACTTACAGTGTCTGTAAAAAGAAAAACAGTGTGTTAACCTTAGACAGGGAAAAAGAAACATATGAAAAGAAAACAGAAAATAAGAATTAAAAAGTACAAGACAAGTTAATTAAAAAAAAAAAAAAAACAAAATATAAACGAATGGAAATCATCTGCAACAGCTGGTACAGTAAAAAAAAAAGAAATAAGATAAGAATAATAAAATAAGAAAAACAGAATAGCATATACAATAATGAAAGAGTTGTAAAATAATAAGTCATGGAGCAGGAGCAGTACACCGGGGGTTCCCAATTATTACACTAGTCAACGACTCTAAGCACAGGCCATCTCTCAACCCAGATCCTAGTAAACTTCCTCAAACATTCGAAATTCACACTGTTAGAAACAAGATCGGTGTTCCACACCGGTCTAATGGGGACATTCAGACCGTCTATCATTTCGTCTCTGGCATCCTTCAAAATCTCACAGTGCCACAGAATGTGCTCGGCCGACTGGTAATTATTGCCACAAGCGCAATTGGGGTGGGTGGACAGGGCAAGGCTGTGAAGCCTTCCCCTGAATTCCCCATGTCCTGAAAGGAGCTGCGTAACGTGATGGTCCAGTTTGAGGAAGGCCCCTTCCATTCTGAGTTTAACTGAAGGGAAGAAGGAGAAGGTCCATCTTCCCTTGCTCGACCTATCCCAACGGACCTGCCACTCTTTGAGCGACAGATCCCTCATCGTTCGGAGCAGTCCTGGGAGAGTTCCTGGTCCACCCGGTGTCAGGACGACACCAAGGTGGTTGGCCGGGGATCCACGGATTAATCGCTGCTTCGTTAACACCTCCCTAATTTCTAGATCGATTGGTAATATACCAGCCAAAATTGGCAAAGCGTCCGAAGCAACGGTTCGATATGCCCCAGATAGTGCCAGCAGGGGAGTGCGCTGACCCCTAGTGAGAGCAAGAAGTATTAAACAGTTATCCAGGCGGTGCTCCCAAACAGAGGCGGCATATGCGACTTGCGCAACATATACCCCCTTGTAGAGAGCGTGCAAAGCCGGTCTGCGAAGTCCCCACTCTGCCGTGGAGATTCTTCGAAGCTTCAGAAACAGCGACTGAGCCCTGCAGGATACATCTTTGACATGAGCCAGAAAGGAGGACGATCGATCTAGAGTGACACCTAAATATTTAACGTTATCCACAAATTTGATATTAGTATCTCCCATACGGATGGTAGGGTTTCTTGTCTTATTGAAAGAACCCTTCATCAGGAGGCCCATAGTCTTCTGGGGAGCGAAGGTCATTTTATTCCTCTCCCCCCATTTAAGGAGGGTGTCCAAACCTTCACCAGCCTTACATTCGACTTCTCTTCTACTGTCCCCAGAGACAAGATACATTTTATCATCCGCATAGTCGATCATGATACATCCTTCAGGTAAGGGTAACCTAGAGGAGTCATCGAAGGTTATATTCCAAAATTTAGGAGCTAGGACGGAGCCTTGAGGACACCCCATATCGGTCTCGCGTTCAATAACAGTGTCACCATGAGAAATAATGACAGTTCGGCCCGATAAATAGTTGTCTACTGATTTAAATAGGGTTTTTGGGCAGTTCCTATTTTTAACCTTGATACGTATCATGTCCCACCATGCGTAGTCGAAGGCACCAGTAATATCGAGGAAGATTGCAACTACATACCTCTTTGTACAAACCTTCACCCAGTTAAGCGCAAGTATTGTTGGACATTTGAAAAATAACTTACAAATACACATAGAAGTTTCGCGGAAAATCCAAATTGGTCGAGTTTATTTAGGAGAATAAGCGGATCTTCGAAGAATCTTAGGAGCGGTGCGAGAGGGAGAGGCATGGAGAATCCGCCACAATAAGGAGCTATATGACATCTACCAAGCTCCCAGACTCTCTACTCATTTACGGCTCCAAAGACTAAGATGGGCCGGACATGTGCACCGAATGCCAAGCACACGTGTACCAAAGAAGGTTCTAACAGGACACCCGGGAGGCAAACGAAAGGCGGGCAGACCTAGGCTGAGATGGGAGGACGATGTCA
Organism: Hesperophylax consimilis; assembly: GCF_061612785.1. Lineage (NCBI taxonomy): Eukaryota > Metazoa > Arthropoda > Insecta > Trichoptera > Limnephilidae > Hesperophylax > Hesperophylax consimilis. The sequence goes on along the minus strand of NC_142859.1, from coordinate 30,599,847 downwards.
GAAAAGATGCCAGAGGACTACTCCATGTTGCAGATTGGAAGACGACGGCCGAGGACAGAGGGCGGTGGAGGCTCATGTTAAAGGAGGCCAAGGCTCGAAATGGGCTGTAGCGCCATTGAAGAAGAAGAAGAAGCGGATCTACTGAATCAAAGGTTTTGCGAAGTTGTATGATTGTGACTACTTGATTGTTACTATCAAGAGCTTGAGATATGTACCCCGTAAAAACCATTAGATTAGACACAGTAGATTTGCCAGCCTAAAACCGTGTTGCTGGTAAATTATAAAGGGTTCAAATTGGGTATAAATGCATTTATGAATTATTAGTTACTGTTTACACTACGAAGTATGTGCACGCCAAAAAATTGCTCCACTAAAATCTTTTAAATTCATAGTTTATAAATCTAAATAATCACAAAGATATCGATTAATATAAAAATGTAAAAGACTAGTGTACTTTCTACTACTTTAATTAATCTAAAACGCCCTCGAAATACTCTTTTTAAGTGATTTTAAAATCTGTGCAGTGATCAATGCTAGTTATTGTCGCAAAATAACTAACAGAATACCATACCTGTCTGTTTAAAAACTGGTAGCACTTAATATACGAACATTATCACGCTCGCTGATAAGTGGGCCGTGGCCTGGAGAATAACATCGATAGCGTTGCCCGTTCCGGTAGCGGTCAGAGTTCTCAAGGAGCTGAGTTCGCTTCTCAGTGAAAGCAATTGTTATTATTTTTTATTAAATTATAATAAGACAACCAACTCGCTAACTTTCAACGTATAACGCCATGTAGTGAGAAATGTGCACAGTACGTCCGATTTAATTCTACAAAACCGTGCAAACAAAAATACTACGATGACGGTAGCGAACTATCTAGATGAACTTAAAAATGAAGTTTCAAAAATTCAAACAGTCAAGGATCAAAAAACAAAAAATACTATAGAACTCATAATAACGAAGTTAGAAGATGCAATTAAATCAGAAAATCTTTCATTACAAGACAAAATCATCAGATTACAAGAAAATGTAATCAACAGTGACAGAAAATATATCAGTAATTTAGAAAACATTAAACATGATATTAAAAAAATAATCTTACCTGAAACATATGCAGAAAAGGTAAAAAAACACGAACCAGTTGTTATCATAAAACCAAAAAAGAAGGATCAGGAAAATAATGAAACAAAGAGTGAAATAAAAGACAATATTGACCCAGCATATTTTGGAGTTACCGGCATGAGAAATTTTAAGGATGGAGGGGTTATAGTAGAATTTAAAAATGCCACAGATATTAATAAGGTTCATGATGAGGTGATAGCCAAACTGGGAGATAAATATGAGGTAAAGATTCCTCAAACAAAAAACCCATCCGTCAAAATTATTGGTTTATCTGAAAAATACAGTTTTGAAGAAATAGAGAGAAAAATAAAAACTCAAAATGAGACCATCTGTGAACAAAACTCAAAAATAAAGGTGACATATATGAAAAAACTAAAAAACCAAAGAAATCAAACAACTTTTACTATATATGCCGACGTCGACGGAAAGACTTACGACAGAATGTTAAATGCAGAAAAAATAAATATTGGATGGGACAGATGCAGGGTCTTTGACAATTTAAATATCATGAGATGTTTTAAATGTAATGGGTTCAACCACAAGGCTATAGATTGCAGAAACCTAAAATCTTGTCCAAAATGCGCAAAAAATCATGACGTAAAAGATTGCATGGATGAGGATATTCAGTGCATCAATTGTATAATGACGAGTAAAAGATTAGGACTGAAACTAAATTGTAGTCACTCAGCCATGAGTAAGGAATGCCCAATTTATAAAAGAAAACTAGAAGCAAAAATGAGCAGAATTTCTTTTTTATAAACAAAAGTTACGAGAAATATGAAATTATATACTTGAACATACAAAGCATCATAGCACATTACGAAGAGGTCAAAATACTTTTAGAAGAGAAGAAACCTTTTATGCTTATGATGAGTGAAACACATGTGACTGAAGATATCCAAGATAGTGAAATTATATTTGATCATTATAATACCATCCGTTGTGACTCGCATAGCAGACATACAGGAGGAGTGATGATTCTCTTAAGTAATAAAGTTCCATATGAAGTGATATCAAATCACCAATATGAAAAAAAATGTTGGATTTTAGCCATCAGCATTAAATCAGGAATCAAGAAAGGTGTATACACTGTTATTTATAGATCACCAAACACAAGTAAATGCGACTTCTTAACATATTTTCAAAGATGGAGCATAGAAAATTTGCAAGATGAAAATATTAATATCATAGTTGGAGATTTTAATATAAATGTTAAAGCAAATGCAGACATATACACAAATAAACTGAAATCTATTATTCAAACTGCAGGTATGAAACAATTAGTTAAAGATTTCACACGAATTACTAATACCTCTAAAACATTGATTGATCTGGTTATCTCAAATAAATTTAACCTATGTGTTAATGTATTAGATAAACCTAAAATTACCGACCATAATATGATTCAAATTCTATTAAATGACAGAGAAAACTACAACTCCATTAAAGAAACACAAGTAATAACATTTAAAAATTACAAAAGATACAATAAAGAACTCTTCATTCAGACCTTAGAGACTATTGATTGGAATGAAATAAATCAAATGGAATATAACAAAAAAGCTGACCAGATGATATTAAACATTAAAAAATCCATTGATGAAGTAGTTCCAGAACAGAAGATACGTAAAGGAAACAATAATAAATGGTTCACAAAAGAACTACGCACAATGCAGCACGATAGAGATACATTTTACAAGAGAGCACTCCTTACTAATAGTACTATGGATTGGAATAACTACAAAAAATGAGAAATAAATACTCTAAAGACATAAAAAGAACGCATAATGAGTACATAAAAAATAAAATAAACTCGGAAGAAGGGGATCTCAAAAAAATTTGGAAAAGCATTAAAGAATTAGTACATGGCGATAACAAAAACGACATAAAAATAGTAAACTTCCCAAAAGATATAAACGAAGAAAACATGGCTAATAGCTTTAATAAATATTTTATAGAAAGCATCACACAAATTAACAAATTAATACCCAACATTGTTTTCAACCCCACAAATGATAATAACAAATCAAACAAAGAATTATTGGTCTTCAGAAAAATAACTGCAGAATATTTATTTAACATTTTAAACAAAATTAAATCAAAAAATAGTTCAGATGGATTAACTATTAGTCTGATAAAAGATGCTTTTCCAGTAATTGGATCTACTCTATTAAATATTATTAATCAGACAATTGAAGAGGGAAATTTTCCACAGTCATGGAAACTGTGTACCATTATACCGGTCCCAAAGGTTAAAAATACCAGAAAATGTGAAGAATTTCGACCAATAAACACCTTACCGAAATATGAACAGATACTTGAAGTGATAATAAAAGAACAAATATTGCAATACATTCATCTAAATGAACACAATATTTTATACCAAGAACAATCGGGATTCAGATGTAATAATTCTTGTGAAACAGCGTTAAATGTAATTGTTGAAGAATAGAAAGAAGGAATGAATGGTAATAAATTTATCTTAGCAATATTCTTGGATTTTCAAAGGGCATTCGAAACCATAGATCGAGAAATATTGATAAGAAAGCTTAAAGAAATTGGTTTCTCAACTCTAGCCATTAAATTAATAAAAGAGTATTTGAAAGACCGAATACAGGTAACAAAAATTAATAATCAATTTCCAAAACCAATGGAAAATAAATTAGGAGTACCACAGGGATCAGTCCTTGGACCTCTATTGTTCATACTCTATATTAATGACATGGTGAAAATATTTTCAAAATGCAAAGTACGACTATTTGCCGATGATACACTTATATATATAATTGGAGAAAACTATGAAGAACTAATACATATTTTAAATAATGAACTAGATAATGTATCAAGATGGCTAAAAATAAATAAGCTTAAATTAAATACAAAAAAAAAACAAAATGTATGGTAATTGGTTATAAGAAGACATCCAGTGAAAGCAAAATCAAAATTGATGGTGAAATTATTGAAAATGTTACCAATATAAAATACTTGGGAGTTATAATAGATTCCAAACTGAACTTTAACAAACATGCGGAATATACCCAAAAGAAAATTGGTAAAAAAATATCTTTTTTGGGAAGAATTCGCCAAAAACTGTCCGAAAAACCTGCAATCACCATTTATAACTCCATTATTGCTCCACATTTTAATTACTGCTCAACTATCCTTTTCCTGTGTAACGACCGAGAGCAAAATAAATTTCAAATTCTCCAAAATAGGGCAATGAGAACAATACTCAGACCAGGGGTGCTCAAACGGTCGATCGCGAGTGCCTTTTGAGTCGATCTCGAGAAAAATTTCCCATTTTTCATGCCTTCTTTTTTATTATTTATTTGTAGCTTGTAGCGGACTGAGTTACTGAACGGAGTGTTCTGGAACAGCTGGCAAATTTCGTATTCGCTGTGAGCTGAGAAAGTTCCACGTGCTGCGGAGCTCGGGTATGCACTGTCTCTGGACCTTTCCACTGAGTGCCGATATATATACTGCGCCGTGGGAGCAGAAAAGTGGGAGTCAGTAGTCAGTCCAAAGATATTAGAAGAACGAGATGTGCTATGAGCAGTTCGTACTGTGTGGAATTGTTTTGCCGAGTGTCGCCGGTTTTGTTCACCAATACTACTGCACACCTTCGCTTACGCTAAGGTAGCCGCACTAATACATAGAACAGATTTCTGTGTGTACACGTCCCGATACCGTTCAAAGTACCCTAATTAGGTAGTACTCCGCCTACGGTCCGACGGACAATATAGCATATCTCGTTCTTCTAATATCTTTGAGTCAGTCAGTCCAAGTCTCCAAGTCAGTCCGAGTTGTAACAAGAAGGCGATACGACGTTTGTTGATAAATAATACAAAATGAGTGCGGTGAAGAGAAGTAAAACGTATCATGTTAATAACGATTGGGAGGAAGAATTCTTATTTTGTATGGTGAAGGATAAATGCATTTGTCTCATTTGCCGTGCGTCAGTTGCAATACCTAAGCGTGGAAACTTAGGACGGGTTGTTTCGAAGAATTTGAACAATTCATCAAATTTCAACGTTCATTTTCGGGTTCTGTGAAAGACCTATTCAAGTTCTGTTATTATATCATCATAGGCTAGTTGCTTGAAAAAACTGAAATAAAAACAGAACTTGGAAAAGTCTTTCACAGAAGTTGATAATTAACTTTGAAATTTGAATAATTGTTCAAATTCTCCGAAACAACCCGTCCTAAGAGAGGCATTATAAGTACGTGATTTGATATCTAGTTTAAAAAACGAACAAATCTTGTTCACAAGACCAGCCAAGTAATTAAAAGCTGCAACGATCGCGTCATATAAAATATCTCATATACTGGCGAAACACAAGAGACCATTTGAAGATGGAATGGTTGTGCAGGAAGAATTTATTTAAGCGGGTGAAACTTTATTTGGCAATTTTAAAAATAAAACAGCGATTATGTCTGCTATTAGAAAACTTCAGTTATCTCGTCCGACGTCACAAGGCGTGTTGAAGTCAATGGCAGATAAACTAAAAAATGATATCATAGAATGTACATACTTTTCTTTACAGTTCGACGAATCCACCGATTTGACAGACACTGCTCTGCTGTGTATTTTCATTCTAATGGTATTCAATGACACGTGTGCTAAGGAAGAGTTTTAGACAATGATTCCTCTGAAAGGAAAGACCCGTGGCGAAGATATACAGGGTTTTCCAATAAGAGGTGTTATTTTGAATATCCCGCTATTTCGGTAGATGCTACTTTTGAAGCTGTCATTTTATTACATTTGACAAGTAGAAACTACGCCATTAATAAAAATGAAGAACGATACACGCTTCAACAACTCATTGAAAGTATAAAAATTCACTTGAGTGAATCAAATGCAAATCATCTTGAGTGATGAGGCCCATTTCCACCTCGGTGGCTTTGTCAACAAGCAAAGTTGTCGCATCTGGGGCTCGAAAAACCCAAGAATTATTGTTGAAAAGCCTTTTTATCCTCAACGTGTGACTGTTTGGTGCGGTTTATGATCCAGCGGAGTCATTGGACCTTACTTTTTCGAAAATGATGCTGGAGCAACAGTTACGGTGAATGGATCGCCATCGAGAGATGATTAATGATTTTTTATGGCCGAAATTGGATGGTATTGATTTAGACGACGTTTACTTCCAACGAGACCGCGCTACGTGCCACATAAGCGACGAAACCATTGAACTTTTACGATTGAATATCAAAATAATACCTCTTATTGGAAAACCCTGTATATGACGTTTTCTTCAATTTTGTAACAAACTATAAGCTACCAATATATAAACTAGTGTGCATTACAACCGATGGAGCACCAGCAATGACTGGAAACAAAAATGGTTTTGTGGCATTGTGTCGAGCTCACAACGATTTCCCTTCGTTCGACTAACTGACGAACATATGTCATCGTGCTTGCGATTAGCACTCGGTAATTACGTACCATCGTATGAAAAGTATACTGAGGATATGCAGTGCCACGCTTCAACATCCAAAGTCATTATTTAATTAAGTTTAGAAACAAGAACTCGTTTGTTTTTTGTAAGAACCAATAAACTTGTAATTTTGAATAAATAAAAGTTTTTTCATTGACTTTTTAGTGCAAACCTCTACCTACCTTGACTAAAAAAATGCATATTGCGAACTAATTTCTATCGTTCCTCCAAATTATATGTGGATTCGTGGCCATGCAATTATGCAACGTCCCTATATATACACTTATACCCGCGCCACGATACACCCTACCTACATAGACGACAATCGTGCATCACACATACTTGACGCCCCTCAGAGTCGATCGATCGGAATCTAATAATATTTAGGTAGATCGCCAGCAGTTCAAGTTTGAGCACCCCTGACTCAGACGAAATAGGTATTCAAAAGTAAATAAAATGTTAAACGAACTAAATTGGCTAACGGTGAAACAGATGTTGACCTTGAACACGATGATATTTTTACACAAAATTGTAAACAACCTGCTACCCAAATATTTTTCGAATAAAATTGTATACAAAAAGGACATACACAAACATAAAACTAGGACGTACAATCAAATTAGGCTACCAAAGAAGGACAAAGCGAATACCCAGAATACCATATTATATAAAGGGATGAAATACTATAACGCGCTGCCGGAAAACCTTAAGTCTGCCCGACTTGAAAAGTTCAAGATGTTGTGTAGGAGCCACATCAAGCAAGAAAAAAAAACATAGTATATTTGAATGTTATAATTAATTAGTCATTTGTAAACTTAAATGTACAAATTACTAAAATAAAAACAATAAATAAATAAAAAAAGTTCAAACAGCTTGGCTGGAGAGGATAGGATCGCCACTGCTCTGTAATTAGAGACTGAAGACTTTTCACCAGTTTTATGTAACGGTGTAACTTTAGAGATTTTCCACAGGTCTGGGAACATTCTGGAGTTAAGTGAGAGATTATAAATAACCGCGAGAGGTGGTTTATAAGGGCTCAAAGCATCCCTTTAACACGAATGACGAAATAAGATCCGGTCCAAAAAAAGTTTCGGATTTTAATTTTTTTAATTGTTTGTGATATTTTGAATATCAATATTTTGTGCTATTATTGGCGTATTTTTTCCAGGTATAAAAGATATCAAGTCCGCATCTTCCTTACTAAAAGTTGATTTAAAATAGTCTGCAAATGCTTGTGGAATATCTGCTCCTGAGAAAGACTGATTATTCCAAGTAACATGGTCAACAAACTCACTATCACCTCTTCTGGACGAGAAATACTTCCAGAAAGATTTGGGATCATATTTGATATTTTTTTGAATAGAATTAATATATCGCACATGTGCTAATCGAATACTGCGTTTTATTTTTGTTCTAAGTAAAGAAAACTTTTTTTGTTTGAATTTGAGTTTTATGTCACTAAAAACCTCACTAGAAAACCATTTTTCTACCAATAATAATAAAAGACCAACCAAAAATTTGATTGGAGTTCTACAAATTAAAAATGATAACAATAAAAAAAATCTGCACTGAACAGCAAAAACTACCCCTCCCTCTTGATTTGAATGCGACAACTGCGTACCCACGTAAGGGTGGATTTAATAAAATGCGTTGTCGAGTGCTAGTCTCGAGTCTTTTGATATATTATTACTTATTAGTGACTACTTGACTGCATCCAGTCCTTCATTAAATGTCTTGCTTCCTTTCGCTCCTCATAAGCCTTAACGTCTCTCAAAACGTACTTCCTTTGTATGCATACTCATTCGCTTTCTAAAAGGTGTCAACGTTCGCAACTATATTGCGTAGTAATGATAAATATGAATACTCTTCAATAATCTAAAAATAAATTTGTAACTTTTTAAATTTTTTAACCCATTTACTCTTCGTTTTATGCAGTAATTAATTCTATGATTTTGATTTCTTTCGTAAAGATGATATTTATTTTTTTCTTCTTTTGGAGTAATTCGAATTTATAATTTTGCATTCTATTTTTTTTTAATCTTTTTAATAATTCAAACTATGCATGAAAATATTTTTGTTTATTTAGTGACATAGTTATCTATAATATTATTACGCTACAAGGTTGTCACGTTTCCTTGTGATCTTGCACTCGGGAGCACTATAATAGGATCACTACATACTCACTGCATATTCCTGGACAAAATGAAAATATCACTCTAAAGTTATCCGACTAATTTGCCAGCAAAAAGGAAAATATTCATCTCACACTAGATTATTTTCATGAAAATTTGAGAGTATATTATCAAATTTCAACGCATACGGAGGTTCAAAATTCTCATTTCTTGAAAGCAAAAAATCAACTGAAGTAATCAAAATAAAAAAAGAACCCACTAAACAGTTTTTTTCGGAAAGCCCAGCTGTCAGACTCGAGAAGAGTTGAATTTAATATTTTACCTACAGTATTAACTCAGCAAAAAGCGAGAGAGAGACCTATTCATAATCTGTTTTTCATATGTATTACCTTGGTATAATATGAAACCATTCATGGAGAGCTTTTTTACACAATTTAATAAGAATAATTTTCGAAATTTACTGTTTAATTTTTATTAGTTTTTCCTTTTCATGAATATTGTGTACATTTAATGTGATAATATTTTGTAATCAAATCATCTTTCAGGTCTGAATTTAGTATCCGAACTGCGATTTGGTTCCTCCGACAGAAGCATTTAATTTATTACAGACTACAGTAATGAAATACAGCTTTTCCGTGGCTAGAAATAATTAAAATTTAAACACATTTATCTAAAGCCATATTAAGCGTTTTTAATTTATCAGGGGTATGAGGATAAAGGCAGATTTAAAAAAAAAAAACATGTGAAATATTCTGTCTCAGAATAGAGCTTCCGAAATTCAGATTAAACACAATAATTTCAATGTCCAACTATCGACCTAGCGAAATAAAAATATACAGATGGCCTACATTTCCCAAATTTTACGTAAAACTACATAAATAATACCTACTACCAATAACCGTGATGACGTTTTTGTTCCCCTAAAAATTTCTCGGACAATACAAAACATTAGTCCAAACAGTGCAAGCAAAGAAATTGTATCGCGAAAATATGCGAATTAATATAATTAGGTTATGTTTCTAAATCACAAACGTTTAACTATCTCACTGTAGGTTAAGAGATTCATTACGTCGTTTCATAAATATTTTTCAGTTATTTCAACTCTTGACATGATTCAAGTCAATTTGAATTACCAGATCGTGGGTAGTTTGCTTAGGTGTCCCGACTTTTTTATTCCACCCATACCCTGTTAAATTTTCCTTTTCCTTTTATCCATCTGTTAAACAAGTCAAAACCAAGTTAGAGTTGTTTTCAAAATAATTGATTGCAAATAATTAATGGCTGAACCAAATACACGGTATGCAAACTATATTGTACATGTATTCACTTCCTACAGTGATGCCCTTCTCAAACATTTCTGAGAAACAGGTCTTTATTCTGTTTACACGGCTACATATTGAATTTTAGCAAGAAAGGTGAAGTGTAAACGTTTAAAACTATAATATCCCTTTGCTCTGATTACCTAACTTTAAAATGTGATTAAAAGGTGAATTTTACGTTTTGAATCGTCATTAATTTTATCATGATTTGGATAGAACACCTCAGGGTGTTTTACTTAAATCAATACACGGGTAAAGAGTTGATGTGTGCCGATGCTTATTATTTACAGTTTTTTTTACTATACAGGCCCACACGTCTAGTATAGAAGGGTTGTCCTCATTCTGAATTTGTTCATCTTATAGTGAAATTGACATATATCTTTCGGGATTTGATAGTGAGAATTGTCTCAATTTCATTGGAAAGAGGAAAGTTGTGATGTCACAGCGTTTATTTGAGTCAGTACAGTTGTGAAATGACTCCGGACCGATGACGATGACACCAGGTGTAAGCGGCGATGACAGCGGTAGAGTGGTAATGTCTTTGCCATGTCACTTTCCTGGAAATATTTGTATGACAACAATAAATAATAGCCGGCAGGCGGGAGATACAAACAGCGGACCAAGGAAAACCCATACGCTGCGACGGTAAAGTAGATTTGACCAATAGGAAGCCTCGGTACGGGCGACCGAACCTTGGCCGGATTTTTTTTCTCTGGCGTTGTGGGCCACAAGTTGAACAAAAGGGGCACCTTTGCTTTTCAAACCCCTCTTCTCATCGGATCTCGCCGGCTACGGACTTGTCCAAACTTGGACCCGCTGCCTGCCACTGCCCTTTCCCGCCGACTTTCGAGAATTTTATTGGCTACCTGAACCTCCAACCGACTTGAGCATCCTCAACGGGATCACTACAAGGCTTGCAGTGGTCCCCAACTACAACGTCAGTACAAATTTAACAACTTTCTCAAAAGCGAGCCTTCATATTTTGAATATGCACAAAGTCGTATTTTAAATAAATTTCTAATATAAATTCATTATTTTACATCTTTACAAAGTTGTGTGTGGCGTATGTAACTAATCATTTTTTACAGTCTATGCGCCTGACAATCTGTCGCGTACAATGACTTTTTCTTTGTATAGTGTCGAGAAAATGAAGGCTACAAATCTAATGACAACTCCTATAGATTTGAAAGACACGGCTAAGTATTTTATTTAGTCACATGTGGAAGAGAACTTGCTCTTCAAAAATTGTGAATGCTTTCTTTTTAATTTGTATGAAATTAAGCAATTAAATAATCAGCATTTTAAAACTAATTTTGATTTGGCAAGCATTACGAAAACAAAGAACGCGGCCCGCCAGCATCTCATAAGGATGCACCTCCATATTCAAACATGGCAAGGAAATGAACAAGCATCTAATGGATGGGGGTGGCAAAGTAGAGAATATTCATTAACTCTAATAAATATCAATGACATGTCTCACGGCTTTAAATGAACTTCTCATGCTGATTTCTTATAACAACAAAACCTTGTGCGTAAAGTCATGTAGCTGTATTAGGGCTGGATTAGAGTGTTTTGTTGTGTAATGGTTGGCATCTAAAATTGAATAACAATAATTTTCTTTAGCCCCTGAAAAAAATGAATAGTTTTATGATGTTTGTATTGTAATTTGTAATTCTTTACATACTATGCTGCATATAATAATTAAAACTGTTTTTATAAAGCGAATCAATTTATCCACTGGACCGACAACGCGAAATAAATAATTTTGCCTCGTTTGCTCGAGATATCCATACGATCATTTTTTTAATTTTTCGCATTTAACATTCGCACGATCATACTCTTTCGTACATTTAGCAAAAACCAAAAAACTTAGAAGAATACAATTATTTTTCTCCAGCTACAAAGTGCATACAAAGATTACTTCCTACTTGTCCCAACATTTCCCGCTATTTCGTGTTTTCCTGACTTTGAATTTAAACAACATTTTCTCATCAATTCAGTAATTTTATTACTCCTCTCTCAAAACAAAATATAACAGTCTCCGACAGCTAAACTCAGGATGAATTTTGCCGTTTGATCCAATTCAATTCAATTCAAATAAACGCTAAAAACTACAATGGTTCTGATAGAATAGATCCCTCTAACAGCTTTTAACAAACTTAAAAATACAAAACTTCAATTGAATTATTCAACTGCCAAGTCAATAGCAGGGCAGTGGAAGTCAAAGAAATCATAGAAATACCAACTTACATCTTGCCGTATTTACCTTTGCTGACGGCCAAAAGTGGAATAGGAACGCCATGATTTTGTTTTCAGCTGTCAAAATATTTTCTTTTGGTTGTCTTTTGATTTTATTTTTCATATACTTTGGTATTTAGCGATACAAGTGAAAAACAACCCATTGGTGATTCATGAGCATTATTATAAAATTTTCCGTATTCGTAAACTTTGAAAACCTTCAAAAAGACCCTTTCAAATGTTTTCCAATATTAGTATGAGATGCCGTCAGTTAAAGATTACTTGTCGGCTTTTCGATAAATTACCATTGTGAAATATAACCATTATAATGCAATTAGCCGTGTTTAAGGACCAGAACTGAATAGTCGGGTACTTCTCAACCTTCATCTCCCCTTCTCCTCCCACTTTAGATCCTTTTCAGCCTCATAAATAACGTTATTGAATTTCATTCGTATCATTTTGTTCTGCTTTATTTTTATTTTGTGTATATATTTTATCTACTTTACATTTTCTTTTCTATGTAATTATCTTCTAATATTTTTATTTTTACTTTCATATATTCTACTCGAGTTCGTGGTATGGCACTACTCTTCCCGAGATCTGGAATGAATAACCCAACTGGGAAAGCCATAGAAGCACTGAATTTGCACATTTGGCTGCTGAAAAAAATTGCCCCAAAACCGTATTGATATTTATTCACTCACAAAGTGAATATACCATACTGATAATGTACAATTAAAAAATAATTAATGCATTTTATTGTTTTCATAAAAACTATTTTTAAACTGCTGATCAAATTAGTGGGTATTGCACTAACCTCTAGATAATCTGTCAATAACTACTATAATCTGTCAATAATAATAATAATAATAATAATAAAGTGTTTATTCCGGTATGTGGGGAGGTTAGTGCAGTCCCACACATTCCATATAGAGATACAATAAAATATATAATCAAAAACAAAAAGATAGAACAGAAAACCAAAGAAAAGAAAACAGAATAAATTGAGAATAAAATAGAATAAAATGATAAAATAATAGAATAATAGAATAACTACTATAATAAATAATTTAATGTTAACTCGCAATAGGTAGAAAACTCTGGTAACTTATCCTATTTATTAATATAGCAGATAATCGACTATGAATAAGTCATGGATGACTTTATAACCGAGGAAATTAACAAATTAACTGATGCTTTATTTTATTTGCAATGAATAAATAAAATGTAATGATTTATTAAATGAAGCCCCAACTGCGTTCGTTGTTCTACATCAAAACATTCGAAGGATACAAAAAACTTGGAAGAGTTTATACTAACATTAAGCCTTCATGAAATATTACCGGACATCACTGTGTTAACACTATATGGTCGGAAATTTTACCGCCAAATTGGGGGCGAAGCGCGAGTGTTTTTTTTTTTTTTTAATTAGAGCGTCAAAATTAGACTTTCCGCAAAATATTCATATCTTATGATCTATTTGATATTTTTCGATGAAACTTTCAGGGTATTACTTTTAAAAGATGTCTCTATTTATTTATTTAGCAATGTATGTATAATTCCTTTTTATATGAACAAAAATTTTCTACTTTCTTGGGAATCATAGAAAAAACAGTATTTCACAATCGAAATAACATATCGAAATTTATTCATACAAAATTATAAGATTATTTAGAAATTTTCAATACATATAAAAAAAACTATAACTTAACAGTGATAATAACCTAATGTCCTTCCGGATAAAATTAAAACAAAAAAAAAACAAAAAAAACTTTCAAATCACAAATCCAAAAACTTTAGATAAACCCAACAGTAATCACAAATTTTAATTTCATTGGATACATTTTTCACATAATTTATTATATGAACCCATTTGTAATTTTTATTGATTGAATCGTGTTATGAATGTACGGATAATTGATTAATGATTAATTAAAAAAAATATTAAAAAAATGTGATATTAAAAAAAAACGCTTTATGTTTTTTACATATCCTCTAAAGTTATTTTATGAGCTAAAAAATATGCGTTTATTGTTGTTGCATTTTATTAAGTACCCATTTCATACAATATTGCCAGCTAGGTCTTTGAACAATTTACAACCAGTTCTGTACCTACCTTTTATTATTTCTTACCTAATAAGTACATTTTGATTTTGATGTCATATTTTTTCTAAGTTTCATAAATATTATATTATTTAAGTTATATTTTTTTAAAGTTTGTAATTAAATTTTTTATTTTCTTAATTACATTGCGTTATCAAATTTATCATCTAGTTTTATAAATATTTTTTGATTTTTAGGTACATCGATTAATGAAATGTTACAACATATAAACCATAATAACGAAACTCCCCAACTCAATTACGAGAAAAATTTTCTCAATTGAGTTGGGCAGTTTCGTTAAAAAAATGTCATTTTTTTCGCAATCAGCCTCAAAATATCAACATTTGTAAATTATTGTAATGTATTTTGTAAATTTAATAAAATATATTTATAAAGTCATCATAAATAGCCATCAAGAGGATGTTAAAATACACCAAAAATGTAGCCACTATTCATAGGTTCGAGTACAGAATAGTAAACTCAGACTTTATTTAGGAGTATAACGTTGTCGAATAATATTAAGTGTAATATATCTTTTAAAATGAAACTCTTCTATTTTTTATAGTTAATGCCGACCGGGTTTTGCTATAACCGTAGCTTTGTCAGGACGATATAATACGACGAGTACGAATACAGTATTCTACATCCCTGATGAATCTACGGTCGTAGCGAAGCCCAATCGACATTTTAAGTTTATTTTTTTATTTTATAAATTTTAAAAGATTACTTTTTTGGTGATTTTTTCAACTATCATACTAGGCTCGTGCCCGTATTATGGTAGTTGTACTGGACATCAACGCCAGTGACTGTAAAATGCCGGTTTCCTCTGGGGGTACCTCGGGGAAGGATTTGCAATTGAAACACAACTTCGCGAATGTCGTCGGACAACTGACTGATTGGGCCAGTTGTTTGCATATTTATTGGGTTAAAATTCAACATTTTCTGCACGTGTTAATGAACAGCAATTATTCTTATCTCTAAACAGGATGCATTAAGGAGCATTAAGGAACCAAGAAAAATAACCGAAATTTAATTACTACGGTTAATCCCATTTGACACATGATACGTGTCCGGTAATAAGCCTCAAAGGATTCGGCATCGTGAAATGTGTGATATTAGATAAATATCCATTTCCTTAATTATTTTAATGATTATTTAAGTACACCCACCTGCTGTCCGGTACAGTAGGCGTACATGATTTATGTAAGAATATTATTTACAATAATAAAACAAAAGGGATAAGGAAATTGTTATGTTAAAACCAAACTTAAACAAATGATAATATATTAGAAACCGTATTGGAAATAAAAATAAAGATAAAACTGATTGATAAAAAAATATTTTGAAGAAGAGAAATTAAAATTAAGATAAAAATACACAAAACAGGTTAATCTTGGTATGTTTAAAACGTATAAAAATAAAAGTGATGTTTACTAAGTTACTGTTTTCTTTTAAATTATAATGTCACATCACAAAATATCTGCCTCATATAAACAAAAAATGTAAAATACACTTTATCTTACGAATAACACTCTTGAAGGCTTATACGTAGATAGGATGGTGAAATATCCCACTTAATATTATAAGTAAATTAATACATCATATATTCCCAGTACAGTGGGGATGCCACCGACTGCAAAGTTAAGTGTGTCAAAGCATAATTCAAAAGGAGTTAAACGAAATTCATAAAAAAAGTTTTCTTATCTTTTTTGGCTCCCAAATGAAGAAAACAGCTCTTAATGGATGAAAAACGAATAAAACAAAATGGCCATTTGTAATGGAGGAGAAAAAAATCATTCTTTCTGGGAGATTAGTCGAACTGGGGAAGATCCGATGGTATAACAAGCATTAGATTGGTTCGAGCTGCTAAAAAGGGGTTTTACGATTTCTTAAATATTCCTATTATGAAAGCTGATCATTTATGCAGGTACATTATAAATATTTTAATTGTGTCTATGGTATCGGAAACCACATACTTATTTTGGGTATCGTAGCCAGAATTGACACACGGATGCATCCCTTGACTACAACCTGTATTAAAAATAATGAATTTGAAAAAATAATTAACACAGCATAAAACTTTTAGAATAATAATGAAATTTTACATTTTTTATACAAATTAATTATCTAATCGTTTTAATATGCTCAGTAAATATTTTAGTTTGCATCAGGTTTTTGGTCCCCATTTTATAAATTTCACATTAACATAATCGAGGCAAATCAATAGAAATTCTCAATATATATCTATGTTCCAGGTCTTTTAAAAGATTGAATAATTACGCACAGGCAGTTTCATACTTTAAAATTGATTCACTGAGTGTACGAAGGTATCAAATTGATTCAGTATTATTGTATATATATCTGACAATAATAATAAATAACAAATAATTATAAGCAATAATTAGTCGCCTGAAATATCAATACAAATTGAAAAAATCTCCCCAGTAAAAATAAATGCCCATGCCTTCTCAATTCCCGTTGGCGGCATTTATTTTTACTCTGGAGATATTTTCGATTTATTATTGATATTTCAGGCGACTAATTATTGCTTATAATTATTTATTTTCTTTACGCTATGCATAAAACCTTATCTTATAAACACTAGAGAGTTTATCATTAAAAAATAATAATAATAAATGGCCAGATTTGCTACATAAGATTGACTTTAATGTACCTGAGCTTAATGTACCTGAGCACACACGCGCTTCTGTCCTGTTCAAAGTAGGTACATCAATACAAAGCAAAAATTAAAAAATGTTTTGCTCGAACACAATATGTAATAATTACAATAACATATTAATATCCAAAGTGGACATTTCCAATTGCGAGCTTAACAAAACATATAAATGGCCTATAAGAGAATATTTTTCTGATATTTCACGGGTTTGCAACTTCTCTGTTGTTTATGTATACAATTCTGAGATGAATTCAACTTGTTTTATATTTATTTATTTATTTATCTATATAAAGTTTTTAACAAGTAGTTTTTCGATGCTTGTCTCACTAGGGTAAACCTGTGTCGAGACAGACATAGAGTACATCGATGTATATACATAGTGAATATCAATAAGGGTAAATACAAAATATAAAAATAATACAAAATAATTTCAATACAATCAAAAAAACGGTTTGGTTAATCCTGTTAAGATTGTGTTCATTACAAATGTGGAAAAATATAAATAGATCATTTTAATTAAGTTTGAATTTGGTCGTGTGTAAATAGTACTTGTTGTCTATGTGCAATTTGTATAAACATATTATATATATTTGTATATATATACATCCTAACTTCTTGTGGTTATCAATAAATTACAACTTCGACTAGAGGTATGCATGTTGAAAAAAATCTAAATCATTACCTACTATTATGAGTGAGTTTTTGTTGTTGTAGTTTTAGGTAATTCTGTATTAAACTTAATTAATATTACACCCTATCTTATCAAAATGAAGTATGTTCACAATTAACATATTTAATTAGCACTACAAAACAAATGTTTTATTTACTTTTTACTATCAATTTCTTGTTTTTTCGTAATTTTCTTAATCTTTTTTTATTCTTATTATGTTGTCTTATAAGAGGTATAGTAGGTACAAGAAGAAAATCCAAATTGGCTTTATTTTGGCTAAACTGCACGTGTACCACCTTATCAATTATAAACTTTTGATTCACTGAAAATAAAAATTAATTTTCGAACATCTTAAAAACGTGTTCGCTCAAAACAATAAGTACCTAAATGTGAGCAAGTAAAAAGGCTTAAGTATGATTCTTTAGCTTGCTTATAAGAGTCATGGTCAGTTTTTAAAATTTCACGAGGACCATGTAAAATTAACCATTTTAGATTAAATGACGCAAATTTTAATGAAAGTGAACTAGAATAATCCATTTAGAAAATCGAAAGGTTCTTTTAAAATTCAAAAAGATTACCCAACTTAGAGGTAAAATCGACAAACATATATTGAAAACTGAAGCCATTAATAATAACTAATTCAATATAATTTTGTCAATCCGCAAAGTAAAAAACTGTTTAGTTTCCCTTCCCTATTTAGGAATAAAAATATAGATTTATTCCAAATTAGTAAAAGTTCAGATCATTTAGTTTAATCTGCTGTTAGCACTGAATATATAAAACTGTTAGTATCGAGGGACCCGTCTAATTATTTCCTCGCCAGTGGAAAAATAATGTAGATTAATGTAGAAAGTAGAAAGAAAGATAAAGAATTCGGAAGAAATTATTCGTGATCCATTTTTTTTCTTATGTTTATGTGCATACATCAGTTGTGATGGAAGTGGAGGGTCGTTTATGCGAATTTCAGGGGAATATTTTGACGAATGTAAAACAGAATAAAAAATTTTCATCCGGAAAACTGAGGGTATTTTTTGAAAACAAGTGGAGATCTACAAACATCTCTGTGCATTTCGGTATTGAATGTTGTATATATATATATATGTATTAATTTTCTATATAGTATAAAAGTCTTTTGCTATTTGTGCGCTTAGTTATTCTAAACTGCGCAATGGATTTTGATAGGGTTTTCACAAGCATACAGAGAATTTCTACCGAAAGGTTTATGTATATTGTACACGTCGGATAGTAAATATATATAATGTGTAACATCCTCTTTGAAAAAACACCTATTTTCTGAATTCAAGTCTTTATTTATACCACTTGATTAGATTAAAAATCTACATATTTCGAGAAAAATGTTCTCTTCATCGGGGTGAGTTGTATACTAACTTTAAATATAGATAAACATTGGGAGAAGGGTGAAGCAGTGGAAGAAGTACGAGCGAGAGGAATTAATTAGAGAATATCCTATTGAAATAAAATTCCTATTGAAATAAAAATCCTAGAATCCTATTGAAATAAAAAAAAAACATCACGGATATAGAAAAGTTTATAAAAGACATCAAATTATGGCTAACTAAACATGAAGATGAGGAAATCATTAAATTTATGAAATAACCCCAACGCAACCTACCGACAACAATCATAAATACTTTTTGCTTAATTTATTTTATATTTTGTGGGAACCAACAAATTAGGAAATCATGATCAACACACATACAACAAGCTACAGTCCGCCTCGGAACAGGAATACAGTGGTGCCTCACACAACGAACTTAATTCGTTCCAGGAGCAAGTTCGTTATGCGAAAAGTTCGTTATGTGAAACGCGTTTTCCCATAACAATACATGTTAAAAAAAATAATTCGTTCTGTAGCATAAAATATGGTAAGATTGCTACGTAGAGTAGTTGCTATGGTTACCTGCTACGTGCAACCTACAATACTCACCAGACATTTCAGGTTATAATAATGAATGTGGAATCACAAACTTTATCCAGTACTGGAAGCGCCAATTCTTGAGGGTCAGATACCCACAAGAATGTTTGTGATCCCAGGGTTCTCAGGGGGTTGGGTTCGAAACCAGAAATGTGTCAGGTTACAATGTGTAATTTAGAGTCAAGGAAAGAAGGTTTAGAGTAACATTAATGTATATTATTTCGAATACAATACAAGTCTATACACTCTACCGTGTGAGTTATAACGAAAACAATATAATAAAAGCCAGATACAAGCTTACCCCCAAGGTTCCGACCACGCTTTATCTATCTAGCTAATTAAGTAACATCCCACTCGAGCTGGAGCAGCACCTCATCAGGCTGAGCTCCAGGGGGCTCCAGACGGAGCAAGAGGAAGAGTCAGTTCCGCCTCCTGGCGACTGTCCGTGGCAGGAAACTGGCAATCTGGCGACTGAGGAAGAGGAATCTGGTGCCCGCGGTCTCATCCGTGTATCCTGGCGAGGATTCCCTTTATGCAAGGAAAAATAGGCCTCCCTACGGCCCTGGTGAAAATGCGGTCGGCGTAGTGCCAAACCGCGAGAAAGAATACCATCCTTAGGCTTCCGGTAACCTGGCACAATATTTTAAGCCACTGGCTTCTTCATCCCATAAAGGATGGGTCGGATTCAAGCAGATCACACGTCTGACTCCATTTGCGATTCATGATGCCGCGTGATTACAATATTCGAACGAGCCACGGAACTAATTCCACTATGGAACTTCGTATTTTACAACATTTATACGATTTTATTATGCAATCTCCGCGTATAAAATTAGACTTCGCCACTCCGATTAAAGGGAAACTATTCCCAAACAATTTCACTCCGGAAAACTGTGACTGTCGTCTGCCGAGAGATCAGGCCCACACTCTCTGGTTTCTCTGCAGGCAAGGAAGTGTTTTTGTTTTTTTCTGTTTCCGCCCGGTACAGATTTTAAATTTTAAATTATGATTCGAAATTTTACCAAAACCAATACCCGCGACAATCGCCCAGTTCCTAACTAGGTTAGAGAATCGGCGAGGATAAATGTGATGATGCAGAATAAATTAATGAATAAAATATTAAAACAAAAGGAGTCTAGCCCTGCATCATAAAATTACCCCCCTCGCCACCAAATGTTTGCCCTCAAACATATAAAATTGTCGAAATAACCTAACCCTATTCTTTCTAGGTCGGTCCAAGGGTCTACTACAACAGAAAAAAAAAACAAAGTGATCTATAAAATACCAGTTGATAATAATAACCATCAATAGGAAGTATTCATATAACAATATTAAACCAAAGTGAGAATAGCGAATGGGCGTGCCGCAAATCCGGTCGCACTTCATCGAACGTAAGGCAGGATGAACAGGATTGCGGTGCAGCCATTCTTACTTAAATAACTATAATATTGTAGGAACTAAACTTAAAAAAAACTTAATCTTAACATAACAACTAATGTTACGTGAACGGGATCCGCCAACACCCACAGCTTGAATATGCTGGGTGAAGACTAATTGACTTAGCGTCATGGACAACCGTTGACGTTACATTTATAAAAATAATTAGTACATAATTAATAAAAGTAAGACTTAATCAATACAGACGCCACATTTATAACTAACCAAATAACTGACTGTCTATCACATTAATTTTATACAACCAAATGCGATAATGCATCACTGACCCAAAATAGGGTTATAAGCCCGTCAGGCAACACTTTTTAGGGAGCATAGCAACCCTCACTTATCACTGACTCTACTTCTCCATAGGAGATAAGAAAACACTTTGTCGATGTTTATACCTAATCTACCTAACTAGGTCGTATGGGGGTATCCATAAGAGAACAGAGCAGTTAATGAAAATACACAATCTTAATTCAACAAGAGTGTTAAGCAGTCAACAACCATCGCATAAGAATGGAGCCAAATTAATACAGTATACAGCCATCAATATAGAAGGTGCAATCGGGTTAAGTGATATGCAACTATTATTAGTGCAGTGATCTAGGTATACGTCCAACAGTAACGAAGGCGTAATCGATATTTTTATGAAACAACTTATGGTTTTCTCTGTAAACAGTTGTTCAAAAAAAAATTGTTAATAATAAGTCTCGCAGGACTGTTACAACAATTATGTATAATAAACTTAGAGTTTATAATAAAAATTCTAAAACAATAGGAAAGGAACATCCCAGGTTACTTACATGGTAGCAAGATTTAATGCAATGCAATTTTTAAAATTAAAAAAAAATTATTTGTAACAAGTACAACAAGTGTGTACACAGAAATGACTGTTGAGAAGTCAAAAAATCAGCAACAAATAAAATTAACATTTATAGATTAAACCTAGGTCAGAACCTACGGAAGGTTTCAATACATCTTCGTATGTTCTGATCTTGACAAAATACAGAAAAATCAGGTTCAAGAATCATAATATGAAAGAAGTGGCTTAAAATGTGGAAGGATCGGTGGTGGGATATCGTTCCACATTATAAGTCAGAACCGTACTTATAAAGGAAAACAAGTAAGTTATGTCTCGTTTCATCAGCAATAAAGCGAACAGCTCCATTTTATCACTAGGAGATTAAATGTTCAGTGCACCGCTTGGTGCAGTCTTTAATATATTTTCATGACCCATCAAGACATTTACTGTAAAACAAAAACAAAAATATCCGTTTACATATTAATGATGAAACGAGAACAACCAGTGTTCAAGCACGTAATTTGTAGACAATGCTTCTTTGTTTTCACCATCATGAAACGAAAGAGACAGTGGGAATGAAACTCCTTACATTTCAAGATGTTATATCCTAACACATACTACATGTTAAGGTATATTAGCCAATTTCATTATACAAAATTCATAATATTTTTAAATGAGTGTTCATTTGTTCACTTGGAGTCTGTTGTGTACTTAAGTTTAAGTAAATAAATAAATTATTGCTAATAAATAAATACTACATTAATTATTACTAATTCTAATAAGGTTTATTTCTAGTCCATTCAATTCGAGCATTCATACCGGAGTTGATGGTTAATTGTTTTAAGCAAGTAGCTTATAATTAACAATAACAGATATATAAAAAAAAAAAAAAACGCCCTCGCGAGGTATTTAAACATTTCTTCCGAAATGAAATTATGACAGGACCAAAGTCTGTCAGATGGCATGGGAATTCTTCAACTCGGTTGATCAGGCCGGTGAAGTTTTCCGTGCTTAGAAATTCTAATAAGGAACCGAAGTTCTTAATTATTAATAATATCAATCCTCACGAAAGTTGGCCAGACCTTCGGAGGCACTGATGTTCGAAAAGAATTTATACCGGAACATTGTCCGTCTTGACGATATCCTTTACATGGAAATCGCCAGATACTTTTCCTGTAAGGTCTGCCAGGGTATACACTAAATCCGATTTCTTCTTTATTATAACATTTTGCACGAAGCGTGGGGACAATTTTTGAGAGAAGTAATTTAATGCGTTTGACTGAACAAAGTTTCGTCTCCACACGACGTCCCCTACTTGAAATGTGACGTTTCTTCTGCGTAAGTTATAACGATTCGCTCCCGTCTTGTAGGCTTTGAACAAAGCGTCTGAAACCTGCTTGTATATGTTTGCTAGATCTTGTAGCCTTTGAGCATAAGCGGAGGGCGAAGCTCCTCTTTCCGAGATAATTTCCCCATTATCTATAGGTATACGGTGCAAATCTCCGTCGAGAATTTGCTCCCTGCCGTGCATAAGGAAGTACGGTGTATAATTTGTCGCGCAATTAACAGTGTTGTTCATTGCGGACTGAACCTGTGGCAGAAATTTAGCCCAGTTACGGTGGTCTGATTCCACCAGGATTGACAACGCGGTGCCAAGAGTTTGGTTGAATCTTTCGACGACATTATTCTGTGGAGTATAATACGAGTTATAAAATGGGGGTGGAACATTATAACTCTTAAGGAGGTCCTTAAATTCCTTTGAGATGAATTGGGGCCCGTTGTCACAAATAATAGTTTTCGGTACACCGTGTACTAGGAAAATATTTTCCTCTAAATTCTTTACTATGCTTCGCGCGGTGCCTTTGCGCAGCGGAAATAACCACGTGAATTTAGAGAAAACATCAACGCAAGTTAAAATTACCGTATGTCCTGAATAACTACGAGGCAAAGGTCCTACCAAATCTAAAGATAGCATCTGCATAGGCCTTGTTACTTTTTTCGGGTTAGAAGATAAACCGTTCGGTGGTGCCGTGCTGATTTTATGCGCTTTGCAAACAGCACAATGACTAATAAATTCTTTGACATCTTTGTACATGTTAGGCCAAAAATAGCGAAGTTGTAACTTTTTATATGTTTTAAAAACTCCTGGATGACATGAACGAGTCGACTCATGGGAGTCTGAAATAATAGCTTTCCTATTTTCCTGAGGAATCACCTTCTTCCAAGCAGTGTCCTCCCGTAAGGCTAATTGAGTTTTCGTATGGCGATACAATTCGTTATCTTTAATTTGGAAGTTAGAAAATCTTTGAGGAAAATCCTGGCAACCTTGCCATGCATTTTGGTACCATTTGTCCGACGTAGGTTGAGAGTCAAGACCCGAAATTAGCGCGAGATCCATGCGAGAAAGTACGTCTGGTACAATATGCTGCGTACCTTTAAGATGGATGACGTCAAAGGAAAACTGACAAAGACGAGTGCTCCAACGCGCCAGACGACCACTTGGGTTTGACAAGGATCCAAGCCATTTCAGGCTCGAATGGTCTGTAATTACCGTGAAATGAGCCCCTTCTATGTAGGGTCTAAAATGGGTGACAGAATCTAATACCGCTAAAAGCTCTCTTTCCGTGATGCCATAGTTACGTTCGTGGGTATTAAGACAACGTGAATAGTACGCGATCGGGTGTTCGGCACCGTCTATATTTTGAATTAGAACACCACCAATTCCAACGGAGCTTGCATCGCAATGAATCGCGAACGGTTCAGAAAAATTTGGGCAGCTTAGAACTGGAGCACTAATAAGAGCTTGTTTTAGATCATTAAACGCTTTATCAGCTTCTGGAGTCCACTTAAATTTACTGACTCCATTCTTTGATCCAGTAAGCTTTGTTAACGGAGCGGCTATACTGGAGAAGCCTTTTATAAAACGTCTAAAATACCCTGAAAGGCCAATAAAAGCTCGAATTCCTTTCGCGTTTTTTGGAATAGGGAAATCCTTAATGCTTTCAATTTTTACCGGGTCCGTGCGAAGCCCTTGTGAATCTACTATGTACCCCAAGTACTTAAGCTCCGATTTACAGAACTCTGATTTTTTTTGATTTATTGTGAGACCCGCGTCTCTCAGTCTTTCGAAAACTTTATTAAGTAGTCTCATATGTGAATTAAAATCTTCCGAGATTAAAATTAAATCGTCCAGATAACAGAAAGCGTTATCATCAAATTCAGGTCCAAAAAGAGCGTCAGCCAGTCTTTGGAGTTCAGAGGGTGCATTTTTTAACCCAAACGGCATACGAGTAAATTCGTAGAGTCCCCGACCTGGGACGACGAATGCCGTTTTCTCGCAAGAGTCTTTATCCAGCGCTACCTGCCAAAAGGCCTTACTCAAGTCTATCGAAGACACATATCTTGCGCCACCAAGTTTGTCCAAGATACGTGCGATATGAGGTAGTGGATAACTATCTCTGACCGTGACATTATAAATTTTCCTGGAATCCAGGCAAAATCTCCCTGTCCCATCCTTCTTCTGTACAATAACAACTGGGCTAGACCACGGTGAACAAGAGGGACGGATTACTCCCAAATTTAGCATTTCGTCCACTTCCGCGTCAAGTTGCCTTTGTCTTGCCGGAGACAGAGGATAGTAGCGCTGCTTAATCGGCGGACCATTGGTAACGATTTTATGTTTTACTAAATGAGTTAAACCCAGACCTTTCCTTTCGTAAGAAATAGATTCGAATTTATTAATCATTTTCGAAAGAGCTTTACTCTCAGAAACAGATAATGAAGAAGCCGGCCGTATTGCTCTTAATTCATTAAGGTGACCTTCATGGTCAGGTTCGTGAACTTCTGGAAACAGTTCCGGTGCGATTCGAAACTGCCTCCAAAAGTTGACTCCTAAGATAAAATCAGGTGATAATGATGGGATGACGTAAAAGACAACCTCCTTCGTGATTGTCCTGTACGTCACCGGCAAGGTTAAAGTACCCAGAACAGACTGACTCGAACCGTCAGCTGTTTTAACTTTAAAATCAACTTTTTCTAATTCTACGCCTAAATCTACAAATTGCTTAAAAACTATCTCCCCCTAAACAAGAGACTGTTGCTCCACTGTCTAAGAGAGCAGAAAACGTATTATCTAATACATATATATTAACGAATGGACGATTATCTCCCACAACCTCCGGCTTCTGTGGTAGCGGGCCCACCACCCCAGAAGACGGTGTTGACAAAAACTGACGAACCAGTCGGAGCCAACTCTGCCACTCCCGTTCCCTTTGCGCACAGGGAGGGGCGTGTCCAGATTGACTCCAAGCTAGTTTTTTT
Source organism: Hesperophylax consimilis (assembly GCF_061612785.1). Classification (NCBI taxonomy): domain Eukaryota; kingdom Metazoa; phylum Arthropoda; class Insecta; order Trichoptera; family Limnephilidae; genus Hesperophylax; species Hesperophylax consimilis. The sequence goes on along the minus strand of NC_142859.1, from coordinate 30,573,653 downwards.
GAGTGTGATTCTTGCTACCAGTATGTACGGTACCAACGTTAGCATTTTTAGAATTGGAGGCTTTCTTCCAGCATTCCGTTACCTTATGCCCACTTTTCTTACAAAAGTCACAAATAATCTTATTATTTGGAAGAGAAGACGTCTTACGCGTGAAAATATCATTATTGTACGTATTCTGATGACTTTGTTGTTTTTGATGAAAAGTCGAAGTGTTGTGACTATTATTGAAACTAGCCTTATTATTGAAAGACGAATACTTTCTAAAGTTACTATATTTTTCTGGTAGTTCAACCACTTTTTGATTAGAAGAAGAAGACGTTGAAGCTTCAGTTAGTGATTCTAATTTTGTTGCTGCCTTAGAGAGATCTTCGAAAGAGATAAAATCTCTTGCTGCTAGTAAGTTTGCATATGATGGTAGCAGTGCCTTCATTGCTAATTGCAGCAGTTCTGCCTCTGGCAGTTTGGCATCGAGTTTATTATTGAGGGCCTTCATTCTCAAAGTAAACTCAAAAACAGACATACCCTTAGGCTGTTTCAAATTAAAAAGGTCTGTTTTTAATTCAATCTGTTTACCCTCTCCCTCGAACTGGTTGATTAATAGCTTGGATAGGTCATCCCACTTTAAATCTGGGGTGTAAATAGACCTATACCACAGTAAGGCAAGACCATCTAGAATTTCATTAAAAGATTTCACTATTTCTTTGTGCGTAATGCCCCGTGATCTGCAACGTTCATCTAACAAACTCAAAAAGTCCCGCACACAGGTTTTACCATCGAACTTGTAATCCCAGTTACCAAGCCCACGCGACGAAGATTCCTTATAAATTATTTTGGTTTCTTTAATTAGGGTAACCTTCCCCTTAACTTCACTATTTATTTCCCCGTCCGAATTATTACCCGTCGTTTCAACTTCGGAGTCACAATCTGAATCATTAATCTCTGAATCCGCATTAGAAATTTGTTTTTGTTTTTTATTAAAAGCGCGCGCTTGTGCGCGTAACGCTTGGAATGTATTATCTGGTTTGATTGACCGCGCCGTTAGTTCCTTAATTAGCTCCTCCTTGGAAGCGTTGTTCACATTCGGAATTGGAGTAGACATGATGACGTCAGAAGTTATACTTGATATAAAATAGAAAAAGAAGATGACAGTTTGTTTCAAAAAATCCGAAAGAATTTGTCTATAACATATTATGACAATACTAGAAAGCAAAAACTCAAAAGAAGTATATTAAGTAGAAACACATCAGTATAGTGCGTACCTTTTTCCAATTAAAAATTAATAAAAATAAATTTCGCAACCCTGAAAAATATTTGTGGCAACCTTGATAAATAAGGTAAAAAAAATATATATTTTGTGGCAACCTTGAAAAAATTTGTGGCAACCTTGATAAAATATTTATTTCTTTGCCAGCCCTGGTTTTTCCGTACTATTGTAATACTGAACAATGTATTATAATATAATATTATTTATTCACGTATTAAATCCACACGAGAAAAAAAAGAATCACTTTTCAAAATGAAAACAATTACCTAATTAGAATACACATTTATTATTTGAAATTATTAGCGAAGACGCAAGCCATGCTATGAACTAATGGCAATGAACCGACTCCCGTTACTTCGATATGCGTTGTTATTTGTGTATAATAATAATAATATTCAGTTGTCAACTGCATTAATAAATAAACATGTTTCAATTTATTATTTAACGGTACCATAAAGGAGGAATGATCCCTAACATTCACACAATTCCTTAAAACAACGCACATAAGAAATTCATACAATCATGCGATAACAATTTCACTTTTGTCGCTTTTACAGTTATCGGGTTAACATTTAACAAACAAGTTTAACATTTTAGGTTATGTATCAGAGCTCCAAGAGAACAAAATAACCCTAAACCATCCAAAAAAAAACACAATCCTGACACATTTATAGCCGTGTTTTAAGTGGGTCGCCAATTGCTACGTGGCGTCAAGGAAAGAAACATAACTACTCTACGCGCCAATTGCTACGTAGAGTAGTTGCTATGGTTACTTGCTACGTGCAGCCTACAATACTCACCAGACATTTTTGGTTATAATAATGAATGTGGAATCACAAACTTTGGGTGAAATGCAGATCACGCCAAACTCTGGGAATTGAATAAAAATGCACTTTCTAGATGAGAAAAGTGTGTAGAAACTCATTAAAAAAAGAATTTAGGCGCGGAAGAATAAATTGAGGGAGATACAGCCGATCAAAGTTTAATAAAATTGCACTTCGCGATCTGAGGGTAATATTCGGTTTATGGGAGTATAACCGAAATTGAACTTGATTTAGACTAATTTAGGGCTGGGGAATCCGAATCTGAAAGAATTAGGTGGGGGTCGGCACTATTAACTGAGTTATAGGGTTTTGAAACTTCGTACGCGATACATAGGAACCATGTTTTATTTATCAATTATGACTTAAGAAAATCAAATTAGCAACTATTTACTTTTGAAATTTCAGTAGTGCCAACCAAAAAAAGAAAAGTGTTGCCATATAATAATAATATTTTTTTACAAAATAGGTTAGGTGTTTAGTTTGGGTTAGATTAGGCAGAAGAACATGGGAAAAAGGTATTAGAATTAAATCACAAACCAGTCTATACAAACCTAGCGTAGCCCACAAACTACTTGAAAACTGGGATATAACTCTAAAGGGGACGCGAGCAGGCGTTATTAAAGGGGCAATTTTGTGTAACAGGAAATAACATGGAAAAAAGGTATTAGTATTAAATCACAAACCGTCTATACAAACCTAGCGTAGCCCACAAACTACTTGAAAACTGGGATAAAACTCTAAAGGGGACGCGAGTGGGCGTTATTAAAGGGTCATTTTTTTGTTATAGAAAATCACAGTTAGGTTAGGTTATATATATACATAAATTAAGTATTTACAAGATTTTAAATAATAAACTACCAATCTGGCAAATGATATTTAATTTTCAGAATTTTCCATGCATTGATATTATTATATGGCAACACTTTTTATTTTTTGGATGGCACTACTGAAATTTCAAAAGTATTAAAAGTTTTTAATTTGATTTTCGTGACAAAATATGGCGGCGGACTGTCCGAATATGGTGATAATATCAGATCGCGAAGTGCAATTTATTAAATTTTGATCGGCTGTATCTCCCTCAATTTATTCTTCCGCGCCTTAATTATTTTTTTAATGAATTTCTACACACTTTTTTCATCTAGAAAGTGCATTTTTATTCAATTCCCACAGTTTGGCGTGATCTGCATTCCTCCCCAAACTTTATCCAGTACTGGAAGCGCCAATTCTTGAGGGTTAGATACCCACAAGAATGTTTGTGATCCCAGGGTTCTCAGGGGGTTGGGTTCGAAACCAGAAATGTGTCAGGTTACAATGTGTAATTTAGAGTCAAGGAAAGAAGGTTTAGAGTAACATTAATGTATATTATTTCGAATACAATATAAGTCTATACACTCTACCGTGTGAGTTATAACGAAAACAATATAATAAAAGTTAGATATAAGCTTACCCCCAAGGTTCCGACCACGCTTTATCTATCTAGCTAATTAAGTAACATCCTACTCGAGCTGGAGCAGCACCTCATCAGGCTGAGCTCCAGGGGGCTCCAGACGGAGCAAGAGGAAGAGTCAGTTCCGCCTCCTGGCGACTGTCCGTGGCAGGAAACTGGTAATCTGGCGACTGAGGAAGAGGAATCTGGTGCCCGCGGTCTCATCCGTGTATCCTGGCGAGGATTCCCTTTATGCAAGGAAAAATAGGCCTCCCTACGGCCCTGGTGAAAATTCGGTCGGCGTAGTGCCAAACCGCGAGAAAGAATACCATCCTTAGGCTTCCGGTAACCTGGCACAATATTTTAAGCCACTGGCTTCTTCATCCCATAAAGGATGGGTCGGATTCAAGCAGATCACACGTCTGACTCCGTTTGCGATTCATGATGCCGCGTGATTACAATATTCGAACGAGCCACGGAACTAATTCCACTATGGAACTTCGTATTTTACAACATTTATAAGATTTTATTATGCAATCTCCGCGTATAAAATTAGACTTCGCCACTCCGATTAAAGGGAAACCATTCCCAAACAATTTCACTCCGGAAAACTGTGACTGTCGTCTGCCGAGAGATCAGGCCCACACTCTGGTTTCTCTGCAGGCAAGGAAGTGTTTTTGTTTTTTTCTGTTTCCGCCCGGTACAGATTTTAAATTTTAAATTATGATTCGAAATTTTACCAAAACCAATACCCGCGACAATCGCCCAGTTCCTAACTAGGTTAGAGAATCGGCGAGGATAAATGTGATGATGCAGAATAAATTAATGAATAAAATATTAAAACAAAAGGAGTCTAGCCCTGCATCATAACAAGATGACATAAAAAAAGATAAATTTTTTGTTATTATTTTTATTTAGATACATCTAAAAACATAATGAAAAAAACACACATTTTTTAATTTTAAGAAATAATCGAATCTTGCACATCTTCATCCATTTTCCGCCGATGGTGCAGTGAAAAACCTGTCCAAAGGTTTCCAGAATCCATTCGTTGAAGATAACTTGGGTCACCCAGGCTTTTTGATTGGACTTCCAATGGACGGGCAATTTGGACTTAATAACGTTATTTTTCTTAAAAATTCTTGGATTTTCAGAGTGATAAACCAATAGAGGTTTGATCTTGAGGTCTCCGCTGGCATTAGACGAAATCATAAGGGTAAGTCTGTCCTTCATGGCTTTGTGTCCTGGCAATTTCTTCTCTTCTTTTGTAATGAATGTTCTGCTCGGCATTCTTTTCCAGAAAAGACCCGTTTCATCGGCATTGAACACTTGTTGTGGGCAGTATCCTTCATCCATAATAAATTTTTGAAAATTAAAAGAGAACTTTTCTGCTTCTTTTTTATCAGCACTGCCAGCCTCACCATGCAAATTAACGCTGTGGATTCCATACCTTTTCTTAAATCTAAAAAACCACCCCCTGCTGGCTTTGAAATCTTCTTTATTATCTTGATTGCTGCTACTTCCAGGGATGTTTTTCTTTAGATCTTCATAAATTATCTTGGCCTTGTAACAGATAATATCTTGGGTTGTTACGTCACCTTTCACCTGCCTGTCCTTAATCCAAATCGCTAATAGCCTCTCCATTTCCTCGTGGATTGAAGATCTATGTTTTTCATTAAATAGTTTTGATACTCCTTTGGCTACTTTGGCTGATTTTATTGCATCCTTGTTTTTCAAAATGGTGAAAATGGTGGTCTTGTTGAGGCCAAACTCTTTGACGAGGTCACACTGTTTTACCCCACATTCACTCCTTCTAATTATTTCCTGTTTCACTTCAAGAGAAATCACCTTCCTGCTTTTTTTAGAACCCATCATATAAAAAAAATGTTGAGTTTATCTTAAAAGGACGACTGCCGTGATACGTGTGCGATTTAATTCGTAATGAAGAACGATTGCTGCGATACGTGCGTAAGTTAAGCGTACTACGCAGTGACTAACGAGTCTAACGACTGCCTGCGCGGGAGGATGCAATTAATCGGCAGTGATCGTAGAAGATCGGGCGACTTCGTTGTGTGAAGCGAAGTTCGTTGTATGAATCGTGAAATGAACGAAAAGGAAGTTCGTTGTGTGCAGCATTCGCTGTGCGAGGCGTTCGTTGTGTGAGGCACCACTGTACCTAGTGAGGAGGACTGAGAACAAACTACATCACTTTATATCTATGTCACTTAATATTTATCTTTTTTACTTGACTTTATATTGCCTTTTTAATAAAAAATAAAATAAAATGATCGTCAGAAGAGGGAACATTTTTGTGGAAAAATATTCAAAAGAGAATTGTTAACATTTAAAAAAAAATATTTGTTATTTGACTTGATGTTTACATAATCGACGGCATTTGACTTTTCATAAAATTGTAAAGCTTAGGCGAGCCTAGAAAAATAAAAAAATCTAATTTTAAATAATAGGATTTGATCAAAAATTAATTGTCTTGTTCGGGGGTTAAGGTTATGGAATTGTAAGCATTCGGGAATATTCAATTTGGGAGGCAGGTTTGGGTACCGCCGCACCGGAAACCATGTATTGGATAACAAACACCTATGCCTCAAGTGGTTCGATACGTTTGGTGACTTAGCAGGGGTGCACGGATTCATCGGGTGAGGTGAGTTCAAATCTTGGCGGCGAATGCGCGTGACTATTTGACCTCTGTAACTATTTTGAGAGGGGTGGATTCAAACGTTCGTCGCTCCTGGACAAACTGCCGTGGGGAAATATTTTCTTCAGACCCTGCTGTGAGGGGATAATGTAAAAAAAAACATAAAATTCAAATTTAGTTGTTTTATGCATGTTCTTAATATTTGGAATAATAATGGAAACTTTTGTATCTTTAAATACAGCCTTGCTGCAGAAAGTTGTTCAGATCGGTGAGCAGTGTTCTAATTGGGGTCGGACAAATGCTGTTGAAAAGGAAAACAGAGTCTTTATGTCACGGAAAGATTTCGCTAGAGAAAGTTGTTCAGATCGGTGAGCAGTGTTCTAATTGGGGTCGGACAAATGCTGTTGAAAGGGAATACAGAGTCTTTATGTCACGGAAAGATTTTGATTTGCGAATTATAAATACCACTTTCTATTGGCTATGTGATTACTTTATTAGTGTATTTAAGTAAAATTTAGTTCATACAGTATTACACCTCCACCAAGCTCTCCGGTTAATAATTCTACTGCGCTGGTATGTGTAGGTACCACTTAAGGTAAATGTATACATAAGTATAAATGGTATTTATACATTTTTTTGCTATGGAAGGTTTCGGAAAATGCAAGTACTTAAATATCCCGGCCAACAAAATGTTGTGATGCTCTCAACCGAAAGAATGAAATAACGTTTTTCACATAATAAAATCGTTAAAAGTAGTTTTACTTGTCAAAGAGTCCGGTTGAAAAAATTTACTACCCCTTAAAAGTAGCTAAAATTAAAGAGTTTAAAATCGTTCAACCACTTTCATCTTTTATGGCTGGTCGGTTTCCGATACTGTATGGACAGAACGAGTGTGGCATGTTTTCTAAATGCATTATTATTTCAATGAATTGGAAATCCGTTCAAGTTTTTCAATAACTGCCGGCTGCATTCAACTGAAATAAGCTTTCAGAATACTTTTGGTCGATAACTCATACATTGTTTTACCACCGTGCAATTCATGTGCGAGTCCAAATGCATATTTACTATGAACTGAAATTGATCGCATACCTACCTATATGGATAAGGATTTTTTAACATTTATTTTTAATTCCTTTGGTTGTTAACAGCTTTGTTACTATTCTATTTTCAAATTGTTACGGTTACAATGTGACCTCATTGGAAGATATGTGTATTGTATTTTATGATGAAAATATAAAATATCTAGAAATAAAATAATGTGAAATTAAATTATCCCTCATTCATCTTGCCGGTTGTTCATAAATATAACTTTTTAATATTTCTATTTTTGAGACCGATAATTCTTGGTGGAATTCCATTATAATATATTATAATAAAACAAATAAAAAACTTTATTCCACTTAATTTTATTTTGACCGTAACTGGTTTCAGCTCGTCAAAGCCATCTTCAGACTGGTACACAAAATTCTTAGTCTACGGTTTATATACACAACCACCCCTCTCCCCCATATGTTGTGTATATAAACCGTAGACTAAGAATTTTGTGTACCAGTCTGAAGATGGCTTTGACGAGCTGAAACCGGTTACGGTCAAAATAAAATTAAGTGGAATAAAGTTTTTTATTTTTTTTATTATAATATATTAAAATATAACTTTTCCGAAAATACCAGAATTTTTTTCTTATTCCCTTATCAGTCATTTTATTTGCGGTCTTATTTAAGTTAAAAATTAGGATTTTGTTGTTATTCATTTCGATGTACTTGAATGGGCATTTATTTGGTATTTTTTTAATATAAATACCACTCAATAGCCTCAGAGCTGTGAAACAATGTACTGATTTTAAGTATTTATTTTATGTACGTATTTATTTACTTTTATTGATAATAATAAAAAGCTGCATGCTTAACATAGGGAGATCTGAAATAGAAAATTTACTGAGATCAAACAAAGACTAAAACAGAATCATCTGAACTATACCAAAAAACACTATCTCACTTAATTTAAAATTATTAAAAAAAAAATACTACATGATATATGTTCATAATTAAATTCATTTGTAACTTTGATGTAATATTAATTTTCTTATAATTTTTTTTTTCCATTATTTCTGGCTTTCACCCTTCAAGGGTGTTCTTGGCCATCATTTAAAACTATTGAGAAATGAAAGGTGAATTTAAATATTAATTTTATTTAAATAGGCAAATTTCAAAATTATAATGAAAATTGGAGTCGAGTTCAGACTTAGAAGAGATGAGATGTTGAATGGAGGGAAGGCAATTTTAGATAAGGCTTGATAGAAGAGAGGATATTTGTTTAGAGAGGGACAACCAAAAAATATGTGATCTAAAGTTCCCACTTCTAGACCACAGAATGTACAATCTGGGGAGTCAACAACGTGAATTTTAAAAAGATGGGAAGGAACGGAAAAATGTCCGATCCTCATTCGAATGAGTGAAGAAATTTCTTTTTTGGAAAAATGAGGAAATTGCTGAAACCAAGGTTTTGATGGAATAGTCCTTTGTATTGAGGCATAGCAGGCTCCCTTGGATTGACTAGCAATGTGCCAATACTCTGACCAAACATTGCGGGATCTATCTTTGATGATGGAAAAAATGTCAGATAGGGGAATGTGGTTTACGAGGGTAACAACAGGGTTGGATGCTCCTTGTTTTGCCAAGGCATCCGCAATATCATTACCCATGACACCAACATGTCCAGGAATCCAAATCAGAGTTACAGTTTTACCAGAGCTTTGAATGGAGGCTATCATCTCTCGAATAAGGCATACAAAGTGATCATCAGGATGAAGAAGAGGACTGGATTTAAGTTTTTGGAGGGAACTGAGAGAGTCAGAGAGAACGAGGGAATGTTCAAAATTATTTTTGATTATATATTTGAGAGATTCTATTATTGCAATACACTTGGCTGAAAATATTGAAAATTGATTTGAAATTGAATGAAATATTCTGTCATTAGAATTATTGTGGTAAACGTTAATACCTATACCACAGTTAGGAGAGTCGGGAGATTTGGATCCATCAGTAAATAAAAGAGAAAAGTTGGGCCATTTAGATAAAATAATGTCATTGAACATATTATTGACAGTTCGGGCCGGGAGATTGGAATGACTTTTAAGGATTCCGATCCCTTCTATTGAAGTGAAACTTCTTTACGCGCGTCATGCAATTTCGAGGACCGGAGTAAAACCGACTCATGACCGAAACGAAAATGCGGGTACCCCCACCACCGATTAAAGTTCATTTGATCTAGTCAAAGTTTTGAAGTAACATATAAATGCTTCTTAGCTCATCCCGACAACTGGCGTTGGTGGTGTAATGGTCAGCATAGTTGCCTTCCAAGCAGTTGATCCGAGTTCGATTCTCGGCCATCGCACATTATTTTTTTGTTTTTAACGCCTTTTTCATTCAATATCTTATTTTTTAGTAGGTCAGAACATTTTTTAAAAGAAAATAATATTGCAAAATAATAAAAACACTTATCTCACTGTGATAAAACATTACTCCGCTAGAGCGCGCTTTGCGTTATTGTGTTGGATTAAAATTATTATCTAATCCGTATATTATGATAATTGTATTACATTTATTTAATTAATTTATTTATTTTGATAATATGTAATAATTTACAGAAAAAAAAATTAAAACTATCTCCCTCTGATAAAATATCCGTTCGCTAGAGCGCACTACGCGATCTTGTGTGGGATTCTATTTCTGTACATTGTACATTATTTTTAAAAATATATTATATTTTGGGTGTGATGTAGGTAACATTATAAAACATAACAAGCTCTCATATTTTCAGAACCTACATAATATAATCAATTTATGCGGCTTTGCTTACAGTTGGTGCTCAGCGTGGTTGGCTTTCAATCAGTTAAGCGAGGTTCGATTCTCGGCTGTGGCATTTTTGAAGTGAAACCTTGTTGAGGTGGGGGAGCCGCTCACGAACGTTCTCTCTCTTCTCTTCTTTCCTCTCTCTCAGACACCAGCGAACTGCGCCACGCCAAGCATCAGCTGAAACTAGAAGTTTCACTTCTGTCTTGCGTAGGCTTGACACACCCACTTTTTTTATTGTTGGGGATAGGGTGACGTGACTATATTTTAATTTGTATAAGGGAAGTAGATCATTTTGGATGATGTGGAGCTCTGAGAGAGACTTAAAATTTTTACAGATGTCAGGAAGAGGTTTAGTTGAAGCTCTGATTGTAGATGAATGGGTTGAGTCAATGAACAACGAGACGCTGGGGATAATCTGATGACATTTAGAATTTAAACATTTAAGAGCAAATTTGTCAGCAAATAGTTGACGCCTTAAATAAAGAGGAGGATCAGAACATTCTACTTGAAGGGAATTGATGGGTGATGATTGCATCGCTCCAGTTATAATTCGCAAAGATTTAGATTGAATTTTGTCTAATTTATCAAGTACATTTTTTGAGGCAATACTAAAAAGTGGGCAGGCATAGTCAAGATGGCTTCGAATAAGTGCGTTGTAAAGCAACTTAATGCAAGTAGGGTGAGCTCCCCACCAAACGCCAGATAATGATCTGATGATATTTATATTTTTTTCGCATTTAGTAACTAAATTATTAATATGGGAAGACCATTTAAGTTTCCTATCAAATGTTACTCCCAAAAATTTTACTTCAGAAGCCTTGGGGATGGGAGAATTTTTAAATAAAATTTGAACGGGGGGGTTTTTATGGCGGTTTGAGAAGGTGACACAGTGAGTCTTTTGGATTGAAAGTTCAAGACCATTTAACGTGAGCCATGTGCAAAGGGCATTCATGGCTTCGTTAAGATATTTGACGGCGAGAGGAATGATTTTGGATGATAAGAAGAAAGCTATGTCATCTGCGAACTCAATAACTTTTACTTGTGGGGGAATAGCGACATGCATATCATATGTGTATATATTATACAGTAAGGGGGACAATACATCGCCTTGTGGTAAACCCTTCCAAATAGACCTACTTTGAGGAGAAATATCTGGAAGTTCAATGAAAATTTTTCTATCTAGAAATAGATTAATAATAGATTGGACAAACATGGGGGGGAGGCCAAGGCCTAGAAGTTTTTTTTTTCAAGATTGGGATGGAAACATTGTCAAAGGCGCCTTCTATATCTATAAAGACGGCAAGACAAACTTCCTGTTTAGAAATTGATAAATTAATATCAGTACTGATGATGGCTAGGTTATCTTGAGTAGATTTTTTTTTCCTAAATCCAAATTGAGATGGAGAGAGAAGCTGTTTACTCTCGACAAAAAATTCTAATCGGTTTTTAATTAATTTTTCATAAAGTTTACTGAGGGTGGATGAAAGAGCGATTGGCCTGTAGTTGGATCCAGAATTTGGTGATTTGTTTGTTTTTAAAATAGGGATGATTATTTGACAACTCCAGTCATCAGGCATTATACCAGTCTGGAAGATTTTATTTAAGATGCTTAAGAAGTGGTTTAGAACATTATCATTACTATTTTTGATTATGCTATAAGGTATACCATCTCTGCCTGGAGATGAGTCCTTGACTGTTGATAAACAATTTTTTAGCTCAATTAAGGTGAACGGAGAGTCTAGCCAATGATTAGACATAGGAGTATTATAGATGGGCGTTATTTCATCTAAGTTAGGTACAGAAGGGGGGGCAATTTTGTCCAAGAATTCATCGATCCATTTAGAATGAGACGCTCGAGGAGATGGTGAACTGAAGGAGGATCGAAATCTTCGGATCATAGACCAATCTTCTGAAATTGGAGTGTTCGGAGATACTGAACTGCAGAAGTTGTACCATCCGGATCTTTTTTTTGACCTCAATACCCTTTTGGCATTGGATTCAGCGTTTTTGTATATAAGATAGTTCTCCATAGTCATATTGTAACGATAGGTAAGAGATTTAGCTTTCCGAATTCTTACTACTTTGGAGCATTCCTCATCCCACCAGGGAGTTGGAGGGAGTTTTTTGAGAGATTTAGTTTTAGGGGGAGGATTTGATTTATTTATTGCAGTTATGAGCATTGATTTGAAGTTATTATAATCATCTTTGACGGAAAATATATCGGTGGCGGGTAAATTGAGTAGGAACTTGTCCATATGAGAGTTAAATTCATCCCATTTGGTGTGTTTTGTTTTAACCTTTGTCGAAATATGAGACTTGTCTGATTGGAAAGAAGTTTGATAAGTAATGGTGATCGGGAAATGATCACTGGAGCAAGGGTCGGGGGACACCACCCACGAGGTGAGAGAAGCTAGACTAGTAGAGCATATCGAGAGATCCACTGCACTGGGGTTTGTGCTGGGGCGTGAGATCCTAGTAGGAGATCCGTCATTCAAAAGGAAAAGGTTGGATTGATCTAGGAAATCCATCACACTTCGACCATCTCGGTTGGAGAAAGCAGAACCCCAGACGGGGGAATGGGCATTAAAATCGCCTAATATAAAGAAAGGAGGGCTTAGTTGACTTACAATTTGCAACCAAATTTGTTTATTGAAGTGGGCTGTTGGGGGAAGATAGACTGAAATAAAGGATGTATCCTTTATTTTAGCTGCAACCATTTGGAAGTCAGCATTGGGGGGTTTGATATTATTTATTGGGGAAAATGATATTGATTTTTTAATAAAAAGGGCAGCACCGCCGCCCGTACCTCCTGGGCGGTCGTCGCGGAGACAGGAATGCCCTCCCACATTAAAGTGGGTGGATGGAGTAAACCAAGTCTCCGAGATAGCAGCCAAAGAAATAAAGTTGGAATTTAATAGGTTAAGGAGATCAGATTTGTTAGAAATAGCACTTCGGCTATTCCACTGAAGTATTCTGACATCCTGAAGAGTCATTTTGAATAAATGATTTCAATGTGGAAATAATAGTAGCAGCGTTGGACGGTGGATTAGTTTGAGAAGAAATGAGGTCAATTAGAAGCATAATAAGAGTTTGGATAAATGAAGAATTGTCTTGGGAGAGTTTTTCAGAAAGTTTATGAGAGTTCATTGAGGAGGGATTATAATTATTTGCACACCCATTTGTGGCATTTGAAAGAGATGAACCATTGGGATTTAAGAGCAGTGAGTTGTGTTGTAGCTGATCGTATCCAGGAGCCGGTTTAGAGATAGCATTTTTGTATGTGAATTTAGTTGAACGAGAAGAAGTTGTTGTAGAGGAGGGAAGAGGGTTGGATGAGAAGTTGCTGGATAAAGCCTCAGCAAATGATTTTTTGACAGGCGGGAATAGTTTAGAAGCCTGCAGAAAAGACAAGTTCTGAGAGGCCATAGAAATTTTGATATTTTTTTGGCGAGATTGTTCTGGGCAAGAAGTGTTGATGGCTGTATGTGAGCCTGAGCAGTTAAAACATTTAGGTGAGGAGGAAGAAGGACATTGGTCAGCTGCATGGTTTTCTCCACATTTAAAACATCTGGGTTGAGATCTGCATGCAGCTTTGGTATGACCAAAACGGCAGCAATTGAAGCATTGAGTGGTGGGATAAGTATACATTTCAACTGGTAATGAGTTGAAGAATAAATATATATGGGAGGGAAGAGATTGACCTTCAAAGGTGATAACGACAGATTGGGAGGGCTTCCAAGAAATTATACCCTCAGAGGAGTCCTTGTAATTTAGCCTCCTGGCTTTTATGGGATTGCCAATGTGTTGGAGGGTTGAAAGTGAAGACAGAATTTCTGCGATGGACAGATCGGTCGAGATACCTCTGACCAGGCCCATGCGAGTGACATTGAAAGTAGGGATATATGCCTTGAACTTTGAATTAGATGAAATGAAGATATTTTTGATGAAACTATTGGCAGCTGACCCTGAGAGGAATTCGACGGAGATTCGGAAGCGACCCTCGGCTTTTACACCTCCAGGCTTGATTGAAAGATTCTTGCTATTTGATAGGAATTTGCCAAATTCAAGAGGGTGGATGGTTTTTCCTTGCTCAGTTTTTTGGGCGTATACTATGAATGGGCCACGGGAATGAGGAGAATAAAAGTTTGTTGGAGGAAGTTGAGAAAGTGCTGGTGGGGACTGTGAAGTCGAAGGCGAGTCAAGTTTTATTGGGGAAGAAGGAGTAAATTTCCTTTTTTTGGTAGAAGTCAAAATGACAGAATCACTGTCAGAAATTTCTACATTTTCCCCATCTGGGGGGTCCGGAGAGGGATCTGGGGGCTTTGTAGGGGGTCCAGGAGGGAAATCTTCCTCCATTATTCACAACAGTAAACAACTACAACAATAGTATGGAAAATGACAGAAGTAAAAAAGTTTATAAATATCTGGAAATCAGCAGCGAAAAGTGACTCCTGGAAGATCAGAAGGGAGAAGAAACCTCAAGGCACAACACACTACACTTTTTTTTTGCCAGAAAGCAAAAAAGAATGGTATAAAATTATTTTTAGATAGAGCAAAACAAAACAACTGATGACAGCCAAATGTTATTGTTGCAATCCATTCTTATAATTAAATTATACTAAAAATAAAATAAAATAAAATAAAATAAAATAATATAATTTATTTCTTATAATTAAAATATAATATGTAAATGACATCCTGAGCACGGGATCTCCCAGTGAGGATATCTTTATATCTATGTGTTAATAAGAAAAGAAGACAATAAATCATTATTATTATTATTATTATTATTATACATAATATGTAAATGAAATACTCAGCACGGGAGATCCCAGTGAGGATATCATTATATATATATTTGTTACAAAAAAACGATAATAAAACACTTTTTTTCTACTTCCGATTTTATGTCCGGGTTAAATCTTCCCCGAAGGAAAAACTAAACCCTTCCACTCACTTTTCCACAAATGATCATCTAGTCAATCAACACTATGCAAGTGCATTATATAAGCAAAATAAATACAAAAAATACAAGAACAACACGTCAACTCACCAGAGATCAAATGGGAAAATAATTCACCGACTCCAGATATTTTCATATCAGAGGGTTCGGCTCGGTAGAACTTCTAACAGGGCCTATAAATCCTACTGATCCCTCAGCATAAATATTTAAAAAATCTTTCGTTATCCTAAATGTATTCAAAATGACCGACTTTTGCATTTTTATATATAAATTTTTTGATAGATCTAATACGTCTAAATTCTTAATGAGAGAGCTAGGTATAATGCCAGTAGCCGAAATAACGAATGGTAATATTTTAATAGTCTGAGAATGCCAAATTCTTTTTATTTAATTTCCTAAATCTGTGTATTTTCTTATTTTTTCATTAGCAGATTTTTGAATATTACAGGAATTTGGAATAGCGACATCAATGATATAAGTTATTTTTTTATAGTAAAATAATAAAAATAATAAAATAATAAATATAATAAAATAAAACCGCATTATACCTATACATTACAGCTCATGGCTATTTTGATAACCTCGCCCTGAAATATTTTTTACTTTTACTGAAGGATTTAATAATTTTTGATTTTTCCGGTCAAAACGTTAATAGAGGTGGCATCTAGAGGAGATTCGAGAGACTGAAAGGTCGGGGAATGAATATTTTTTTTGTAGTAGGGTCTATATATTATAATATCCGATGAAATGCCACACTAGACAATGCACCACCCACACGTTGAAATAATGATATGAGAAACTGTCCAAAACAAAATTCTCACCAAAAATTACCGGGTTTGACGTCTCAATGTATCAAAATTAACCTTTTAACATATTTTCAAATACCTATGCACGCAATTAAATGTGAAATTAAAGCATTCTGGCATGATTTATTGGATTATATAGGCAGAACAGATTATTCTCCACTATATGATAACAAATTCTCGTGTGTCAACACTCTTAGATGTTTATAAAAACAAAAACATAAAAGACGTACCGTATCTTTTAAATGTGGTCCCGCCATTCACTCGGCGTGTGTGTAGGTACTTAGGTCACTGCGTTGATAAACACAAGTGGGTCGCCATGAGCACTTATCATTTTTAGTTATGAAAAAAATTTCTAAAACTGAACACATAAATTTTATGTCACATAATATAATAACAAAATTTGACTAACGCCATCCGTTGACAAAATTGTAAACTATAATACTCGAAGGCGCAAAGAGGCTCACTTGATTATCGATGTTTTTTAATGAAATAAAATTTTATTTTCGAAAAATTCTTGTAGATGTCAGCATCATAATAGTTCTACGAATGTTCAAGCGAGCGGGAAATAAATTTATGTCGAAAGACCGCTGGAATATCGGCATTCAAAGTTTCCGTATCAACTGTTGATACAGCCGCGTATGAGTATGGACTTTTTGCCGTAACAACAGTTGATACGGCCGCGTGCAAAGAGTTAAGATTATTCTAAACAAGTGCCTAAATTTACGATGCAAGCAAAACAATTAAAAATATACTCAGGGATATTTGGAGACCTCCATGAAAGTTTAGAGATTCCCAGATATAGTTCCAGTGGTGTCGAGTTACTCGAACGACGGGCCGGGGCGGACGGAAAAAACTTCGCACTCAATTTGTGGTATTTGTTGATGATGTACTGATTTACAAATGTATCGCCAAATATTGCTTTAAGAGCCAGATCGTGCCTTCCAACGAATATTTTGGCGTTTTCAGTCATCGAAACACATCCAGGAGTACCAATTGAATACCGTAGCTTACGGGATCTCCGCCGCCCCTTTCCTGCCCTGTAGTACTGTCAAACAGTTAACAGAAGACGAGGGTTAAGATTTACAGCAAGCGCGCCATGTACTAACTTCTGATATTTATATCGACAATATCGTCACCGGCTATTCCAGTATGGAACAAGCTTAATCCGAAGTTATTGAACTGTTCAAACGAGGTCAACTCAAAATGGGGTGAGTAACAAACCGAAATTGTTCGCTGATTTAACGCCAAATCCAGTCTCACTGATGTAGTATCCATGGATATTGATCATTCTCACATTCTCAAAGTATTGGGATTAAAGTGGTTCCCCGACACGATAGATTTTCATTAAAAGCCTCGACCGCAAGTGTATTAAACGTACTATTCTAAGTGAAGTCGCTCGTGTGTTTGACCCTCTCGATTTTGTCTGCCCTTTGACATTTTTCGCCAAATCTATAGTAAAAAAGTTGTGGGTTTTAAGTGTTGGTTGGGATGACATCCTACCTGATGACATCGGTCATCAATGGGATCGTTAGAGCGAACAATTACCTCTCTTGAAATCATTCGAAATTCCTCGTTGGGTTTCAGCCCCTCTTGTGGAGGCGTATAAACTCCATGGCTTTTCAGATAGTTTTGAAATCGGTTATGGTGCTGCAGTATACTTGCAAACCATAGTAATGGACGGCAACGTCCAAATATATTTGATTTGCGCCAAACATCGAGTCACCCAAACAATATTTAAAAATTTCATTGTATCGTCGCAAACTTTTTACGGCAGTTCTTTTATCTGATCTGCTAAAATTCGTAAAGGAATTATACGAACCATTGCTTCCAGTCTCTAAAATATTAGCGTGGTCCGATTCAACTATCGTGCTCGCATGGTTACGTTCTTCTTCATGTCGCTGGAAAACTTTCGTTGCTAACCGTGTCAGTCATATTGCTTGAAACCAGGTGTCATCGGGTGATAATCCAGCGGATGTCGCTTTGCGCGGCCAAATTCCGGCCAATGTAATTCATAAAACGTTGTGTTAGGAAGGCCCTTCCTGGCTTGTCAAGCCATCTGATTTTTGGCCAGTCTAAGATTGCAATACTGATGAAATTGAAGTTCACTCTGAAGAATGAATACAATATTTACTAGTCAAACAAGTCATAATCTGGTGGACCCATTAATACATAAGTTTTCTTCCATTTGCAAAATCCAAGGCATTTTTGTTTATTGTCATAGGTTAATTCTCAACCTACTTCACAAAATCTCTTGTCGTTCAGATCTCCCATTAAATCGTGCAAAAATTCACGCTGCATTTTTGACTGAGGTTAAACGCATTCAATCATTACATTTTATTGTTGCTCTTACTCGCTTAAAGGAGGGCAACTTTCTTTTAAAACAAATGCGTAAGCTCAATCCCTTTATAGACGACCATAGTGTGCTTAGAGTGGGTGGCAGGTTATCTCGATCTGGGCTAGAATTTGAGCATAAACATCGTGCCTTACTCCTTCGCTATTCCAATACTTTTCTAGTGATAGATGCTCTACATCGAGAACATTGTCATCAAGGCATCAAAACAATTCAATATTTTTAACAGTTTTGGATTTTGTCGGTCAAGCGCGCTATCCGGCATTGTTTGTCAATGTTTTTGTATACAATGTTATCGCATGACTCCAGTACCCCTAGAACCTTTCACGAGTGAACCAGGTTAAACCATTGTAGGCGTTGATTACTGTAGTCCATTTCACATCAAAGCAGGTAAATACCGCAACGCGAAGAAAGAAAAAGCTTATTTTTGCTTTTTATTCTGCTTTACCACTAAAGCTTTACATCTAATAATCACTTCGAACCTGTCCACTGAATTTTGTCATAACAGCGCTACGTCAATTTGTGGGTAGTTGAGGTCGTGTAAACATTATACACTCGGACTGCGGTACGGCTCAGTTTAATTTTTTCATGCAGACTGCTTCACAGTCAGAACGAATCGATTTCCGTTTCAATACACCATCTAGTCCCCATTTTGGTGGCGTTTGGGAGATTCAAGTTAATTCGGTTTAATCTGATATGTACCGCAAAATTAGTAACCAAACGTTAAATTTTGAGAAACTAACGTCTCTCTTCGTACAAATTGAGGCGGTGGCCAATTTTCGTCCTCTATGTCCGTTAAGTTCTGACCCAAACGATTTGAGCGTGTTGACTCCCGGTCATCTAGACTTCCGTGCTGGATGAGGATTATACTGATCTGAAGATCAACTGTATGACTATCGGAGAGTATTGTGACTGCAGAGGTGAAGGAGATAAAAACTGAAGTCAAATCTAACTTCACAAAACCACAGAGGTATTCTCATGGGACTCCGGAACTCTTGACATTGCCGACTGTAAACTACTTTGGTATATGTTTATATTTGAGGCTAGTGGAGCGGACTCCTGACTTTCAGCATGCAGGCAGAGCTTTTCTCATCTATTATTTTGGGAGGTCGACGCATCCTAAGCCTCGTGCCACCCAGGTAACTCAAATAGTTTATGAGATCAGGCTGGCATGCCCATCGAATCGGAACACCTCCTTGTACCTAATCATAAATCACAACGATTTAGCAGTTTCAGTCAAGAAATTAAACACCATTGGTAACTGTTATGCTATATTTTCGGATGTTTTTAATAAGTCTCTATTGAAGTAAAAAGCTGTACCAATTAAACATTTTAGCAGTGCACATTTTAACGAGGTCACTGCATAAGACGTTTTTTTGTTTTTGTTTTTAAATCTTCTTCCATTTTTCATTAACTACGTACTAATGTATATTCTTTTTTCTTTTGTTTCGATTATTTTTTTTCTCTTTCTTTTTTTTTTCTCTTTTACGATAACTGCCATAACTCTAACGTTTGTAAATGTCAATTTTGCGATTAATTGTAAATTATTAAATAAATGTTGTATTCAAATGTTTTAAACGGTCGTCGCTGGGTTTTGATACCACCTTTTGAACCTTTGCCAGGAATATAACTACTGTAATAACAAGTTCATAACTAGACAAATTTATTTGTTGAGCGGTAAGTTCCTTCGCTTTAAAACCAGACGGTAAAAAAATTATAAAAACTGGCGGGTGCAAATAAATTTTGCTTATAAATTTATGATTTACTTTCTCAAATATAAAAAGATAAAGGAAGCTAAAAGTCTTGTTGTTTTATTAATTTTATTTACTACAGGATATATACATTTGTAAAATGTTGTGACTGTCCAACTAGGAGTAGTTCCGGTATTATGTGATAATAAATGTTTTGACTGTCCAACTAGGAGTAGTTCCGGTATTATATGTTAATAAATGTTTTGACTGTCCAACTAGGAGGAGTTCCGGTATTACGCGTTAATAAATGTTTTGACTGTCCAACTAGGAGTAGTTCTGGTATTATATGTTAATAAATTTTTTGACTGTCCAACTAGGAGTAGTTCCGGTATTACACGTTAATAAATGTTTTGACTGTCCAACTAGGAGTAGTTCCGGTATTATATGATAATAAATGTTTTGACTGTCCAACTAGGAGTAGTTCCGGTATTATATGATAATAAATGTTTTGACTGTCCAACTAGGAGTAGTTCCGGTATTATATGATAATAAATGTTTTGACTTTCCAACTAGGAGTAGTTCCGGTATTATATGTTAATAAATGTTTTGAGTGTCCAACTAGGAGGAGTTCCGGTATTACACGTTAATAAATGTTTTGACTGTCCAACTAGGAGTAGTTCTGGTATTATATGTTAATAAATTTTTTGACTGTCCAACTAGGAGTAGTTCCGGTATTACACGTTAATAAATGTTTTGACTGTCCAACTAGGAGTAGTTCCGGTATTATATGATAATAAATGTTTTGACTGTCCAACTAGGAGTAGTTCCGGTATTATATGATAATAAATGTTTTGACTGTCCAACTAGGAGTAGTTCCGGTATTATATGATAATAAATGTTTTGACTTTCCAACTAGGAGTAGTTCCGGTATTATATGTTAATAAATGTTTTGAGTGTCCAACTAGGAGGAGTTCCGGTATTACACGTTAATAAATGTTTTGACTGTCCAACTAGGAGTAGTTCCGGTATTATATGATAATAAATGTTTTGACTGTCCAACTAGGAGTAGTTCCGGTATTATATATTAATAAATGTTTTGACTGTCCAACTAGGAGGAGTATTAAATGTTAATAAAAAAATACTACCACACCTTCTTTCCGATTTCTTACATGGCATGAATTTTTAACATGTACTATGTAGTAAAATACCTAAAAAATTTATTTCAACTTTCAGTTCTATCTCCATCAACATATTATTCTTCTTTATTTCTAACCTTACTTATAATTTATATATTTGCTTTTAGTTTTATTTATCCTTATATATTTTTTATCTTAGATTTTCTTATTTTCATATTATTACTTTTATCTGTTTATTATTATATTTTATTGATGTATTTCATGTATGCCTACCACAACACGGACATTTAGCCTAGTGTGATAATCAAAAGAAAATGTACTGCATTAACGTGTAAATAATTATTAAACAAAAAATAAAATAAAATGTTGTGAAGTCCAAATGTATTTCATTATTTATATGCATTTATATTTGTATGTAAATTAAAATGTTGTTTATTTGCATCGTAGTAGATACTCTTAGATTGCCCTCGTTAAAAGTCACCGTTCAAATTCAAAACGTGAAATCTTGTGTGTAAAACGGTGTTTTCCTTTTAAGTGTCTTTATTTATGTTGATTTTAAAGTTCAGCTTGATTTACGTTCATCGAGTAGGTTTTCAGATTACCTAATCTAATTCATCAGTAAACTGAAATACCGGATTGGAGATTTCTAAATGAAAATATATCTATTTTATATAAAGGAGAGTGTCTATGGCCTGTGATGAGTGGGAGGGCGAAAAACATTTTACACGCTTGACTTCAAAACAAGGGAACTAAGATTAACGGTCAAAGTCTGATTTATAAAAACTCTGATTTAATCCCGAGCAACTCAGAGGACTTCAGCTACTATTTAATAAATATATACAATATAAAATTTAAAAAAGTATCAACGTAAGTTCCCGAGTTTTTTCTTGCTCACATCGCTGTTGTGTTTGGTTATAAACCATTTCTAAGTCATAAGTAAATGAAACTTTAGCAAAGGACTTTAAAACATGAATTCACAAAACTCCTTACCTAAAATCTCTGTCTTGACACTTACGGAAATACGAAAGTTTATAATAAACAGAAAATTTCATTTTCTATTGGAGGTAGCGGTTTACTTTGCATAGTGTTGTGGAAGACAGGAGTAAATTATGTTGAAGTTTTCTCACAGCACGTAGCGGTTTTACTAGTTGACAAAACTGAACGGCCTCTATACCTTCGAAAAAATTGTGTCTTTAAGGTGAGTACTTTATACATAACATGTTATTTAAGTTTGAAATTACCCCAAAAAACAGTTGCTCATTTAGGTGTATTTATTTATTTATAGATAGATACAAAAGAAAGTACAAATTACATATTAGGAAGCATTGCCTCTCCAACTAGGAAAGTTTTCCGTCCCAGGACAGACAAATTGACAGGTGTAGTTCATATTATTCCTAAGAAATTTACATAATTAAATAACAAAAAAAAACCTTTTTCTCTGCAACTGTGTAATGAAGAAAAAAATATATATTCATAAATAACTATTTTTTTTACAGTAGTAGTGGCTTTGTAAAGATTAACATGGTAACATATATTGCATTCGGATTTACAGTATAAGAGATAAGTTAGGTATTTACGAGTAATGAAAAGTAGAAATGGAGTTTTTTTTTTGTATTTGTAACAATGTAGAAAAAGTAAAAAAAAAACTTATTACAGTTTAATTATAGATAATGCTCAGTGTCAAATAAAAGTGTAAAAATATTTTTTATACAAGTTTAGAGATAAATCATAAAAAAGTACTTAAAGAGTATAGTGAATGAAGTAAGTACACATTTTCTTTTTTTTAATAGGAAAACATACATCAATTTCCTATCAAAAGTATTATATGAATAAAAAAATATGTCAGAATCCTTCAGGTTTTGGTTTTTATCACACAATTCGCACATTCTTCTGATTGGATCTCTGACACCAGCATTTGTGCGCGTCCGGCTAATATGGAATAAGTCGTTAAGCCTTTTGGGTGGTATTTTAAAGTTTATTAGATTGAGCAAGCCAGGAAAGTCGATAAAGTTGCTACAGATTTTGTACAAGGTCATTAGGTCAAGGTAAGTTCACCGGTTAGTAAGAGTGGAGACGTTATATTTCGAGAGCATATTTGTGTATCCCCGCTTAGGTGCGCTCATTCTGTGGTTGAGGTAACGCAGAAATTTCTTCTGGATACTTTCAATATTTTCTTTACAGATATCGTAAAATGGAGTCCATATTGAGGTGCAGTATTCAAGTTGAGAACGGATCAGCGTATAGTAAAGCAGAAGGTAGGTTTCAGGTTTTCAAAAATGACGGTTGGAATTAAAAAGTAAGCCAAGATCCATTATACAGTATACACGATCTAGTCAATAATTGCCTGTATAATAATTGTGTATAATAGCGTTGATGATTTTTAGTGAAGCTTATTTGTTTACATTTTTTGTAACTTAGGTAAATTTTATTTTCATTGCAAAACGCATCGAACCTTACTAAATCTTGTTAGATGAGCAGACAATCATTTAAATTTCTAAAAATGGCAAATATTTTTATATCATCGGCGTATAAGGGAAACAAGAAACATGAAACATTCAGAAACAGTATTAAAAAAAGTATAAATAACAGCGGTCCTGGGATTGATCCCTGTGGTACGTCAGAAGTAACTGGTTCCCATACGGAAATATATCCTCGTAACGATAGAGCTTGCTGTCTTTTTGTTAAATATAAGATGAACCAACGTAATAAGTTTCCCCTAATTCCGTTATACATATTATTTTTAATAAGAAAGATAAGGTGACCAACCTTATCAAAAGCTTTTTTGAAATTGCAATAAATTGCATCTACCTGATGGCCTCGAGCCATGCTAGTAAACAAGAAATTAGAGTAAATAAGTAAACTACTTACGGTAGATTTGCCTTTGACAAACCCGTGTTGTTGGTCTGTAATTTTGGCAGCAAGCTGGGGATATATATTAGTAAGGACAAGTCTTTACAACAGTTTATGGATCGCCGAGAGAATGGATATTGGCCTGTAGTTTTCCACTCGTTGACGCGAATTACCCTTGTGGACCGGTATGATGTAGGCCAGCTTCCACCTGCCAGGGAAAACCCCATCACTCAGACATTTATTAAATATTATGGTAAGCGGCACACACAGTGACGACGCAGCAGATTGAACAATGTAAACCAGGTACCTGATAACATGTTGGAGGAATTAAATTAAGATTTTCACCATGAAAAGATGAAGTTATCTTAAGTTATGTATTTACAAGTAGTGAACTTATAATACATATTACTCTTATTAGAGAATCTACATTAAAATTAATTATTATTTTATAGCTATTATCTCTCCACATCCGGCATCACGTCATAAATCATAGAAGTTGAAAAACCCCGCGACAGAGTGTTAATTTCGTACTCTAAGTATAGCCCTTGTGAGAGACCACCATCCATTCAGTTGACAGGTCTATACAACAAGGCTCCACCAAACATTTTCTTTCGAAACAGAAACAAACATCAAATTAAAATGTAACTAACACAAGGAAATTAGAAAAAAATTTAATCATTTATCAACACAACTTCATTCCAGAATATAAAATTATTATGTGATGACAAATATGAAAAAAAAGGAAGTTGTTTTATTTGCTAGAATTATTTTTTTTACCAAAAATATTTTGAAATCGTAGAAAAACATAACCATGGGAAATATCGATTGACAAAGTATTTTTGTTTGTTTATACAACCGTATCCATTAAATAACTAGGAACGAACCCCGGAGAAGCAGTAGACTTAAAAATTAGTTAACTTAAAATTTGAAAATTAAAATTAAAAATAGTGGACAGGATAGACATCCCTGGTCAGTTATTGTAAAGATTTTGCTCTGCAGGTAAGTGACAATGAAATGCTGTCCTCTGTGAATTAAGAGGCTGGATTCATCTGAATTATATTATTTTACAAAAGAGGGCACCACTATTCGTGTTTGGTAGATTTAAGACTAAAATAATTAAATATTTTTGTCACAAGAAAGTGACAGTACTTTTGTTATTGAATTAACTCTTTGAATTACAATGTGTTAATTCAATTTTATTCTAAATTCTAATCTCTTGAGAGCTTGTCGTGACAGATCATTATTTCATGCTGCGAATGCAAGTTTTATTGTGCTGATTGCGTCCGCTGCCGAATTTGGAGATTAACTTTGAGAATAAGGTATTGCTGCCAATCTCAATGCTAGTGATATATTCGGTGAGTTCTCTGTTTTATGTATTTGGTGGCTGGATGATAATTCGTTACGCGGCCTGCAAAGTGAATTTTTGTGATCAACCCATTTTTTCATAGGGAATTATTTATTCCCTGATGGTCTGTGTGGCTTACAATCCAGACCATCACCAAACCCCTTTGAACGCCGCTCGGATTTTTTTTAATTCATTCTTATAAAAATAAATGATTTTTAAAAAATATATACGAAACCTAGAAAACTTTTAATTGGGTTGAATTTTCCAGTGGTAAACTTCGCATGAAGAACAGGAATGTTTTTGATAATTTCTTTAGAGTTAACTTTGAAAATTTAGAACTTGAACATAAAAATCGAACATCGGATGAAAATTAAACCAGTGGGTCCTAACCTGGTAAAGCCAGTGAGACTATAATATGAGTATATCATCTCATATTTATGGATTTTAATGAGACTGAAGAAAGTATGGATGAGAAGAGGGTGATTTAAATAGCTTAAGTATTGCAGGTCACTAAAATTTCAAGAATTTTTGGAATAGTAGCTTCTCGCTTGGGAAATAAAAAAATGGAATGGACTACTGACTCTTGAATGAGGCGCATTTTCAACAAATTTAACAGAAAAAAACAAAAGAAATTATTTGAAAAAATGTGTCAGAAATTTCCGCTTTGTCTCGAAGTTGTTATTGTAGAGAATACGAGTTTTTTTAAAGGCGCCTAGGTTTAACCAAGTCTCCCGGGGTCCATGAGGCTGTCGGATACTTCAACCCAAAAGCGTCCTGAGGGTGAGAGTCCTTCAATTAAAAACCGATTGTCCCTTCTCAATTTCAGGATAATTGGTTTGGCTAAATCTTACGCTGAAGATTCGAAGTAGATGTTGGATTTAATATTTTTTTATCGCAAAAAGTACGAAAAACTATTGATGACCGTGAAATTGCAAAAAAAACAGAACATTATAATAATAATGTTTTTTTTAATACATTAAGCAGGTGCTTTGTGAAGTGACGTTATAATAATAACTTAGTAAACATAACTTTTATTTTTAAATCAAATGCCGACAAAGTTAGCTTCATCAAGGCAGTATAATACTATATAAGTGTAGTATAGAGGTAAGTCTTTAATATCGAGATAAGTCTCTAAAATCTGCAAGTTATCTCTAACATCTGTTACATTAAATTGTATTCCAGAATGTATGGTGGTTGTTGCAATCCCAAACATCCCATGGAGAACATGGTTACATATATTAACCGGTCAGCAACGTAAGCAGATATACACGATAAAATAACGATAGCAGTCAAGTACAATAAGCGTGTTTACACGTCAACGCGTGTGTTTCCACAAAAATCGTCATAACTCCGTTATTCTTCTAGTGACATCCCTAAAACAAGAAGTAGAATATTCGTATTGAATGAAGCTTCACATCTTTATTCAAAGTTATCCATAGAAACCCGTAAAAAGACCTACTCAGTGGAAGCAAATTTTACCCGCCAAATCGTAAAACGACGCCAAGAAAGCCGTTTGACGTGCCGACCCGCATCGCAAGTTTAATTATTTTTTAAAAAATATATTTTGTATGAAATGGTCAAAAAGTGAAGTGACAGAATTGTTTATTGTACATTTGTACGATGAAATAAGTGTTTTTTTTTACATTATCCGTGATTTTAGTATCGTTTTTACATAAAACATTACAGGTGAGTCATTTTTACAATATTTTCATGTTTCCATTCTAAATTTAAATATTTACAAATGTTAATATTTATTTATGATACAACAATTTGAAAGCCTATTTTGTAACCTTTCTAAAACAGTTTTTACTATTCGGCTCCGTTCAGTAATGTTTCATTTATAGAGCTTTGATTGTGAGGCGGTAATAACACAACGTTTTCGTGAAATTGACATTTCGTTTAAGACATCTTAGCTTCAAGTTCGCGAAAAGTCGGAGGGGTTAAATATGCCCTGGTTATAAATCGCACCTACATCACTAAATGTTAACATTAAAATGATATACCTTGAGAGATATTTTAACTTCCATAACGTACGAGTATTTTCCCCAATCGGATATATTTGAAAGGGGATATATTGTGCATCCGAAGATATCAATATAATACATTATTGATTTGGGTTTTCGAATGAAACACCTTCACAATCAAATACTATTTTCGAATCAGTTCAATCACTTTCATTTTTAAAAAATTACAAAATGAAAAGATTCAACTCATTTTAAAAGATAAAAAAGAAAAACAATGAGTGCCCTACTTACTAAACTGACAAACAATTATTAATTAACTATTGTAGCCAATATCTAAATTCCAACGACTTTCTTTTCTCACAGTTTTCCTACCAAATTATTTCACATCCATTTTACCTTATACGAGCGCATGCCAATGAAAATCAATAATTTTAAAAATAAAAGTAAATTATATTTTTTTAGATTTAAGAATCGAACCTAGAAACCATTATAGTTCACTATTATACCATCAATTATGTTAAGCGCCTGTTATATGACAGCGAATTTTCGCAAACTCTCAAAATATCTTCATTTTTTATCGCTAGAGGGCGGTAGTACATTAATGAACTTTTTAGAATAAAACGTCGAATGTACGTTTATGTCACAAAGCAATGAACGGACGCAATCGGAAATATTAAGGAAAACAGACAACTTAGTAAAAAGGTATGACTTATTTGCAGAACCTACTATTTTGGTAAAGCATTTAATTTGACATTTTTTATAAATGTTTCATCATTCACTTGCTGCTGTCAAATCTAATTAGATTTGAACGGCTTTTGGCTTTACGACTAGCATTTGAAGAACATTTCCGATACAAAGATTGTTTGGAAACTCGTGGGATAAATGGTAAAACTTGTGAATGAATCTACCTTTCATTTATAGTGAATTTTGAGTGACGACTTTTTTTTATTTGAGCTTTCGTTTTCAAGAACATCGAAGGTGGATTTATTTGGTAAATTTCAAAATTTTATATTTGATAGAATATCTATACATATTAATAACATCATAAATAAATTGACCTCAGTAAACTTGTTTACTTCTTATATTAATACCTCTTACCACGTAAGGTCGGAACAGTGAAAAACTTGACTTGTTATCACTTAAAACCTCCGATTTTACCAAACTAAAAATGATCCGGCGTGGGATGGTAATTTTAGTTTT
Source organism: Hesperophylax consimilis (assembly GCF_061612785.1). Classification (NCBI taxonomy): domain Eukaryota; kingdom Metazoa; phylum Arthropoda; class Insecta; order Trichoptera; family Limnephilidae; genus Hesperophylax; species Hesperophylax consimilis. Next base: position 30,545,327 of record NC_142859.1, on the reverse strand, counting down.
TTTATTACCAAACGCGCCATATGAAAACACGTCAACTTAGTCAGAGCGCGTAAAGCAATGAATTCTCGCAAACACTTGCATTAACAGCGGCATAAAGAGCGCACCAGTCAACATCATGACGATCGTGCTAACCTTTAGGAAGAGGAACGCATTTGGAATGTTGTATTTTACGCGTTTAAAAGAATTTGACAGTTGAAAAAATACAATGCGACAAATTTACATTAAAAAGAGAATTTGTGAGTACTTACTGTTTTTGTAGCATCCTTAGATTATTGCAATGCTTCAAATGAATCAGGTATTCTACTTTTAGACCCATTAATGAAACATTTTGATGGCATTTTCGAAATAAATACGCCGTCAAACACTGAGCGTATAGTTTTACCGCCATCACCAGGGGCCTGCATTACGGAATAAGTAAAAAAAACTGTGAAATATGTTGAAAATTTGGTGGAAGATGAAGTAATTATTTAATTGTTAATATCCACAGATATCGTAATGATAATAAGAGGCCGTACTTCTACAGATGTGTGCATTATATACATATTGTAAATTTAAAATATTTTACAAAAAAACACATAAATTTGTTTTTGACCAGTATTGTTTTATTTTCACTCTACCGGTTTCGGAAGATCCCTTCCTTCGTCAGGAGAATATTAAAAACTGATCTACTACACAAAATATTGACATATATTTAAAAAATGTTAAGTGTTTGAGGGAGGGGTGGACAAAGTGTAAGGGGTAATTACGGGAATTCCAGGAAGAACAGAGCGGTTAACTGGAAATATGTCTAGAATAGGACTATAAGACAGATTAATTTGGTTATTTATTATTCTGGAGTTATTATTGAGGGATTTTTAAAAATTATTAAATTATCAAAAATATTGTGTAAAATTATTAAATTATTATTAAAAATATTGTGTAAAATCGTTATTTACGCGATAATCATAGATGAAAGTTTTAAAATTAGGTTGCATGGTGTATCAATGTTTTTTAAAAAATTTTATGGTTGAATGGCTCAGAATTAATCAACTACCAAAAAATAAACAGACTGAAAAAAAATAGTCCATTATTTGGCAACAAAAAATATGAAGTCTGAGAATGACATACAAAAGTTAGTATTAAGCCGTTTTACAGCAAATCACCATTCTGCCTTATATAACCCACTCTTAAGAACTTCGGTATAAATCACCATTCTGCCTTATAACCCACTCTTAAGAACTTCGGTATAAATCACCATTCTGCTTTATAACCCACTCTTAAGAACTTCGGTATAAATCACCATCCTGCCTTATATAACCCACTCTTAAGAACTTTGGTATAAATTTGAATTACAGATATTTATATAAAATGAGATAAAGGTATTTTCGAAATTTAAAATGATGACCGAAATTATATTATTTAATTTATTGTTTCTCAATATATTGCCGAGCTATAAATGTGGAGATTTGGAAACAATGCAAACCGGATGTACCTAAGCATAAGAAAGGAGCGCTTAGATTTACCCTAACCGTACAAGATAAGCGGTAATGTATGCATGTATGAAATATTTTAAAACACGATTCTTTTGAATTGCATAATTTTTTTCGGTTCCCATTTTAGTTACATCCCACGATTTCATGGGTAAGTAGTGTGTATTCTAAATTTCCTCAAAAATTCCCTTCACACAGCTTCCAAGGACAAGTTATTTTCCTTAGGGTCTCATGTGCCCCGTTAAAAAAAATATAGTGCCTAAAATAAATGCAGTGTTAAAACTTATAAAACAAGCCTTCACTGTCGTTGCAATATTGTATTAAATTATCATAGTTTAATTGCAAAACATGCTTTTTTAACACAACTCTCCCATAATAAGGCTTCATTTCAGGACGTATATTTTCTTTGCAGTTTTCATCTCCGGACACATTTTATGAAAGCGCAGTGTAAATTAGTTCATGGAATATTCATACGACACAGTGGGCGTGCTCGCTCTCATTATGAAAGGTGGATTCTTGAACACTCTCTGAACTAAGTTAAAACTTACGTCGTGTTTATAAAATATACTACTTGGCAATTTTTTTTTAGTTTTACTTTTTCGGGGAGGGGTGAAGATGGGTCTCAAAGACGCTCACGTTGAAAGAAGGAGAAAACACAGAGACCGGCAGAGATAGCTCTATCTAGATAGCTGGAATGATTATTCCACAGCCGAGCTACCGAACTCAGTGACGATTGTTTCCCAATTGTGCACCAGTGCCGAAGGTATCGATGACGCAAATTCCTCGTAGAATTTTCTATTGAAATACCGGTAAAATAGGGACAGCCTTTTTAATAAAAAAAAACTAAGTTCAAAGCAAATTTATGTTAATTAAACCAGATTTCACGCAGGAATAACTAACGCACATCAAATACAACCGAAATAAGTATGTTTGATTTTATTATGCACTTATTAAGTCGGGGACGCACGAGAAAAACATGGCACGATCAAATACTTGTGTCGGGCCATGTCAAAAGTCAGAATGTCAGAAGAGTATATATGAGACAATACATAAATGAAAATGAGGCAAGGAGTGCCTAACTTAGCTGAGGTTTAAGAAGCGTTACTTACATTTAAATAAATTACGGTCATACCCGAGGGGTAAGTCAGATCATTTTATCACACACGTTTCTGACATTCCTCAGATATATTTAAATCCAAACTTGTTTCCCGTACGGATCCTTTAATGATCTAAACCTGTTTTCACTTCCCAAAGTTAACTTGAAGCTACTTCAACAATATTGCGGTCAATATTGTGATAATCACCTCAGCGAAGAAACTTTATAAATCCCCTCCGTCGCTTCGTCTAAGTGTATTTGAGGTACCGATCGGTTAGATACTTCGCCATCAACCAACTCCCGTGTCCATGTTATATATATAAGCAAGAAGAAACTAGGTAGTAGGTTTCTTTTAAATATGTTTATTATATTTTTATTTAAGTTTTTTTAAAGATTTTAATCCAGCAGGACTAGTAGGTCGGAACACTGAATGTTCTACCAATCCGTATAGAAAAAAATGAACTGCTTGTCGCCCAAGTGATCAAATATCTGGGACACATCTTTACAGAAGACATGAAGGATATAAAAGATATGGAACGACAAAGAAGAGCAATCAGTATAAGGGACGGAATGCTCTGAAGGCGGTTCTACCAAACAAACTGGGAACAAGCTAGTACGGTAATGCACAACTGGCACTGAACCTGTTAAATGATTATGCAAAATATAAAACTAATTCATCAATTCACCAATTGGAAACAAGGCTGTATAGTCATCGCCAATATGGATATTGACTATTTTTTCAAACGTATGTAATGTTTTAATTTCAAGTTCAGTACAATTAAAAAAATTACTTTACAATCACAATTATTGCTCAACAATAACCGATTTAAATCAAATCAAATACACATTTCGCCTGAAAACTTTTTAAATATATCAATGAATTTCACTTTGGTTTTCGGGAAAAAATGAGTGCTTATCTTGAAAATGAAAACTAACCCGATCCCGACATCCAATAAAAGAGCTGTGTATAATAAGGCTGTAAAATAGTATTTTTTATTGTTAATAATAGGTCCATTAATATTAAGAGCTTTCTTAATTTTAAGGTTATTAATGCGTTTTCCTTTATCATTTTTTTCTATTATTTCTGGCTTTCACTCTTGCTCTTCTTGGCCATCATTTAAAATTATGGAGAAATGAAAAGTGAATTTAAATATTAATTTTATTTAAATAGGCACATTTCAAAATTATAATGAAACTTGGAGTCGAGTTCAGACTTAGAAGAGATGAGATGTTAAATGGAGGAGAGGCAATTTTAGATAAGTCTTGATAGAAGAGAGGATATTAGTTTAGAGAGGGACAGCCAAAAAATATGTGATCTAATATAAGTTCCCACTTCTAGACCACAGAACTTACAATGTGGGGAGTCAAGGACGTGAATTTTAAAAAGGCGGGAAGGAACGGAAAAATGTCCGATCCTTGGAAATTTCTTTTTTGGAAAAATCGGAGAATTTTTGAAACCACGGTTTTGATGGGATAGTCCTTTGTATTGAGGCATAGCAGGCTCCCTTGGATTGACTAGCAATGTGCCAATACTCTGCCCAAACATTGCGGGATCTATCTTTGATGTTGGAAAAAATGTCAGATAGGGGAATGTGGTTTACGAGGGTAAAAAAAGGGTTGGACGCTCTCTGTTTTGCCAAGGCATCCGCAATATCATTACCCATGATACCAACATGTCCAGGAATCCAAATCAGTTACAGTTTTTCCAGAGCTTTAAATGGAAGCTATTATTTCTCGAATAAGGCATACAAAGTGATCATCGGGATGAAGAAGATGGTGACTGGATTTAAGTTTTTGGAGGGAACTGAGAGAGTCAGAGAGAACGAGGGAATGTTTAATATTATTTTTTATTATGTATTTGAGATATTCTATTATTGCAATGCATTCCGCTGAGAATATTGAAAATTTATTTGAAATTGAATGAAATATTCTGTCATAATAATTAGCGCCTTTGAGGTGATTTTGCACAAAAACGGCGCTATACAAGTCATCCAATTATTATTATTATTATTAATGTAGTAAACGTTAATACCTATACCACAGTTAAGAGAGTCGGGAGATTTGGATCCATCAGTAAATAAAAGAGAAGAGTTGGGCCATTTAGATGAAATAATGTCATTAAACATATTATTGGCAGTACGGGCCGGAAGATTGGAATGACTTTTAAGGATTCCGATCCCTTCTAAAATTGTTGGGGATAGGGTGATGTGACTATATTTTAATTTGTATAAGGGAAGAAGATCATTTAGGATGATTTGAAGCTCTGAGGGAGACTTAATTTTTTACAGATGTCAGGAAGAGGTTAAGTTGAAGCTCTGATTGTAGATGAATGTTTTGAGTCCATGAATATTTTGAATGTTTTGAGTCAACCTGATGATATTTAGAATTTAAACATTTAAGAATAATTTTGTCAGCAAATAGTTGACGCCTTAAATAAAGAGGAAGATCAGAGCATTCTACTTGAAGGGAAATGATGGGTGACAATTGCATCGCTCCAGTTAATATTCGCAAAGATTTAGATTGAATTTTGTCTACTTTATCAAGAACATATTTTGAAGCAGTACTAAAAAGAGGGCAGGCATAGTCGAGATGGCTTCGAATAAGTGCCTTTAAAGCAAGTAGGGTGAGCTCCCCACCAAACGCCAGATAATGCTATGATGATATTTAATTTTTTTTCGCATTTACTAACTAAATTATTAATATGGGAAGACCATTTAAGTTTCCTATCAAATGTCACTCCCAAAATTTTACTTCATAAGCGTTGGGAATTGGAAAATTTTTAAATAAAATTTGAACGGGGGGTTTTTATGGCGGTTTGAGAAGGTGACACACTAAGTTTTTTGGATTGAAAGTTCAAGACCATTTAACGTGAGCCATGTGCAAAGGATATTCATGGCTTTTTTAAGATATTTGACGGTGAGAAGGATGATTTTGGGTGATAAGAAGAAAGCTATTTCATACCAACTACCGAACCGTACCGAATCAGTCAACAGTGAAATAACCTCCACATTAAAATTACCAAAACAAGTGTATTTTTGCAAGTAAACAAACTAGAAAGTGTTCTAAAGTTGAAATCAACTAGTGAATTTGATCTCCAGTCAGTTAGATTTCCTTAAAATAGTGTTTGCTGTGCTTGTGAGGTGTTTTAAATCTCAAAATAATCTTGAAAAATAAACGTGCAACCATAAACATCAAAAACACGCAGGCGCTAGAAAAGTGTTGTCATTCTGTCACCATTGGTCAAAAAGTGTCGTCATCTGCATCGCTTTTGGTCGATAGTGTTGTCATAATCGGCTTGTGTTCAACTGATTGCGGTACATAGGCGCTATTGAGAAATTTCAGTTTATTATTATTTCTCTTTGAATATTATCTCGGAGTAATATCCTTTTGCCAAATTATCAATCAATCATGAACTCAATCAATCTACACGAAAACTCTCTGATTTACATGACCAAGGCAAAAGACCTTTTAAGTACACTAATAAAAATTATCAATGACCCAGTTAACAAATTTACTAAGGAGCAAATGGGAAAAATTACGCCGATAACTTCAGAACTTCTGGGCACCACTGGATTGATGGCGGTGCAAATGGGGATCCTTGAAGGCGAATTATCAGCCTTTAAAAGCATTCCTCAAACTTTGTCATCAGAAATTAACTCCCAAATTCCTCCATCTAATATGTGTGATGTACTGACAGAAATCGAAGAGAGAAAGATGCGAGCAAATAATATCATTCTCTTCAATATCCCGGAGAGTGTGTCAGATCTCACCGCAATTAACATCTCAGAGGATATTAGCAAGGTATCTACAGCTCTTAAAAACATAGATATTTCAATTAATACTCATGATATTAAAATCCAAAGATTAGGAACAAAGAAAGTTGATGGTAAAATAAGACCTATCAAATTGGAACTTAAAGATCATCAATTAGCCCGGACGATTCTAATTAACAATAAAAAATTAAAGGACGGTGTTAAAGTCAGTAATGATCAAACTTTCCAACAACGGCGGCAATTGATAATGCTTCGTGAAGAACTGGAGTCCAGAAAAAAAAATGGCAAAACAAACTTAACAATAAAGTATGTGAACTCCAGCCCTAAAATTGTCGAGATGCAGCTTAATGGTGTTCCACTAGTTACAAAAAACGGTTAATTTTACACATGAATAATAACCCAGTAAATAACCTTATGGTGAATTATCAAAATGTTTTAGAATTACGCACGAAGGTGGTTGATGTGAAATTACAGAGGCCAGCTAATAAACATAAACTGGGATCATGCAGCATCTACTACCAAAATATCAGGGGTATCAAATCAAAACTCGGCAAATTCAGAGTTACAGCTCCTACCATCACACAAGACGTCATCGTACTCACCAAAACCTGGTTGGAACCTTCCATTCATTCAGCAGAGCTCGAATTACCGAATCACAACATATAATCACAACATTGACTGGACAAGTCTAAATGACGGTGATATTGATTTCAATACTGACTATTTTTACTCGCAACTCAATAATGTAATTTCAAATAATATTCCTCTTACCCAACATAAAGAATCAACGTATCCAATATGGTTCACTAAGGAATTAATTCACTTGATAAATCGTAAAAAAGAATCTCATAAAATCTATAAAGAACATAGATCTGTACCTAATTATATTAAATTTAAAAGTGTCAGGAAAGTTTGCAAAAATTTGTCTAAAAATTGTTATAAAAATTATATAATGGAAGTGGAAAATACTTTAAATCATGATGTAAAACATTTCTGGAAACACGTAAAGTCTATGAAAAAAAATGAAGTCGGGATCCCCGGAACTATGAATCATAAACAAAGGAGTTCTAGCAACATAAAATAAATTGTTGACATGTTTGCCGATTTCTTTAAAGATGCGTTTGAACCTGACATTTCAGATGAACAAATTCCTGAATTTAATTCTGATATAAACTTGCAATTATCAAATATTAATATTAACATCACCGACATTACAAATTACCTTAAAACACTTGAACCAAAATTAAGTTCCGGGCCGGATCAAATTCCACCCATCTTGATTAAAAACTGTGCAGACAGCTTATCCATTCCGTTGTTCATATTATTTAATAAGTCTCTGTCAACGGGAAATTTCCCAAAACTTTGGAAAAAAAGTTACTTAACTCCAATATTTAAATGCGGGGATAAATCTGCAATTGAAAATTATCGTCCAATTTGTATCCAATCATCAATACCCAAGATTTTTGAAAAATTAATTCTTCTAGAGATAAACCCCAGCGTGAAATCCATCATTACAACTTGCCAACATGGTTTTGTTTCAAACAGATCAACCTTAACCAATCTATCCCTGTACGAAAATTATATAACAAATGCACTTGCTAATAGACAACAAGTCGATTCTATATATACTGATTTCAGCAAAGCGTTTGATAAGGTTTGCCATAAAATTCTTGTTAATAAGCTGGCGAAAATTGGCATAACCGGTAACGTACTATCCTGGTTTAAGAATTATCTGTTTAATCGAGAGCTTACTGTCTGCATTAAAGGTCAACTGTCCTACACCTTTACAGCTACAAGCGGCGTGCCCCAGGGATCACATCTAGGACCCATTCTTTTCAACATTTTTATAAATGACGTTACAAATGTATTTAAACGTGTATTTACTTTGATGTTCGCAGATGATATGAAAATTTACCGAATTATTGACAATATTAATGACTGCTTATTATTACAATCAAATCTCATTAGCTTTTCTGAATGGTGTATCCGAAATAAATTAACCCTTAATGTAAAAAAGTGTCAAGTCATGAAATTTTATAGGAAGAAAAACCCATTGATTTTCACATACTGTATGAATAATCAAGTCTTAGTATCTGTTCCCGAAATAAAAGACCTGGGGATAATATTTGACACCAAATTAACATTTATCTCCCACATTAACAATATAACCACTAAAGCGATGCAAATGTTGGGTTTCATATTAAGAACATCAAAAGATTTCAAAAATTTAAAAACTTTAAAATTATTGTATTCATCCATTGTCAGAAGCCATTTAGAATTTAACTCAACCATTTGGAATCCATTTTACAATGTTCATGTATAAATTTATACGAAACATAAATTATAGATTAGGTATTCCCATTGAAAACATTAACTACACCACACTATTGAAAGTCATGGGCCTTGCCACTTTAAAAGAAAGAAGAATATGTTCTGATCTCTTTTTTCTTTATAAAATTGTTAATAACATGTTTGACTCCCCTGAACTCCTTAGGCTGATTGACTTTCATGTGCCTAGTAGAACGGTTCGTCAGAAGGTATCTTACCATTGTAACATTGCAGGTACGAAAGCAGAATTAAATTCAGTAATGAACCGACTGCACAGTGCAGGGAATAAATATAACATGAACACCAACGGTACTGAATGTCTGTCAGCCTATAAAAACATTGTTATTAAATCTGTATGTCTATCTTGATTTTTTTGAGATTCATTGTTATTAAAACTGTATGTCTATCTTGAGCTTTGTAATGTTTATAATTTTCAATGTATCTAAAGTTATAGAAATGAGCATTCTATAGTTTACTCTGTTTGTTGTTTTTAACTTAATATTTTTATACTCGGTACATTTTTAATTGTTTTATCTCTTCTACTCTCTGATTATATCAAATGTATTATAATTGTATCATATGTAAAAGCCCTAATTGGGCGTGTACAAACAAATAAATAAATAAATAAATCTGCGAAATCAATAACTTTTACTTGTGGAGGAATGCATATCGTATGTGTATATATTACACAGTAAAGGGGACAATACATCGCCTTGTGGTAAACCCTTCCAAATAGATCTACTTTGAGGAGAAATAAATATCTGGAAGTTCAATAAAAAATTTTCTATCTAGAAATAGATTAATAATGGATTGGAAAAATATGGGGGCAAGGCCAAAGCCAAGTTTTTTTTTCAGGATTGGGATGGAATCATTGTCAAAGGCGCCTTCTATATCTATAAAGACGGAAAAAACTTCCTGTTTAGAAATTGATAAATTAATATCAGTGCTGATGATGGCAAGGTTATCTTGAGTGGATTTTTTTTCCTAAATTCAAATTGAGATGGAGAGTCAAGCTGTTTACTTTCGACAACAAATTCTAATCGATTTTTTATTAATTTTTCATAAAGTTTACTGAGGGTGGATGAAAGAGCAATTAGCCTGTAGTTGGATCCAGAATTTGGGGATTTGTTTGTTTTTAAAATAGGTATGATTATTTGAGAACTCCAGTCATCACCCATTATAATAAACATTTTTTAGCTCAATTAAGGTGAATGGAGAGTCTAGCCAAAGATTAGACATATAAGTATTATAGATGGGCGTTTTTTCATGTATGTTAGGTACAAAAAGGGGGGGGGGGGGGCAATTTTGTACAAAATTCATCTATCCATTTACAATGAGACGCTCGAGGAAATGATGAACTGAAGGAGGATCGAAATCTTCGGGTCATAGACCAAACTTCCGAAATTGGAGTGTTTGGAGATACTGAACTGCAGAAGTTGTACCACCGGGATCTTTTTTTTTGACCTCAATACCCTTTTGGCATTGGATTCAGGGTTTTTGTATATAAGATAGTTCTCCATAGTCATATTGTAATGATAGGAAAGAAATTTAGCTTTCCGAATTCTTACTATTTTGGAACATTCCTCATCCTACCAGGGAGTTGGAGGGAGTTTTTTTAAAAGAGATTTAGTTTTAAGGGGAGAATTTGATTTATTTATTGCAGTTATAAGCATTGATTTGAAGTTATTATAGTTGTAGGATCTTGGTAGTATGACAATGAAAGATAATGATGTTGTTGTTGTCACAGGGTTTATTGAGAGTCGGAATAACAAATCAGTTGAGTGGAACGATGTTGAGAGATGCCTCTGGATCGATGATGATGATGACAGCAGGTGTAGACGACGATGGCGGCGATGGAGTCGTGGAGACCGGCCTTGTTGCTGCGTTTAGCACTGATGAAGACTTGGGGTCTTCCCAATACTCCAGTGTGAACGAGGTAGGCGAAGGTGCGATGGACTGGTCTGCAGATGAGTGGAAGATGCTGACCGGCGAATGCCACGAAGCTGAGGCGTAGACTCACGGTATGCCAAGTCGGACTTGTTGACTGGAGTGATGTGGAATGAATGATGTACTTAGGTCCTCCACCGCTTATATAGCTGCTGATTCCTTTGTTCTCGTCTGCCACGGGTTGGAGAAGCGTCTGGACGTTGAACCCGCAGGACCGCTGACTCGGTTCATTGTATGAGCGTTTGCATCACCCTGTATGCAAATCAGCAGTTTACGTATTGCGGTACCGATATTTTTATTTAAGTTTTGCAAGACTGATTGCTGTCTCAGCTGTTTAACTCGTGCAGTCTTGTTATGATTTGATGACTCTAGGAGCGGTGACATAACCGCTACATAGTCATCTTTGACGGAAAATATATAGGTGGCGGGTAAATTTAGTAGGAACTTGTCCATATGAGAGTTAAATTCATCCCATTTGGTGTGTTTCGTTTTAATCTTTGTCGAAATATGAGACTTGCCTGATTGGAAAGAAGTTTGAAAAGTAATGGTGATCGGTAAATGATCACTGGAGTAAGGGTCGGGGGACACCACCCACGAAGAGAGAGAAAGCAGACTCGTAAAGATCCTAGTAAGAGATTTTTCATTCATAAAGGAAAGGTTGGATTGATCTAGGAAATCCATCACACTTCAACCATCTCGGTCGGAGAAAGCAGAACCCCAGACGGGGGAATGGGCATTAAAATCGCCTAATATAAAGAAAAGAGAGCTTAGTTGACTTACAATTTGCAACCAAATTTGTTTGCTGAAGTGAGCTGTTGGAGGAAGATAGACTGAAATAAAGGATGTGTCCTTAATTTTAGCTGCAACCATTTGGAAGTCAGCATTTGGGGGTTTGATATTATTTATTGGGGAAAATGATTTGGATTTTTTGATTAAAAGGGCAGCACCGCCACCCGTACCTTCCGGGCGATCATCGCGGAGACAGGAATACCCTCCCACTTTAAAGAGGGTGGATAGAGTAAACCATGTCTCTGAGATAGCAGCCAAATAAATAAAATTAGAATTTAATAGGTTAAGGAGATCAAGTTTTTTAGAAATAGCACTTTAGCTATTCCACTGAAGTATTCGACATCCTGAAGAGTCATTTTGAATAAATGATTTTAATGTGGAAATAATAGTAGCAGCGTTGGACGGTAGATTAGTTTGAGAAGAAATAAGGTCAATTAGAAGCAAACTAAGAGTTTGGATAAATGAAGAATTGTCTTGGGAGTTAACTTTTGTTGTCTTCTTAGTGTTAAAAAAAAAGAATATAACTTGTGGATGATTTATCCTTTATTAATTAATTTAAACAATACAACTTAAAATATGTAAGTACAATTTCAAAGGGAAACTATTAAGTGAACAATACGACAAGCAAGTGCTTGGATTCGATACACGGAATAGAGTGTCGTCTGGAAGCTGGAGTTGGGGTTTATATAGTCCATGCTGGTGCGGTGGAGTGGGGCGTCATCTTCCTATTTTCGGGCTGCGTGTCAAAGCGTCAATGTGTCATTCCGATAATGGGGTTATTGTACCAGTGCACGTGGAACACGTGGTCTTTCTTAAATCGATCCTTTGTTTTGGGATTGCTGCGCGTGTGGCCGCGTGTTGTTTTAAGTTCATCTAAATGTTCGTTTGTTTATTAATGGTCTTCTCCAAGTAGCCGTAGAAGGGTACGTGTTGATATGTCGTTTCAGGGATTGTGATTAGAGTATATCGTCCCGGTGATTGTCCTTGTCCGGATGCAACTGCTATCCATAAACTATTAAGGTTTAATAGTTTATTTTAGGCGAGATGAAGTGCTGGTTGTAATGGGCGTGCTGCGATGTCTTCCTGTAGGTGAGGGTCGTCTTGGGTGGTTAACTCTCCCCCCCTAAAATTGAAACTCCTTCGCACTGTGAAGGGTTTATATCTTCTCCAAAGGATATATCCGATGGCCGTAATTATCAAGCAGCTGGTAAGTGTGATGTGTATAGTTCCTTCAAATCCCGTCGTGGTGGTAGGGATATCGAATTCTCTGCGTGGTTCTTGTATTTCATCTACATGTAGGATGGGTAGTTTTAGTACATGTAATTCTTCCTTTGAATATGTGATGAGTAATGTTTCTTGGTTAACGATTCTTCCCATAGTGAAGGTTTTGCCTTGTATACTGCACTCGTCATTTGTTACAAGTACAGATTTGGAAATTACTATATTTTGTTGGTGTTGAGGGCATTGTGCTTGTAATGCTGTTGGTTCGTTGCGAAACAGGTACATCATATTATCTCCAATGACATGTGTATATTCTTCTGGACATATAATCTGGCGTAGACTACAGTTTTGTTCGCTGTGGTTTTCTAGTACGGTAGTTGTGCAGTCATCAATAGAGTTGAGTTCCTTGTTGCATATGCTGAGGCTGTCTGTAATAACTTGGCACTTGTGTGCATTATACATCTGCTTTCCATCTCTCAATAATCGTCTCGGTAGGAGGTGGGGTTGGAAACATTTATTGTTAGTTTTGGAAATGATGGGAATTATTTCGTTATACATATAAACGGTGCGTTCTACTAAAGTTAGAGAGAGAATAAAGTGTAAAGTTTGTTTAACTTTAACGAATTTAACTTGCAAAAAGCGTTGAATAATATCAAAATCTTTAGAAGGTAGTTGTTCAGGATTTAATAGATTCCATAAATACCTTCGGTTTTATAATGCTAGGGTGGTACATTCCATGAGAGGCAAACGTGATAGCTTCCGTAATTCTAGTTATTAACTCGGTAATAGTTTCCGTCTGATAAATCAAATGTGTAATCAACAAGTCTGTTTTATCTTCATAATGGCATTTGAGACCAAAGTACCAATTGATTATGTTTTAGTTTGCCGTAATAATCCTCCAATGTTCTTGAACTCAACGAGATTCTCTTTTCATTTATATTTTGGTTAGTTTCAATTCGTTGCACTAATTTATCCAAATCATTATCATCTAAGTTTCCCGTAATTCCTTTAATTATTGAACCGAGTCCGTTTATTAGGCCTCTTTTATTCCTATTTATAACTAAATTATCAATTATCTGATTATTATGATCTATTAAATATTTCAAACGTTCTAATCCTACGTGTGGTAAGGTTACATTGTTACATTTTATAAGTTTATCGTAATTAATTCCTAGTTGTTGCGATTGTTCAATTAGTTTAGATAAATCTAGGGTATGAATGACGTGCCACTGTCCTTCGACGGCTCGTGCATTTCCCAGGGGCGCGACGATGAAGTGCTCATTGTCTGCTAATTGGCGGATCCGTAGCGCTTGCGTCATGGCCGTCAACCTGAAACAATTTAACACTGTCTTTGTGAATTGTTGTTAGGCCTCTCAGACTTTTATATTCAAGTACATTATGTGGTAGTATTTTAGTAATAGTGAACGGTCCTTTAAATTTATTTTTATGTTTACCCCGTGCGGTAACCTTTATAAGTATCTGTTGTCCCACGGACATTTCTTGCTGCGTACGTGTTTTGTTTACTCGTTCGCGTGTTTTATTTTTTGTTTTATGCTGTAAATCATGTATCAATTTTTTGAGTTCTTTACATTGATTTGCGTGGTCGGCTACGTAGCTTTGGGTAATCACACCATTAGGTTGTGGTACTCTGTTCCCATGACAAAAGTGTACCTCGTTTGGTGTATGTTTAGTTACACCATGTATGTTATTATTATAAGCATTCAAGGCTAAATTAATTTGGGTTTCGGATGTTACGTTCGGTATTGCCGTGCGTATTAATCTCAATATTTCTGTCAGAGTGGAGTGAAAGCGTTCTATATCAGCTTTTGATTGTGAATGACCAGTAGTAGTCACATGTGTTTTAATATTGTACGTTTCTAATAACTCTCGTGTCGTAGTGGACGTGAACGTGGTTTCACGATCTAAATGTATTTCTTTCGGTATACCGATTAACGAAAATATTTTAACAAGTATTTCACATATGGCGACATTGTTGTCGACAGTGATTAAAGTACAAGATGCCCATTTAGAGAATCTATCTACAATGGTTAAGAATTTTTGACGTCCGAAATGGTAAGTATCAATCTGCCATATTTCCATTGGACAATTGGGGGTAACGGTAGCCTCTAATGGGGCAGACTTTGGGTGTCTTTCGTATTTAGAGTTTTGACATATTATACATGTTTTTAAAAAATCTTTTATTTTGGTCCGCATGTTATTGAAATAGTGCGTCCGTTTTATTTTACTAAGTAAGGCATCTAGGCCCATATGACGTTGGTTCTCGATATGCGTCGAACGAATTACTTCTTTTTGTTCTTCTAAATTTATGGGTTCAATCTTAACATTTGTGAAACGTATTAATTTTAACGAGTTCTTATCAATATTTTTTCTATAGCATTCGCTTAAACACTCATATAGTCTATCATTATTTATAATTACTGCGTATTTATCCTTATCTAAACATGTTTTAATCAATTTTAAAAATACCGCTTCCGCATTTGCTAAAGGAATGCACCATACAAGGTCCGTACCTTTTTCTTTAGCTCTTAAACTATTCTTCTCAATATCGCTTAATTCGATAAAAATCCTATTCATACGCGGGGGTGGGTGTTCGTTACGAATTGGGATTCCACCCTCATGGTCATCCACATTGCTATGCACGGTGTCAGTGACACTCTGGGCACCCGAGGTGGCTTCTACTCGTAATGAATCGTGCTCCTCACCGTCCTCACTATAATGAATTTCGACCCTTGAAAGTGCGTCGGCTACATGATTATTACAACCTCGCTTATGTCTAATTGTATAATCATATTCTTGGAGTTTAAGTCTCCACCTAGTAAGTTTAGCATTGGGTTCTTTCAATTTGGTTAACCATACTAACGGTTGATGATCCGTTTCTATAATAAAATGTTTACCATAAATATACGGACGGAATTGCTGGAGGGACCATAGTATACCAAGCAATTCTTTTTCCGTCGTATTATACTTGGTTTCCGTTTTCGACAGTGTCCTAGAAATATAGGCAATAGGTTGAGATTTTTGGCTCAACACAGCCCCCAGAGCAATGTTACTTGCATCTGTGGTTACAGTGAATTCTTCGTTAAAGTCGGGATATTTTAATATTGGGGCATTCATCAGTAATTCTTTACATAGCCTAAATGCATTTAAAAACTTTTCGTCTTGGTTATTTATTTTTACGTTTTTTCGGGTACATTCTGTGAGTGGTTTCGTCACTCTGCTTAAATTTGGGGCGAATTTACGGTAGTAACCGATTAGTCCTAGAAAAGATTTTATATCCCTGACTGTCTTTGGTAAGGGAAATTTTCTTATAGCATCAAGTTTTGCGGGATCAGGTTGCAGTCCATCACCATTAAGAATATGGCCTAAGAATTTAATTTCTTCCTTGACAAATTCACATCTATTGATATTTATTTTTAAATTTGCTTCCCGCAGGGCGTTGAAAACTATTTCTAAGCGCCTGAGGTGTTCTTCTTCGTCGTCGGCATATACTATAACGTCATCTAAATATACCAAACATATTTTCCCTATGTATTTACGTAATACATTATTCATCATACGCTGAAATGAAGCAGGAGCATTTTTTAATCCGAATGGCATTCTAACAAATTCGTAGTGTTGATTAGGAATAGTGAATGCTGTCTTTTCTATGTCTTGATCAGACATTTTGATCTGGTGGTACCCACTTGTCAGATCTAAAGTTGAAAAGTATTTATTACCATGTAACTGTGAAAAAATGTCTTCGATGTTTGGGAGCGGAAACTTGTCACTACGTGTCTGTTCGTTGAGTTTCCGATAGTCTATGACCATCCTCCACTTTTTTATACCCGATTGGTCGAGTTTTTTCTCGACGATGTGGACAGGGCTTGCCCAAGGCGAATCGCTTGGTCGGATGATTCCATCCTTCAGAAGTTGAGCGACTTGTCTTTCAACTTCAAGCCTCTGTTCGTACGGTAATCGATAAGCGCGTTGATACACGGGCTCTTCTTTAAGTAATTTTATTTCATGTTTTACATGAGGTGAGCAATTAACTACCAGTTCTTCAGAGAATAAATCCCTATTTTTCTCCAATAACTCATCAAGTTTACTCATATCCATTACATGGAACAACTGAACTTGTTTGGTTGGAGTTTTTAAAATATTATTTGAGTTGTTTAAAATTAATGTTGCATTCATTAATTTTAACATATCTATTCCCATTAACACATCGTATTTATGGGAAAAGTCAAAAATATAAAAACGCATTTCAGCCTTATTATTGCCGAATACTTTTTTCCAAAATGGCGTCACGACTGTACCTCTATGGGCGGTCGTAGAATGCGCTGTTTGTACAGTAAACTCTTCATTTATATATCTACAGTCACGAAACAATCTATTATATACATTTTTAGTCATGAATGATTTGGAGCTTCCCGTATCAATCATAATTTTCATATTTAATGGCGCTACTATATATGGTAGGCCATTATTGATATGATTCAGGTGGATTAGGTTTCTCGGGGAGATTCTTGGTCTTCCCAAAAATCCGGCCGTTCCTGATCATTGCTGTCGGTATAGAATAGCTCCTGCGCCGTACGTCCGTTGCCGAGGTCGATGACCGGGCCTTTAGGAGGTCGGGAAATTGGGGCCGTTCTCATACTGACATCACCGGCACGTGTCTGGTGCGTATTAAAATTGTTGTTGTTATTTCCGTGCCACGGGCGGTTTTGTCCGAACTTATTATTATGCGTTTGGTTATTATTATGCCACGGTTTATTATTATAATTATTGTGATTAAAATTATTATGTGGTTTGAACGAGCTTTGCGTTTGCGGAGTAAAAGGTTTATTTGATTGTTGTCCTGGCCGCATAAAATTAGATGGTCCTGCTTGTGGAAACACAAGATTTTGTTTAGACCGCTGGTGGAGCTCGCCATGGGCCTCCAACATTCTTATTTCTGTGCACAGGGCATCATAATTTTTTGTTAAGTTTGCGCATTTAATGTGCGTTGGCATGAGGTTTAATAAAGTATTTCGAGCCGTATCTTTGTATGGTTCCATCAATATGTGAGCACTAGGCCCTCCATATTGATCGGAAATTTTAATTTTAATCGAAAAGAGAATTTGGTTGATCTCATGGATCGTTGAGGAGAAATCCTTCTGACCGCGGTTGAAGTTTATCAATTCTGTTTGTAATAACGTCACAGACTTATTGTCCCCACATTCGTTTTTCAATGTTTCTAATATTGTTTCAATATTGTTATCATGATCGCTCATGAGAATTACGTGAAGTGCTTTCCCACGTAATCTTGAGATTATTTTCTCAACATTATTTGGCGTATTGCCGTTTCGAGTAATATACCCCCTGGCTGATTTTATAAATAAATTAATATCTTGGGGAGAGCCACTGTACTCCAATATCGATTCCGAGTATTGGGGAGCGGGCCTCTCATTTGGCTGTGCCATTTTAATTAATTAGAAATATACGAAGTGACTTTTAATTAGAAAAAAAAATAGTTTTCTCTCTAACCTTTTGGATAAGGAAGGGAAGGGATCTATCGTACGTATGGGATAGACGATCAATTGAAAAATGTACTCACAGAAGTATTGATGCGATGATCTTCATTGCCTAGTTAACGAATTTGTTTGGTGTGTGGTCCTCTTCGCGTCGAGATATTAAAGAATATCTAAGAAGTCCTGGCTACGGCCAAGTTTAACAGCTTCTTCGAAATGACCCACGTACTGGGCGCCAGTTAACTTTTGTTGTCTTCTTAGTGTTAAAAAAAAAGAATATAACTTGTGGATGATTTATCCTTTATTAATTAATTTAAACAATACAACTTAAAATATGTAAGTACAATTTCAAAGGGAAACTATTAAGTGAACAATACGACAAGCAAGTGCTTGGATTCGATACACGGAATAGAGTGTCGTCTGGAAGCTGGAGTTGGGGTTTATATAGTCCATGCTGGTGCGGTAGAGTGGGGCGTCATCTTCCTATTTTCGGGCTGCGTGTCAAAGCGTCAATGTGTCATTCCGATAATGGGGTTATTGTACCAGTGCACGTGGAACACGTGGTCTTTCTTAAATCGATCCTTTGTTTTGGGATTGCTGCGCGTGTGGCCGCGTGTTGTTTTAAGTTCATCTAAATGTTCGTTTGTTTATTAATGGTCTTCTCCAAGTAGCCGTAGAAGGGTACGTGTTGATATGTCGTTTCAGGGATTGTGATTAGAGTATATCGTCCCGGTGATTGTCCTTGTCCGGATGCAACTGCTATCCATAAACTATTAAGGTTTAATAGTTTATTTTAGGCGAGATGAAGTGCTGGTTGTAATGGGCGTGCTGCGATGTCTTCCTGTAGGTGAGGGTCGTCTTGGGTGGTTAACTTGGGAGAGTTTTTCAGAAAGTTTTAGATTGTTCATTGAGAACGGATTATTAGTGTTGCACACCCATTTGTGGCATTTGAAAGAGATGAACTTCCTTTATCATTAATATAAGTATATTTATCTCTGCGTTTTTTCCACAACTGTGATTATTTGCAATAGTATTTTATATTTGCTTTACATAATATGTAATTTCAAATATAATATATACGGCTAATACAAAATATATTTGAAAATAAGCGTAGTTTTGGAAAAAAATACAGGGATAATTTTTTAACGTATTAAAAATGAAGTAAAACGAATAAATATAATTTGTAATATCTATCTGTGGTTTGCATCAGATATGAGATAATATTTTTCTTTTCTTCAAACTCAATTATACGACAGGTTTTTTATTAGTTGGGTCATTTTGAAATCCACCTAGTTCCACCCTGTTCATTTCTACTATTACTTATCTCCAACGTACATTCACGCGCCCAGTTCCGTATTACGAATTATTAACGTGCGGACAGTGTACAAATACAGTCACGTTCGTTAAACGTTCAGCAGACCGGAGTAACCAAGTTACAACTCTATCTTGGTTAATGAGACAGGATTATTTTATTTATCAAAGCGTTAAGAATTTTGTTTTAGCCAAACGTTTTCATAATTAAATTTTAGAAGTTAGCACGAGTAGTTAGATCTATTTTTCACTTGAATATTAACAATTATGACGGATTTAGTATTTGAATATTTGTAGGGTGAAAATTATAAAAAAACTTGACTGGTGATGTAAAGTGTATTTCAATTACATGTGGTTTTACGTAGGTATAGCAACTTAATAAATAAATATTAGTAGGCATTTCAATGTTTTTATTTAATATATAATTAATTGTTTTCGAAAAATAATCCTTTTATGATTTAATTCTGCAGATATGTTTTTATTTTAATCATGAAAACTTTTAAGACGTCCAAAATAAATAAATATTTCAATGCATTTGCTTTTCAAATAAACGTTTAATATCAGAAAAACAGGATGAAATGATTTTGCTTTTTAAGAGTTCTGTCAAAAATTTTGTCAAGGATGAGCATATATACGTATATATGTTTAGCATACATAAATAATTTTTTTATATCCAGATGACAAATAAATACTGGTCAAACCCAATCCACTAATTTACGTCAAGTTCGTAAGGTTACTTTATAAAATATTATGTACATAAGACACGATACGTTAGCAAGGTTAGTCTGGGGAATTGAAAGGTTGATACTAAGTCATTTCGTTCTAAACTCAATGTCAAACAGATTATCTTCTCCATTTCCTTCGCCTGTCAACATGAAGATTTTTCTTGGCTTTACTCAGAGTTGATGGCGCCGCCTTTCGGGATTTCGCGAATTGAAAAATGTGACGAAACATACTGGGTTTATTCAAGGCCTCCATTATCCTCTGAGTACCAATGTGAGCCCGAATAAATCTTACAGTTCGATCACTAAATGTATCTGCCGGAAAGCAGAGAATAATTAGGTTGCAAAAATCTCACAGTTCGATCTCTAAACGTATCTGGTGGAAAGCAAAAAACAATTTGGTTTAATATTAATTAGATTACTAACAGATCGATCTCTAAACGTACCTGGTGGAAAGCAGAAAAGAATTTGGTTTAATTAATCTAACAGACCGATTTCTAAACGTATCTGACGGAAAGCAGAAAAGAATGTGGTGTAATTAATCTAACAAATCGATCACTAAACGTATCTGGCGGAAAGCAGAAAAGAATTTGGTTTAATTAATCTAACAGATCGATCTCTAAACGTATCTGACGGAAAGCAGAAAAGAATGTGGTGTAATTAATCTAACAAATTGATCACTAAACGTATCTGGTGGAAAGCAGAAAAGAATTTGGTTTAATTAATCTAACAGATCGATCTCTAAACGTATCTGGCGGAAAGCAGAAAAGAATGTGGTTTAATTAATCTAACAAATCGATCACTAAACGTATCTGGCGGAAAGCAGAAAAAAATTTGGTTTAATTAATCTAACAGATCGATCTCTAAACGTATCTGGCGGAAAGCAGAAAAGAATGTGGTTTAATTAATCTAACAGATCGATCACTAAACGTATCTGGCGGAAAGCAGAGAAGAATTTGCATGTGGACTAAGTGCGCCTTTTCCATAAGAAATCAAAATAATATGTTTGTAAAATTAATCTTCTTTTTCTACCTTTTTTATAAATTTTATCCTGCTAGAAATAAACATTGTTAAAATTTTTGCGTTGCATATTTATCAATATTTTATCGTTTGTTATTTGTATGCCCTAATCGATGTCTTTTACGATGTCTTACAATTGCAATAAGCGCATGTACTTACCCGGGGAACTATCCATTTAATCGATGTCGGCAATTGGAATAAGCACACCTACTTACCCTGGGAACTTTCCATTTAATCGATGTCGACAATTGCAATAAGCGCACGTACTTAACCTGGGAACTGTTCATTTAATCGATGTCGACAATTGCAATAAGCGCACGTACTTACCCTGGGAACTGTTCATTTAATCGATGTCGACAATTGGAATAAGCGCACGTAATTACCCTGGGAACTGTCCATTTAATCGATGTCGACAATTGGAATAAGCGCACGTACTTACCTTGGGAACTGTCCATCTAATCGTTGGTTGCTGCATACATTGTTTTGTTTAAGGAAAAGGACAACTATTTTTAATGCGCTCTGGAAAAAGGAAAAAGAAACTGAACATATAAGACTCATAGAGAGTGCACTGTAAAAGAACATTTTTTCTGGCCAAAAATGTTCTAAAAGCACTTACCTGAAAGTAATCCGCAGTCGGCCTTGGTTTTCCTTTTGTGATTTACACAACATTAGACTACACTACACGATCTTACACTACACTACACGACTGTAGACTACACTATAATACACTATACCATATCACATTAAATTACACCTCCCTAGATTACATGACAATACACTGCACTACACCACACATTCAGAGCTTTTTCGTTCAAAGATGGTTTTACACTTTGGTACCTACATTTAGCTTGTCTATTTGATTTTCTCGGGTTAAAATATTTATGACAATAAAATAACTATTACTTGTATCGACGTCTTTAGAGGAACGGAGAAAAAGTTTGCTGCTTTTATTATTGACATTTCATTTGAAGGTAACGCTATAAAATACATATTCAACCAATCCATCAACATCACTCGCTTCAATAAATTGAAATGATTTTATTTGCTTTCTAAAAATGTTTTTACAACAATAATTTCCATTCCTTAAAAAAAGTTACAACCTTCTTAGGGGAGCAATGATAAATGAAAATAATCAACACAGTTGTAGGATAAAACATTATAAATAGGCTTTTGTTTAGATGTTAAAACGTGTGGATTTTTATTAGTTTTAATTAAAATAATACAATTACTTTTTTAATAACCAAGAATTTTTATTAATTCTCTATAACCGACCGGTTTTTTTTAAATTTCGTTTAAAATACCACTTTGTGTTGAGCTTTACTTTAGTAGCGACAACATTTGTTTTGAAGCTCTCTCGTAGCCTTAAAGTATTTGCATTTAAATAATTGATTTGCACTACACACGAAAGTTTTTCTCATCTACATGGAAATACTCATAGAAATATAAAATGTTACGTGTTTTTTTTTTAACAATTGAAGCAAGTGGTCAAAGGAATGTTTTTTTTCATCAATACCCAATAATCTATCGAATTATTAGAAATCAATAAATTCTAAGCATCTCAATAAATTCACAGTTTCTTAGTTATGATGTCACAAATTTTATGTTTCGAAAGCTTAACAAAATAGATTTCCTCGACACATAGGACTGCTTTTCCTACCCTAAACACACTGCAAATACTATAGTACTTCGTTTAAAATTTTCGACTGAAACAGTGAGTTGTTCCAATGTTGAGTGTACTTGCTGACTTTTTTAATGCCTTCCTTAAACAAAATGAGTCTCTTTAAGACCCTGGTTTACTCCTTTCTCTCATTAAAAAGGTCACCCGCCTATTGTCCCCACTTAAGAAATAGACTTTTTTTTGAGATAATATTTTATAATAATGGGGGAAATATCTTTATTACATTATTCATACTGATAATTGATGGAATGACTGGAATTAACACCTAACAGATGATGGTCTTAAGTAACAGCTGATGAAGAAGAGAGTCAATCGATAACACACTTTAATAGTTTTATCTTCTCGCTTTAATATGTCATTATTCACATTTTAGATGTAAGACACCCGGTCGTTATAATATCTTAATTTTAAAAGTTAACCTTACTAGAGGAACATTTTACATACTGCATATGCGGACAATACTGCATTGGTGATTTCTCGCAGTGATTTGCAATTATGTATTGAACTTTTACAAAAAGATTACATTGAACTTTTGAAATGGTCTCACGACTCTGGTTTGATTATAAATGTCAAAAAAACTAAATTGATACATATTACCCAATGCTAAGGCAAATATTATTACACCTGAAATAAAGACACACACTTCAAATTGCTTACATGTTGGTATTCCTGTAATATGTACATGTGAAAATATTGAACTGGTCACAGAGTATGTATATTTAGGTATTATTATTGATTGTTTTTTCAAATGGGACTTACAAATAAATAAAGTCTGTGAACGTCTGAGATCTATTGTTAATAGATTATATCAATTAAAATTATATGTTCCAATACGTACACTTAGAATAATTTATTTATCACTAGCTGAATCTATTATAAGGTTTGGAATCACAGCTTGGGGACTTTCATGTAAAACAAATATAAACCATGTTCAATCAGTTCAAAATTCACTAGTTAAATTATTAGCTCATAAAAGTTTATACGAACAAAGGCATAATGTTCCATACCTTTATCAGAATCTTAAAATTTTTTCAGTAAGATCAATTTTGTGGTATAAAATTATATTTGAGCAAATGAATAGCCCTATTTACATAAAAAGATCACAAAATAGACCACACTTACAATACTCGTTTTACGTTAAATGAAGGACTAATTGTACCTAAGCATTTAAACAAATATGGACAAAAAACACTGGACTACATGATACCTAGTTGCTTAAATATGTTACCTGCTGAAATAAAAAAATGTAAAAACAAATATTATGTTGAAAAATTGGCTCGCTGAAAGAAAAAGTTTGTTCATATGAAGCGGTTACTTTGTGATGTGACATTATAATTTAAAATTAAACAATAACTTTGTAAACATCACTTATAGGTAAATACTCAATGCCAACCGGGTTTCGCTACAACCGTAGCTTAATCAGGGCAGTATAATACTAAACATCTAAAATATAAATAAACATGTGTTGATATCACGGTAAGTGGACAGTCTGAGCTACAGTGGAAGTGGTAGGGATAGGTGGAAGATTGAGAGGCGTGCGCTCTTTTTCAGTAGGGAACAATCTGAGTAAAGGGCTTTTATTTAGGTTTATTTGGTTGTTGATGACTTTGCTATTGACGTTTTTGGCTTTCCTTCTCTAGCGCCTCTAAGTTATCCAACCTAAGACCTATTCCGTTTTTATGTAATAGACTGACGCCAGTATTTTTGTCAAACGTATGGTTGGTTGATATGAGATGATTTGCAAATTCGGAGAACCTATTACTGTTTAAGCATCTTAGGTGTTCTTTGACTCGCGTGTTGATATTACGTGCTGTTTTGCCTATGTAAAGTCACATCACAAAGTATAATACAAAGTATAAAACAATATCACATCACAAAGTAACCGCTTCATATGAAGAAATAATATTAGCAATTACAGCTATTAAAGCAAAAATGTATAAAAACTTTATCGTAAAATATAGAATTTCGTTTGTGGATATATTATTTTACAAACAGTGTCTTAAAATGAAAGTTTTCCCTAAATATCTGAACGTTAAGTTTAAAAATATGAACAATAAACCGGACATTTCAAAAACATCTGTATTTAAAGCTAAAATTGCATGGTTAAAAGAAGACCTAAAAGTGCATATAAGGAGAAATAATATTAAATTAACGTTAAAAGTTTTACACATAGAATTGGTGAACGAATTACACCCGGTTGAATGGGATCTGTTTGACGACAAAGTTAGAAACTTAGCCTCTATAAAGGCCTACTAACTAATAAACATTTGCTAAAATAATTTTCTATGTGAAAAGTTGCCATCGACAAACTACTGAAAAGTAGTTTATTGGAACTTTTCTGTTTTTTTCTGTATTTTATCTTATTATTTACTGTAATATATATTTTGTCTTACTTTCTTTAAATAAAAAAAATAAATAAATAAATAAAAAATAGCCAATTGCCGTGAGAATTTCATATTTTTCTTACAGAAGTAAGACTTAAAATTAAGAGGGCTTGCCATAAACAATATAAATATATTTACAATAGATGTTGGGATTCCATTTGGAGGGTTCACTTTTTATTTGAGATCTTTTATTATGGGTCAATATTAGCGTTTCCCTTATTGAAAAAAGCATTCTTTCAATTCGTTGGGTCATAAAAGAAAACACTAGTTCAGAGCTGTACTTAATAAATTTCGGGAGATTTAAAAAAGGGCAAAAACTGAAGACTTCGGGAGGTTGGCAGGTAGTTAAGCATATTGGTCAATGCCTACGAACCTGACACTACATAAATTTAATATAATTTTTAATCCTAAAATTGATAACTTATATGGAAGATAATAATTATATATTTTTCTTAAGTTTCCCTTATTGAAAAAGCATTCTTTCAATTCGTTGGGTCATAAAAGAAAACACTAGTTCAGAGCTGTACTTAATAAATTTTGGGATATTTAAAAATAGGCAAAAACTGAAAGCTACGGGAGGTTGGCAGGTTGTTAAGCATATTGGACAATGCCTACGAACCTGACACTACATAAATTCAACATAATTTTTAATCCTTAAATTGATAACTTATATGTAAGATAATTATACAATTAAACTGATCAGTTTTGTAAGCAAGAGAAAATAATGTACAAATAAAAAAAACTGAATAAACACATATAAAAAAAAATTAGAACTAACAGTTAAAAACCCGCCCGCGGGTTTATATATAACATTTATACGCATTGATATACAACGGAAATAGATAAAACAATGTAATCTCATTAAACTTTATTTTATTAAAACACAAATAAATTTGTTTACATCACTTTATTATACACAACCACTACATGTTTCATGAACGAAGTTCACCTCATCAGGAGTAAGTATACACCGAAGTAAAAAATTAAATATGTATTACAATTGGAAAGAAGAAGTGGAAAAAGGGGGGAGGGGTAAGAGTGGGCGGATTTATCAAAATTATGAATTTATTTAATTTTATTTATTTATGTAATTTGTACATTAATTTATAACAATTACAGGTAATATAGCCTAAGACGTTATAATCGTACCATTTATGCAGTGTATATGCAATGCCAAATATCTCTCAAATGCGCTATAGGTCACAAAAAATAAATCTATTTTTTTATCTACCGCATTCAAAAAGCACGTAGCTCTTCCCACAGGTGAGTTCATAAATAAATTAGTGCGGCTTGCTCTACTATATAGAAGACTGTGATGACGAGAGTGAGACTCTGGTACAAATAAATTTAATTGGGCCAGTATCTCATTATTAGGTAAGTGACCGTTTATTAGTTGACAAAAATATTTAATCAAAGCAATACCTCTACGTGTCTCTAGGGAGTGGTAATTGGTCATGCCTAATATATAAATCGATAGGTAAAGCCAAGGGTAAGGTCCATAGAGCCGCGAGAATAAAAACATTTAAAAAAAATTTATGGACTCTTTCAATGCGTAAAGTGTATGTTAATTCATGTGGAGCCCAGATGATCGAGTTTGATTCAAGTACACTTAGGACTAGTGTATTATATAATATCGTCAGTGTTTTTGTGTTACGAAACGGATATGAGTTTCTAATTACGAAGCCAAGAAGCCTTATGCTCTGCTTATTAAATCATCGATGTGTTGATGAAAAGATAGTTTGCTGTCGTAAATAACTCCTAGATCTTTGATTTGGTTTAGGTGTTGGAGAATAATTTCATTGATTGTATATTCAAATACATGCGGTTTCTTTGATCTTGTATACGAAACGATATTGCACTTGGGTGTACTGAAGTTCAAGCCATTTATTTTGGCCCAGTTTGAGACGCAGTCAATGTCACGTTGAAGGAGAAAACAGTCAAGATGGTTTTTTATTGAGCGATATAGTTTCAAGTCATCTGCAAATAGTAAATACAGCGAATGTGTGATGACTGAACCAATATCGTTAATAAAAAATCAGAAACAAAAGTGGTCCAAGGATAGACCCATGAGGAACTCCAGAAAAAACTATGAATTCATAAGAACTGGAACCCTTATAATAAACAAACTGTCTACGATTTTGAAAATATGAAGCAAAAAACAGAGTAATCTTTTGGAAAAACCAAATGAAGTTAGCTTATTTAGAAGAATGTCGATGTCAACCTTGTCGAATGCTTTTTCCAGGTCGAAATAAGCAACATCCACCTGTCCCCGATTATCGAGAGTTTGTGATAAGAAATCTGAGATGCATAAGAGGTTTGATGTTTTTGACATCTGGGGTCTAAAACCATATTGACGGTCATCAAGAATTGGATTAACGTGATTAAGTATATATTTATATAGAATTTTCTCGAATATTTTCATGATGGAACGTAGAACTTCCAAAACTGTTTGGGATCGGTAGACAATTTTTCTTCCATTGAAGTTAAATGATTTTTAAAAGCTTCACTGATTTGACTTTTTACTTGCAAACCGTAGAAACATTTAAAATAATTATACATGTTCACAATATTGGAGTTACACGAAGGGAGGTTCAAATCACCTAATATTAAGATATTTAAAATCACAATCTCGTTAGACGGGAAAGACCAGTCAAAATGGGAAAATATTTAAAAAAGAGCTTATAAAAAAATCTTGTTAGTAATATCTGCTTTTATAATAACATGTTTTCTTATTTCTCAAATTTCAAAATTATTTATTTGCTAAGCTTTATATGTGAATTTTTTTTTTGCTATCGCTATCTTTATTACTAAGAATATATTTCTTAATTTTGTTATTAGTGTAAAACACCGGTTGAATAGTACCAGGAATTTTTTTATTTACAATTTTGGAAGCATCGTTATCCACAAATAGAATTCTACCCCATTGTTTATTTCTATCTTTAGAAATAAGGTGAATAAATACTGTGTGAAGAAATTATGTTTATTTTTTTTAATTTAGTGTTTCAACTTTCAATTTATTAGAACAATCGTTATTAAATGCTATTTTTTTATGAATATATTGTTTTATGGTTATATGCTATTTGTTTTTTTCAGGTCTTTAAATACTTCACACAGTATACCTATAAAGTATCGCAAATAAATTATTTTCAAATTTTAGAAATTAGAAAACATGTCAATATAAAATCAGATGTAATTAATAAGCAAAAAATTTATAAACCATCTTTAAAATATTTTCCCAGTCAACTGGTCTTTCCCGTCTAACGATATTGTAATTCCTAATTCTGATAAACTCTGCCCAGTCTTACCCCTCCCCCCTCCTCCCTATATTTAATTTTTGACTTCAGTGTATACTTACTGCTGATGAGGTGAACTTCGTTCATGAATTATGTAGAGGTTGTATATAATAAAATGACGTAAACAAAGTTATTTGTGTTTTAATAAAATAATTAATGCCATCACAAAGTGATAAGCTTCCAGAAGAAATCTTACTAAACGCAAAATAATTTTGCATAACTATGCATATTGTTAGCTGCATATTTAAATATTCGGGCGAGTTGTTTGGTTCGTTTTTATACCGCCAGAGGTGCGCTCTGTCAGCCATCAGGAAAACTATAGTTGCCGTACGCATCGGCCATTTTCAAGGACCTCAGAACGCATGATTTTTTACAAACGTCAAAAATTATCACGTTTTGTGGACATTTTCATTGTAATGTAATTAATCGAATGGATTATTAACTTTCTAAAACATACTTTCTTCGATATTTTCGAGGAGATCCTATTTCAATTTAAAATCGAGTCTTAATTTTAAAGTCTTTTTTTGGATCCGGTCGCCAGCAAACCGAAATGAACCTTACAGTTGGTGAAAATTGAGGGATAGAGTTGTCGTTTTTTGCCTGCAGACCCTCAATGCGGAATTTACCCGAAACATACTATTTGAATTCGACCAATCAGAGGGACTAGACCGTCCAGACGCTAGCGTAATAATACTATCAGACAAAATATCTTTGTTTTCAATATCACTTTATTGCACATATTTTCTATATATAAAACCAACCGGTTTCGGTTCACCCTGAACCTTTATCACGGTTATATAAAAACATATTAACTCAATAACAGAGTTACAGTGTATTTATAGGTAAGATAGAAGAGGGAGAGAGAGCATCAACTTGGTGGGGGGCGATGGGGAGGTAGGGGTGAAAGTTTAATGAGTAAATTGGTTTTATAAATTTTTAGTGATTTTTTATTTATTTACAACGCTTCTAGATAGTTCAAACGTAAACGGTTCCATGATAACTCAACACAGTGACAATTCAACACACTTTTAAAAAATGATATAAAGTCATTAGAAACGATGAAAATATTATTTTTTTTAACCTAACCTAACCTAACCTACTTAACGCAGTTAATAAAGTTTTTGTTTCATCACTTTCCATGTATAAAATATTTTTATATAACTTTTTAAAGATGTGATGAATTATCATTTTGATGATTTATCCGGTTACCGTACAAAATACATGTCATTGTTTCCACATTAACACATTTTTAACAGAGGTGAGTTGGAACTAAAAATACGTTTTTCCAGGTTGTCCATAAAGATATCAGCAAAAATATTTTATATAACCCCGATGAATGTTCAGGGACAACCGAAACTGGTTTGTTTTATATATTAAAAATATGGTGATTAGTCACTGATTAGTCTAGGAAAAAACATATTAACTAATATTTGTTAAGTCAGTATGTCACCAAACCGAGCGGTGATCCACTCACTTGGGGTGATCTATTACAAAGTTGTTGGATATCAAATGAATGGTTCTCGGGGCGGCGGTACCTGTATCCGTCTCCCAATGTTTCATATTGAAACAATATTCTCCTGTTTCAGTATTTAACGTGTCCAAATTCATAAAATAATGCTAACGACCCACTCTAGTAGACATAGGTACATTCACAGCATAAAACCCCCTTATCTCGGAAGCAGCCCCTGTTTTAATGGCGTTTAGACGGTGCCTTTTATTTTCTAGCCGAGTGAATAAATCACTTTGCTATAAAATGTCGCCCAACGGTTTCCCTCTTCTGATAAAAATGAAATTTACGACCTTCAATCGGAGGAAATGGAATATAATTGAGGATTACCGACGGCGCGTTAACGTTTGTTTCTCTTCCTTTCTTTTTCAGACAAAAGACCAATTACCGGGAATTATGACTAAAGATTTTATCCATTGAAAGTGTTTTGAAAAAATTGTCTTATTTTTTATGGTTTTAAGAAGAAGGTGTAGTAAATTTATCCCAACAAAGTGAGTTAACACCTTTCTAACGTTGATTGCATATTTTGAGTGACAGAAAGAGAATTACTGGGTTGGAGGATTTTCTTTAGGGAACCTACTTGATATGTGGCAACTTACCTATTTTTATCTTGGTCTAAATTTTGCCATTTTTGTAGAAATAAGACAAGTGAGAAAATACACAAAAATTACGAAATAAAAACTACCATACTTTCATGTATTTCGTATCAATAGAAATCATATAATATTTCTTTTATTTCTTCCATACATTTTCTTCCAATTATTTAGACAAAATTAAGGAATTCTCCCTGCCATGGAGAACGCTGAACTCATTTTTGAAATAAATGTTTTTTTTCTGACAGATCTCAAAAAGTTCTCGTGAAAAACAGAAATTCTGGATTCAGCTAGAGTTGAATGCCTTTGTTGAAGTTCTCAAGTAGATACTACTTCACAGGAACTTTTACATTTTTCTGCAAAAAATCCTTCTCATTTCTTTATTACAGGAAATAATAATGTAAAAAGATAAAATTTCTCAATTAAGGTATGACTCGAGCTCACTGAAAACATTTTAGATATCCTTCGCGGTGAATTTATAGGATTTTTATAGACATAGTCAAAAACACTACGCACACGATTGCGTTGTGTGCATAAATCAAGTTTCATACTTGTAATTAGACTTCAGGAAAGAACGTTTTTGCGAAACTTCAGAAAAAATCAAGAAAATCAAACAAAATAAAGTTTGTGAGTGGGTTTTATGGTAATTCTTATCACATTTCTATGATTTGACACTTTAACGCGCTGTAAAATATTTCTAAAAATTTTCGAATTTCCAAATTCGATGAACGTTACAGTTGTCGTCCCTTTCGGATAGTAAAATAGAAGGCGTAAGCCTGAAAAACTTCTGTTTCTCAGTGACGTTCGGCAAGGACATCCTATTATACACCAAAACACACACTCTATGTAGTGTGTGTTTTTGGTCAACTTTAATTGGGCTACCCATAACTTTTTAATATCTACTAATGTGAAAGAAATATAAACAAAAACAAAATTTTGCAGGAGGTGTAAGTCATCTTACATTTTTATTGTAAATGTGTTTGTTTTTCCATACAAAATAATATAATAACCACTCATGGGAACTCTGGCTTCATGGAATTTTGAAACCTCGTTCTTTCTAGATAATTAATCTCTTTGGCCTGTCTTATCGGTATAGATCACACTCTCTAGATCTTCAGTCGATTTACAACAAAACGACTCTTTTTGGTTTATAAATTCAAGAGAAACACAATTTAGATTTATTTTGCTGGAAAAACATAATGGTTTAATATATTTGAAATATTTTTGAAGGCACTGAATGAAGTCACCAGACTAGCAAACTAAATAGAATTATTTAAAAAAATATCCTTCATGTCTTTTTATTACTGATGCAAGACATCTGTTACGCAAAAACTGTTAAATGACAGATTACCGATAACCGCTCCCATTTTTATTCAAAAGAGGATTTCTGACTGTCATCACGGTGAATATCACATAAAAAATTATTCAATCAATATAATTAGTTAAGAAAAGCATTTCAACTATGTGTTAACATAAGAAAACTCTTCTTATGCATGCGTCAAAAAATAATAATCATCAAAACCAACCCGAAAAATCGTTTTTTTCTCGTTTACCACATGCAAAACTAACCTTACAAATAAATAACCATTTCCCCTCACATGTGCGCAATATAACACACAATTTCATAATATCGACATTCTTAACAACGACCTTCGGAAATATCGAACCCAGGTAATGCGTACGATCACAAATTAATACATTAGTATAGAATGTATCAAGAGCTTATCCTACATTCATCTTCCCTTTACTTTTACCTTCGTATTAGTTTTAACCAATATAAGCTCAATAGACTTTATTGGCTTAACCTCATTACTCCCAGTAGATCATTTTCTTTGTATTTTAAAACTTGATTGTTTTTAGCAAATAATTAATAGCTTTATATTGGAATGCTCTCTATTCCCTCTTATTCCTCTTCCCCCTTCTTTTTCTATTGTTTCTATTCTCTCCTCTCACATCCGTCTGCTCTCTTCTATGATTCCTTGAACTTCATATACCCCATAACATATTCAGATAAAAAAAACAGTTTTAAGAAAAATAAAGTAGGTAAAGTAGAAATTTTTTTAACGAGCAATAATTTTTTAACAATAATTGAATTACGCCATCATACTTGTCAAGTTTTGAGTTCAAGTTCTGAGTAGTCGAACAAAGGAACAACACGCCTATTTCGTGGCAATGATACATTAAATTTAATGATAGGACAGTTCCAAAACACTTTTATGAGGCAGCGATGTTGAATAATAATAATCTCTCTATTCACTTCGTTCGACAGATTAGCCAAACTCAACCCGTGGATTGCGCCACAGGCGTCCCTTTTCCAGATGGGTTTGGTTGGAACAGCAAATATTACGTAAAGTCAGAAATAATCTAGAGTTGCTAACTTTTGACCATAATCAGTCTTCATAGCCCACTCATGGCGGCTTAGCGTAAACAGATTGAGGGAAGAACTGTAAAGGATGTGTGATGTAACTATTTACGGGTTTAGAAGGTTTGATCAGGAAGCACGGGAAAGATTTCGTTAAAAAAGGGCAAGTAACACTGCTAACGGACGATTGTTGAAATTTGAAAATAACTTAATCGCGTCTTTGATTGGGAAAGAGAAAAAAAATAAAAGTGACGCCAGTCAGGAGTCAGTTGGACTGTGAAATCCCCAATTGGGATATGTTGTGAGGCTGGGGGTAGTGCTGAGGGCAACAAGATAGGGGAAGAGGAATGTATGGATGAACCTGACTATCCAGATCTGGACATAAAACAAGGCTAAACCCTGGCATGTGAAATATGCTGAGTCAGCTGCCGCATCAGTAATTTTTCTGAAATCAAAAATGCAAAACGTCTGTTTCGCGAAGATTCGGTTAGTTAAATGTTTTGAATAGTGGTAACAGAGTGTTTATATATATATAATGTTAAAATTTATTTTAGTCAGCGAGTTTCTAAAAAGATTAGTCTGGCCAAGTCCTCATTTCAATAGTCCACTGGGTAAACACATTAAATTTAGTTTCACAATAATGAAGTGTTCTAACTACCGCTTCAGTAATCTCGGAGAGATCAAAATAACAACACATCTGTTTCATAAAGAATTATCATCCGTTTTGTTACGGAGAAAATTTAACTATTTTCAAGAAAGGTAGTATAAAAACTCATGATAAAATAAAAAGGTTAGGTTAGATTAGTTTAAGTTAATCTTGGTGAGGTTAGATAAGTTTAGTTTTTTCCTCACTTTTCTCCAGTGTTCTGTTTTGTCATGCAACTCAATCTGCGACACCTCACTTCAATAGTACCCGGGTAAACACAATAATTTTGTGTTGACAACATTGTGCGACCGCCCCTAGTTGGGTCCAGCGCAGCGTCCCGTGAAATGCGATGGGGAGATTATAATCTTCAACCAACTTCACGCATAAATATGTCACCACCGTCCCACACCAAGTAGCTAGATTCTATTATACCCTACAGGATATTAATAGTTTTGTTATTGGGTATAATACTTATATACCTAAATGGTATATACATATTGTACATGATGACGCTATATGAGTATGGTTTAGTTAGGTGTTCATTTACTACAGCGCCCTTGAGGTGATTTCTCACGAAAACGGCGCTATATAAATTAGATAAAAATTATTATTATTATTACTGTTTGTTACGAGAGATGTTCCTCCTTTTATTTGAGGTTATTTTCTAAATGGTTGCACGGAGTATGGCTGATTTATTGAAATCCTGTTTAAAACTTAATGGCAATCTATTTCCTGATAAATCAGTCTTTTTATAATATGCCTATCGGAACGCGTGTTAATACAGTTATGCTTTTTCTAATATTAGAATTTTAACATATTTCCTCAGTTCTCATAACACATTCCCGTTCCACTGTTTCTTTGTTAGGAAATCTTTCAATTAATTTGTTAAGGGACTGCAGTCCCGTTTTCAACAGCAATACAAATAATTTGACAAGATTTTTAATAAATTAGCTTTATTGATTTTTTAGATGATTGGATTATTTATATAGCGCCGTTTTCGTGAGAAAATCACCTCAAGGGCGCTCATTATTTATTTTATATCAGTAAGTTTTCTCCATGTGGGAGCAATTGGTGTTTAGATAAAGTAAGAAGTAAAGGTAAAGTAACAATAAAACCATACCGCTGATGGCCTCGCTTACTTGCTAATTTTAAAGCACTGTATCGCTGAAAATTATTTCAGTAACATGTCACGGCATTGAGTTTATTTGCAGCACTCGAAATTGTAATCTTCGGCATGCTAAATAAAGTTAATAAGTGAAATGGTTTTTCGTTTTTATTTATAGATTAAAATTATCCATGAATCGGCAGAAAAAAAAAGTTTTTTTCTAATCTTCACAACAGTTAGTGAAATGGTTGTTTCGCATTTTTTTTTTTTTTTTTTTTTTTTTTTTTTTTTTTTTTTTTTTTTTTTTTTTTTTAAAAGAAAGACAAACATTCCCGAGTTACGAATAACCCAACAATGTTTGAAAATCTCCTACTACCACCACAGAAAGCCGAAAATGTTGCTTGTGTTGTGATGGAGGACTTAGTCAGCCGAGGAATCGAACACGCGACGCTCGGGTGAGACCCAAGCGCTATGCCCACTCAACCACTGACCGGTCGAATAACATTAAAAATAACATTAAAATTGTTTTTGTAACACCATGAAACCATGATTTTTGAGATTTTCATTGACATATGAATATTAATGTCTATAGATAAATGGTGTTTTGTCACACAGTGTATAAAGAATGTGAAAGTTAAGATTCAGGTTGGTACCAATAAGAATATATTAATCTCTATCTACGGGACAGTTTTCTTGCAAACGCCATGTTTAAAACGATGGTGTTTTTTGTATTTTGAAATCTCTATAATCTTGTGAAGTTTTGATCAAAAATGTTTGCGTTAAGCTTTTATGTTCAAATTTTTTGATGTTTGATTTTAAAAAAAACATTTTTTAAGTATTAAAGTATGTTCAAAACAAAAATCTAATAGGTAATTTTACATTATTTCTAAATAGTATTTGTGTTAACGACATCTTTAAAATGAAGAAATATACAAAACATTTAAAGTACCTTGGAAATTCGATGAAAAATCATTATTATTTGAAATTTACACAACAGATAAACTACCCGCTGTGACTGGTTAAGCAATGTATATCTTATGTAACTTTCCATGAACTGTTTTATGATAGTTTTATTTTTACGTTTCAATTAGTAAGGTTTTCATAAGGTTCATCAATTAAACAAATTTTTCATCACGTTTTTTTTTAGTAAGACGGTCATTGTTCATGTATTTATTTTCTTTGTAATGTAGGCGGTACATACATACAATAAACTGCGTATTTAATGGAATTTAAATACTTTATTATGAGTATAACTTTTTTTGCGTTTTGAATTTCTAAATGCAATTTAAAAATAAATAAAAATGTGTGAAACCGAGAAAAAGGGTTTCAACCGCTCCCGACTGCCGGAGCCAGTTGGACTGCCGGAGCCATACCCCGTCTGGAGATACCATTGTCCTGAAGGTTTTGAAGCTGAAGCGAGTGGGGTTGGGAAGGAAATGGTGAAAATATAGGTCGGTAGGTACCTGGCTCTTCATATCCGGCCATTAAACACGACCAATTCCATTTAAGGGAATACTTATATTTTGAATTGTGGTCTTTCGTCAGGGCAATACTGCATTTATCTACCACTTATCAAACCAAACCCTTCATTTGGCCATGATTTTAACCCACTACCACTGAATTCGTAGCCGAGGATTCTAACCGATTGTAGTCCGTTACTAATAACGCTATAACCCTATAAAAAATTCAGTTTGCTTAAATGATTTATGTTACATTAAAATCGCTGTGGAGCCGTACATTTAGGATAAATTTAAACTAATAAATTATACAATTTTCGAAAATACAGAATGCTCAAAAATCGAACAGGTTACTGAAAATAATGGTCGGTTTTACGCAAAACTGGAGAACAGAGATATCCAAATGTCTATGTGATTGTGATTTATGTTTAAAAAATTACCCGACTTATTTTCAACATTGCTAGATACATTATAAACATATTTTTGTTTTTATTTTGTTGGAGACGGCATTTTTACTTTGTGTATAATATTAAATTTAAAAAAAGACACCACACATCGCACGTGAGCCGTTTCCAATTAGCAAATAAATAATTCAAAGGGGAAAAGTAAGTGTATGAAATCAGATGCAAGTGTAAAAATAGGCCCTCCCATGTTCATGTTCAAGTATTTATTTACTAACAGTACTTAAAACAAATGGCCCTTAATCTCAACTCCGTAATATAATACATTATAGGCGTAAACATAACAGTATTATTTAATATTGAAAATGTATTCTCGAATTATTTAAAGTATGTTTACATTTGAATTGTCACATGTGCCGCATACACAACTATTTTTATTTCAATTGATGTGGAACACTTCAGTTCATAAATTCATTTTAGCTAATGCAAGTATAAAAACAGGTCCGGTTTCAAAACATTCAGAAACAGAAAAGTAACCGTCTTAACTTCGCAAGAAAGATCTGAATA
The DNA here is from genome assembly GCF_061612785.1 of Hesperophylax consimilis. Classification (NCBI taxonomy): domain Eukaryota; kingdom Metazoa; phylum Arthropoda; class Insecta; order Trichoptera; family Limnephilidae; genus Hesperophylax; species Hesperophylax consimilis. The sequence goes on along the minus strand of NC_142859.1, from coordinate 30,508,148 downwards.
CACACATGATTTGTTCATGAAATAATTTTAATTCAACTTTCAACGCTTTATTTCCAAATGCAGCAACTTTAACATAACATCGCTTGGTTGCGTAATAAATTTCCAGCAATAAATGCGAAATTCAGGTTAATATTACTATTATAAAAGGCATCTACGTCCCGGTGAGCTTGCACGAGTCTAGGTAAAACGTAATAAGAAAAGGAAACTAGTTGTAAAGTCAAAAGAATCCTGTTAGAAAAACGTTTCCAGGGCAATTTTCAGAGCGGAAGTGCCCTCGTCTTCCGGTAGGCTGGGAAGGCTGTGCCGCCTTTGTTTAGTAAAGGAGATATTGTTCAACTCCTTTCACCCCTACAATTGTGCTTTTAATTGAGTTTTCTTTATTTTTTTATCGACTACAATTATTTTTAATCTTATTTGAAGTTTTTTGTATTATTTTTAACATTGTTGCTAATATCAAGCCGATTCTGAAGTTTGTTTTTCTTTATTCGTGGAGTACGGGATACGTAAACGCCTGGACTCGCCTGAACTTACCAATTTTATTAAAATCCATGTATCATCAAAACAAACCCCACAAATTAACCTTAGGAAAACCTCTTCCTGTTGAGCAGCTAACTATTACACTTCCATGGCTCTCTCTCCCTCGGGATAGGTGAATCTCACTAATTCGCACGCCGTGCAGTCACATTCGCTCTTATTTATTTATTGGACAATTTGTGTACAGCCGCTTTTGTGAAATATCACCTCAGGGGCGCTTTACACTTGATGCAGGTATTACAAAAAATATAAATATTACAAAAATAAAGTGAAGTTAAATTAAGTAAAATGAAGTACAGAAACAGGTAACACGAAGATAGAAGATGGAGACTCTGCATCGAGAATCCTATGTGGTGAGGAAACTGGTCGAGCTGTTGCAGCGAAAGAGTCCACCGCGTCCACCAACAGTACCAGCACGAGGTTCGTCATCCGTCGGCTGATAATAAAATATAACAGTGAGTTTTATTGTTGCAATTCAGATACCATTTTGGTTTCAAGAGGCAAATCATTCTTTCTATATTATTAATTTTGTACACCGATAAAACTATCAAAATGAAAAATTTTACAATTTTAAAAATATTTAAATTTTTAAAGTAGAACAAAAAACACCCTTGAGGAGATATTCTTTAAAGACGACACTATAAAAAGAATAATCCAATAAATAAAAAAATCGTCTTTTGCTTTCTGAAACCGGGCCTCAATATAATATTCAAAGCTAGCACCTTAAAGCACATTATTTTTAGACGCTCCACCGTTAACTGTGCAGAAGTCTCCGTGAAGTTGGCATTGTGTTTCACATAAGCCAGAAGCGGTGGGTGAATTGCAGCGGCCGGCACTATTGCTTTTATTCAAGACAACACTATTTCTCCAGGCATTCTTTGCCGATTTCAACAGAACACTTTCCTGGAATTTTTGTATGAGACTTTTAACGGTTATTATTAGAATATTATTTAAGGAATCATAATTGACCATTACCTTAAATGGATACCTCACATCAAACAAATCACAAATAAACTCCTTAAAACAATAAACTATTTCCTAAACATAAGAAACATATATATAAAATAAAACAATTGAAAACAATATATTTTTCACTTTGCCAATCAATTATAGAATTCCTTGGGGAGAAACAACAAACTCGGCTATCGATGTATTAGAAATCGCACAGAAAAAGATCTTAATGGTAATACTAAAAAAACATAGACTGACTGATACAGACCAAATATTCAATAGTTGTGACGTATTAGATATACGCCACAACTATACGTTTGAACACTACTAAACAAAAACTTTGACCAAAAAAACAAATTTCAAGATACACAAAATATCACTAACAGAAAAATTAGACAAGCGTACAAAGAAAACATAAAAACTCCGACGGTAAATACAAACTTTGGACGAAGACACTACCAATACCATGCTATAAAAGCTTTCAACAGTATGACACTTGAAAATAAAACAGAGGAAAACAAAAATAAATTCGGACACAAAATTACAAAATCGATTAAAGAGCAAAAAAGACAATATTACCAAAATTTCATAACATAAAATAATAAAACCTACACGTTACACACAAAACCAACATAAAACACACATCACTCACAAACACACAACAAATAAAATAAAATTTTTACTTTATTTCATTTTATTTAAATTTTATTATTATTCTATGTTTTTTTTCCAACCACATTATAAACACTTTCTTTAAATGTATTATGAATATTTTATGTATTACAAAATGGAGGCCTCAGCACGGGTAAGCCACCCAGTGAGGCCAACATTACTAAATTGTATTAAAAAATGAAAAATATGGCACCCAAATAAGAAAAAAATAAAAATTTGAAATGGTATAATATTTGTTTTCGAAATTTTGTTGGTTATTTCGTTCCGTGAAAAGACGGTTGACTCCGAAGATCAAATTTTATGTGTAAACAAGTTTTAATTTATTTTAATGATCTTTCAATTCTCCCTTCTTTTTGTATACGTTTATTTTCACTTCTTTAAATTTATTGCTTCCATATATAACTAGAGCTTCGAGTGCTAACCGCAGAAGGCAATATCCTGATACTAAGTATTTGTAAATACCACAAACCATGAAGCCATGAGGGAAATTATTTTCTTCAGGGCCTCCTGTGTGGAGTAAATATAAAAAAAAAAAAAAAAAAAAAAAAAAGTACTTCGTACTTTAAAATACTACTGACTTTTCACTCTGTTCTGTTAGAAAATCGTGTGGAGAAAAGGGACAAAGAAGTATCTCTTTAGTGGAGTGGAATGGAAGTACTCTGACCTCTGACACTCCGGATTTACTCTTCACTCCACGGAAAGGGGAAAAAGATAGATATATTTTTTCGGTTGCTGTGATGTGTCGCACTGTAAAATACTGATGCCTTTTCGATCGGTTCTATTAGAGAGGTGCACGAGGAAAAAGGACAGTAATGAGTATTCAGCTTTTGCTAGTACGCGTAATTTATGATAATTTTTCAGTTTAATCGCATTATCTGTTGCATGGTTATTTATAAGGTTGTATAATCTACAGGTTGTTTTATAAAAAAATAACTTTTTGTAAATAAAAAATAAAAATGCTTTCTTTAATTTAAAATATCTCAGAGAAAAACTTGCTCCGTGTTTTCTAACTATACAATACGTAACATTTATATAAAATACATTATTTTTGAATTGATGTATTTACTTAAAATGACTCAAAAGTTGTGCCTATTATCTACTTCATTATATTAGATTATGTAACCCACCTTACACTATGGGCATGAGCCTAGTATGGTAGCTGTAGACAACAACAAAAACTGTAATCATTTAATTTTTTGGGAATAAAGAAAGAAAAAAAAGTAAAAAACACAAAATTCATGAAAAAATTTATTAATTTTGAACACATAATAATGAGTAATTTTATTCCTGCTTGTTTCCCTCCTGTCCTGTTAATTTCGTACCCCTCAACTACCCTGCGCATAGGTATAAAATACTTGAGAATATTTTGAAACTGGTATTTTAGACCCAGTAACAAAAAGTACTCACAGAACCCACATCTAGGTACACCTACTGTGTAGCTCTCGGAAGGCGTGGCCGTTTTTATTCTGTTTATTGTTTTTGTGTTTAATTCGTAGAACTCCATTTAATTTTTTTATAAATTTAATTTAGATTAAATTTGATAATATTATTATTAAGTTCTGCAAGTGTTTTAGTTTTTTATTATTGTGACAGCTGTTTCGGCTTACAAGGCCATTTTCAAACTGTGGTTAGTCCACATTGAGACGACGTTTTTATACTATTTCAAATGTAAATTTTGAAGGTGCATACATTGATTTATTACTGGTTACACCGATGACATGATCTATTGTTGGTTAAACCAATCTATGTTTTCCCCTCAGTAAATGGTAATGGGTTCTTAATTATTTACTAATGACTTTATTGCTATGAATTATTTGGGTGCATTATACTGCTTGGGTTTTGTGAAAATACTAAGAAGTGGTGAGTAAATTATTTTCCGTACTTTATTAATTAGTGTTAAATTTGGGTCATTCGTTCTTTTATTGATTTCTAATTGTTCAAGTAAATTTAATCTAATGCCCTTTTTTTCTATATGCAATGGTTTAGGACCCTTGTTGTTAAGTGGGGTATGATTATTCACCAAGAGATGTTCTGCGAATTTTGAGGATGTGTTTTTATTATTATAACATCGTATATGTTCTTGGAATCTAGTTGAGAATGCCCTCCCCGTTTGTCCGATGTAAGTGGCGTTACAATCGGCGTGGTCACATTTTAATTCATATATGCCACTGTTATTGAGTATAGGGATTTTACTTTTAGAGTTTTTAAGGCTTGTTCCTAAATTATTGTTTGTTCGAAAAGCTATATTTAAACCACATTTTTTAATTTCTTTTGCAATTTTTTCAGATATTGGGCCGAGGAATTCGAGACATGCAAATTTTTCTATATTTTTGTTATTTACCGGATATATTAAATTGATTTTATTTTTATATTTCTTATTTTTTATTATTTTTTCAATGTTATTTGCCTCATAGCCGTTATTAATCGCGATCGTTTTTATCGTTTCCTTTTCTTTTACATAAGCTTTATTGTCTAAGGGAATGTTAATGAGTCTATGTACCATTGAATGGTACGCTGATAATTTATGAGACCAAGGATGATTTGAATTTGAATTTATTGTTGTATCTGTAAAAGTTGGTTTTCTAAATATTTCAAAGGTATATTTATTATTACTTTTACCAATTGTCAGATCTAAAAAGTTTATTTTACCTTCAATCTCATGTTCAACTGTGAAGCAGATTTTATTATTAACGGTGTTGGCCCAATTAGTAAAGATATCTAACTGTCGGTTGGTACCATTCCAACATATAAGGATGTCGTCTACGTATCGGACATAGTATACTATATGTTTAGCTAAGGGAGATTTAAGAATTATATTTTCAATATAATCCATAAATATCTCCGCTAGAAGTGGACTTAATGGTGACCCCATGGGGAGACCATCATGTTGTTGGTAATATATATCATTGAAAAGGAAATAATTTGTATCTACGCAGATTTTTATGAGCTGGAATAACTCTTTTCTTATTACCGGATTGATATTGCATTTTTCCAAGATATTTTCAATTATTATTAGGCATTCTTTAATGGGGATGTTGGTAAATAGGGATTTTACGTCTAGAGAAATGAATTTACAGTTATGCGGGAGATTAAAATTTTTTATTTTATTAACTAGTTCTATCGAGTTTTTGACACTGTAACGTGGTGAAAAATTTGTTAATTTTTTGAAGATGAAGTTAAGTCTTTTAGCCAGGTTTGATGTAGGGGCGTTAATAAAAGATACTACGGGCCTTATTGGATTATTCGCTTTATGGAGCTTAGGTTGGCCATACAGAGCTGGGGCTCTTGGGTTCATGACCCTTACGTTTTTCTTTGACCATTCGGTGGGAAATATGGCATTGCAATTATTTATAAGGATGTTGACGTTATTGACAATTTTATTGGTTGGATCCTTAGTTAAAATTTTAAAATCTTCTGGTAACAAGAAGTCTTCCACCTTACTGATGTAATCAATTCTATCTAAAATAACGATTGAGTTACCTTTGTCAGCTTTGGTTATAGTTAGATTATTATTTTTAATTTTATCTCTAATTTCTTTCAATGTTCGGGTTTCTGTACTGACAGCATATTTATTTTTATTGTTTATCGATTTTAGTGTTTTTTCTAAAATAACTGCCGTGACGTGTTTTGTTAAATTATTATTTTCCACTTTACGTAGAGAAATTTCAGTGTCGATAGCTAATGATTCTATTTGTTTGGGTGTTACTTCGCTAGGGATTTTATATTTAAAGCCTTTATCTAATAAATTATTTTCATCCGTTTCAAATGCAGTGTTCGACAAATTCACAGTTTTTTTATAAAATTCTATATTTTTCCTGGTGGGAATCTTAGTTATTTTAGAACTTTTATTTTTGTTATCAATCAAATTTTGAAGTTTATTTTGTTGTGAAGGAAAAGAAAAGGAAACGATAAAAACGATCGCGATTAATAACGGCTATGAGGCAAATAACATTGAAAAAATAATAAAAAATAAGAAATATAAAAATAAAATCAATTTAATATATCCGGTAAATAACAAAAATATAGAAAAATTTGCATGTCTCGAATTCCTCGGCCCAATATCTGAAAAAATTGCAAAAGAAATTAAAAAATGTGGTTTAAATATAGCTTTTCGAACAAACAATAATTTAGGAACAAGCCTTAAAAACTCTAAAAGTAAAATCCCTATACTCAATAACAGTGGCATATATGAATTAAAATGTGACCACGCCGATTGTAACGCCACTTACATCGGACAAACGGGGAGGGCATTCTCAACTAGATTCCAAGAACATATACGATGTTATAATAATAAAAACACATCCTCAAAATTCGCAGAACATCTCTTGGTGAATAATCATACCCCACTTAACAACAAGGGTCCTAAACCATTGCATATAGAAAAAAAGGGCATTAGATTAAATTTACTTGAACAATTAGAAATCAATAAACGAACGAATGACCCAAATTTAACACTAATTAATAAAGTACGGAAAATAATTTACTCACCACTTCTTAGTATTTTCACAAAACCCAAGCAGTATAATGCACCCAAATAATTCATAGCAATAAAGTCATTAGTAAATAATTAAGAACCCATTACCATTTACTGAGGGGAAAACATAGATTGGTTTAACCAACAATAGATCATGTCATCGGTGTAACCAGTAATAAATCAATGTATGCACCTTCAAAATTTACATTTGAAATAGTATAAAAACGTCGTCTCAATGTGGACTAACCACAGTTTGAAAATGGCCTTGTAAGCCGAAACAGCTGTCACAATAATAAAAAACTAAAACACTTGCAGAACTTAATAATAATATTATCAAATTTAATCTAAATTAAATTTATAAAAAAAAAAAAAAAAAAAATTTTTATTCTGATTATTTTGATAAAACAGCTTACTGTGTAACTCTACCCTTATTACTCAATTAAAAACCAACAAAACTTGATACTCAGTTCACTTTTAAATAAGATTTTTTTCCCTACTTACCTATCTCAACATTTGGTAGTTTACTTTTGACTTATTATGGCCCATTTTTGCTTTTGTTTTTCTTCCGAAAAAAAACATATTTGGCCGAAGGGAATTGAAACGGCAGCTGAATGATTGCCGGTCAGGTGCTCTAGCGAATTGCTCTATGTCAGCTTATTCAAAGCCCACCAAATTTTTCAACATGTACTGGAATTTTTCAATCAACAATTATTGCTTTTTAGAGATTTTCTCTAGAAAATAACCAACTTTTTTTCTTGTAGGATAATGATAATGCTAAATCTCCCATTAGATCGCGTTGAGACACATTATATCTTAATTTATCGGTGAAATATTTGAACTTGTCAAATATTATTATTTTAATGATAAACTAATGTTAACGAGACAAAGTTTTTATGGATAGTACAAAAGATATCATTATCAAAAAAGTCATTTATATTATCTACACGGCACAAACCATGAAAGTACGTAAATGAGATATTTCTTTGACTGAATAACACCCACATCTATGTAAGCATAATATTCGTATTTTTTACTGTGGCTTTGAGTTATACCGAACCTTTAAAAACCCCCTACGATATTATATAACAAAAATGGAATAAAGATTATTATTATTAAATTATAATTCCTGAATATAGCGCACACCAGAATAAATATTTAGCATCCCGTGCCGCCCGGTGAGCTGATTAGCATAGCGCTTAGCATAGCGGGTGTTTGGCTCGCAATGGAGTGACCGTCGCATAGCGTCCCGTTCCTTTGCTTAATTCATGTCCTTTGTTTTCTAAAGCGCAAATGTTGCAAGATAAGTTGCAATCCGCTGTGATACTCGGTATTTGTGCCACACGTCGTAAATTGACATCATTCTGCTGTGGTACGATATTATTGCACTGATGTGTTTATACCAGAGGATTGCACTTCACTCTATAACTATGTTATTACTGTACTGGGAAATGAAGTCGCAGTTAGAACGCCACACAAGTATCCAAATCGCAAAACTAGGTGGCTATAAATATTTGGTAAATGGATATCAATGGATACGGTCAAAACATCAGAGGCTGCCGCAACAAACTTTTAGAAGTGAAAACTATTCTTCCATCCATCGAAAACATTGATGTATTTTTTTCTAACTGAAGCCTGGCTGGACCGTGATATTCATACCGAGGAACTTGGATTTTTATCTCACAACACCTATCGCCTTGACAGAAATCCAGCAACTAGTACTAAAACCAGACGAGGAGGAGTTTTAAGGGAAAAAGTTATCATATTATTAAAAAATATGTGTTTTAATGTGTAAATACCTCCATTTTTCTTATATCCTACATCACAGTCTACAGAAACAGTCCAATCGGTGCCATATAACCTGAGAAAACGTGTTTTAATGTTCGAACCCAAGTCTTGCATTGTGCCCATGAGAATTGTGATTTTACCCTAAACGGCTAATTAATGAGATTTTATTATTAATAGTTTGAGACTGTACATTCTAGTATGTTTGTAAAATTTCAATCCAATTGGCGTCATATATCTTGAGATAACGGCATTTTAAGTTCGAACCCAAGTCTTGCATTGTGCAAGACAACTTAACTTAACTTATAACATCTTAAATGCTCGCAGATTAATAGATAATCGAATTTACTATCTCTATATCAAGGCGATCAAGTCTACAGAACCAATAAACGAGTGTTGGACTTAGTTTTCTCCAGTGACCTCTCAAATTATGTTGTTTAATAATATTCTTCCCACAGACTGCCATCACCCGCTGTAAGCATAACCATTATGACGAAGATCTAACAAGACAAGTTATCGATTCTGCCTTATCTGACTCATATGTTTTCTAAAGCTGACTATCCTAACATATACCAATATCTTGCTAATGAAAGCTGGTATTTCTTCACCTCAGCAATAATATTACTAACAATTTGGAAATATTTTACACAATTATTGACATTGAAAAATATCTACCACTTTCGAACTTCAAACGAGAGTTCATTCACCTAGTAACTAGTTAAAACTAAAATCCCTTGATACAGGTTGCTTCCCTAACATTTGGAAACGTTGTTATCTGACACCTTTATTCAAAAAGGGCAATAAATGTGATATAACTAACTATAGACCGATATGTAAGCTATCCGTAATATTGAAACTTTTTGAAAAACTATTACTAGATAAAATTTCCCCTTATATAAACCACCTCATTGTTCCGAATCAACATAGATTTTTGTCGGGCAGATCAACTTTGACAAATCTCTCACTATATGAAAACTATATATCGAACGCATTAGCTAATAGAACTCAAGTCGATTTCATATATACGGACTTATTAAGGCATTTGACAAAGTTTGCATTAAAATTATCCTAGGTAAACTATGGAAGCTCGGTATTGATGGAAAACTATAAGACTGGTTCGCTAGCTAGCTATCAATTCGTATCTTTCCAACCAATTTATAGCCACAAGCGAAGTACAGCAAGGGTCTATTTTAGGCCCAATTTTGTTTTTACTGTGATGTATCAAAATCTGATATCTGGCTTTCACCATTGAAGTAATAATAATCATTCAAACGAAATATTGAATTCCGTAAGTCTAAACTTAAGCTTTCGGGTGCACAGTTTACACAGCGCTGTGCAAGAGGGTTCCCTACAGAGTAGGGTGTATCGATTTTTCACTTTTTTTTTTTGTTTTCAAATTCCAAGTTGAGAAAAAGTTGCTACTAGGTACCACAACTTACCACAAAAAGTTTTGGATTTTTAAAAAAAATGTTTAGGTCTCCCGCACAAGGCCTAAAGTTTTAATTTTTTTCAAAAAATATACAATTTTTTTAAATTTAAAAAAATAAAATCGTAACTTTTGTGTTTATTCCAAGTTAAAAAACAGTAATATGAGGGCATAAAAATAAGTAAGAAATGATTTTTTTTTATAAAAAATGGATTTTATGTCTCCCGCACAAGCCCTAAAGTTTGTTAATTTTGATGAAATTTTGTAATTTTGGGTGCATATATGAACCATGTTTTTTTTAAAGTTTAAACCACCGGAATTAATTTCAATTTTCTTACAGAAGGCATAAAATGAGTTCAGAACACAAAAGTTACGATTTTATTTTTTTAAATTTTTTTTTTTTTATATTTTGTGAAAAAAAATCAAACTTTAAACCTTGTGCGGGAGACATAACATTTTTTTTAAAATCCAAAACTTTTTGTGGTAAGTTGTGGTACCTAGTAGCAACTTTTTCTTAACTTGGAATTTGAAAACAAAAAAAAAGTTAAAATTCGATACACCCTACTACAGAGTATCGGACCATCTGATACAAAATCATTTAAACAAAATAATTAATTGGTGTACTCTTAATGAACTCTATCTTTACATAAATAAGTGTCATTCAATAAGATTTTACAAAATAAGTCAGCCAATAAGATCGAATTTAGCAAAGAAAACTACGCAATGTTATGAAGTATACAGGGTGTATCGGCAAGTACCCGACAAATTTTAATCAGCTATTCCTTAGCACATTTGGAGTAAAAAATGTTATGGGCGCTTTGCTGTCCGGGAACATTTTTTCCATTAGTTTGAGTTCATTTTGTTATAAATTGGGGTCCTTAGAATAATAACTCAGATTCTTGAGAGTTAAACTGAATCACTTTTTATTTGACAATAAACATCCAATATCACAGGTATTATTAAGCACTTTTTAATAACTACTCTGGGTACAGGTACTAGTTCCCGTAGTTATTTCGGAGAGGTGAAACCTTTGATTGTTTTTGAATAAGAGCGCGTTTTTAAGCAAAGACCACCTTTTTATAACCTGACAAAGGACTGTTGACATTAAAATTCAAAAGGCCGCAAAACAGAGATCGTCTTTGCTGACAGAATTTAATCAAGCAATTAGCAGAGGCGCGAACCTTTCATAAATAATATAATTAAGCTTTCATAGATGTCACTAATGGTACATAATTACCCTGAAAATTATACATGCACCCCCCCGAAAGAAACTTAATTCACCAATTATGATTCTTTCTAATAAAAGAAAAATTATATAACTACATAGTATAAACATTAATATCAACCAAAATAAAAAAAATTCTAAATCATTGAAAGAAAAAACAAAATACATATAAAATATAAAGGATTCATCTTCTAATTCCATCTGGATGGGTTCCTTTTTATGATTTCCATGAGAATAAACTTGTGCACGAGGGGTCATCAGTTTTGCACAAGGATTCATCAATTTGAGCCAGGGTCATCAATTTGGTTACATCAGTTTGTGGCGTGCAACGAAAAAACATAAATTGCACGATCGTGGTGTTTCTTCATATCGCCCTTTGTTGAACGAAGCAGTCATTGGCGTTCAAGGTTGTCCTCTACGGGTAGTAGACAGATTTTGGTAATTGGTCGCACGAACGTCCCTTGTGATGTCCGGAGGGTGACTACCCTTGTGATTCCATCAGCTCCAGGATGGCAGGATAGTATACGAGCCATTTTCCATAGAGTAAGGGGTAAGTTATCTTCCTTCAAAATAACTAGATCATTTTCCTGGAGGGACCTCTGGTTGCTGGTTTGCCATTTGTTCCTCCGTTGAAGCTCTCTCAAATAATCCTTTTTCCACCTGAACCAAAAGGATTGAATTAGTTCTGTCATTTTTTGATACTGATTTAGTGTGTTGTATGGTACATCTCGGACATCTTCTTCTGGAATAACAGATGCATTTGTGCCCATAAGGAAATGGTTAGGAGTCAGAGGATTTAAATCATTAGGATCGTTAGACAGTGGTGTTAATGGTTTGGAGTTGAGACAGGCTTCGACTTGACATAGTACAGTATAAAAAAGCTCAAAAGTTAAAGATGAACAATTAGTAATTCTATACAAGTGATATTTGGCAGATTTGACTGCGGCCTCCCACAGACCTCCTTGCGTTGATGCGCGTGGAGTGATAAAATGCCATTCTATTGACCTATTTGCTAAATACTCCTGAATTTTGTCATCATTTTTTCTCAAACTGGCATAAAGTTCCTCCAGTTTATTACATGCTCCTTTGAAAGTAGAAGCATTGTCGGAATATATTTTCTTGGGTTGACCTCTGCGAGATATAAACCGTTTCAAACAATTTAAAAAAGTTTCGCTAGATAAATCTGTTACTAGCTCTAAATGGACAGCCTTAGTAACAAGACAAACAAAAATGCATAGATACGATTTAATTAGAGGAGCTCTCTTCAGAACTCCACTTTTGATTTGGAGCGGACCTGCGTAGTCCAAACCGGTTACAGAGAAAGGCCTGCTAGGGGTTATTCGGTCCATAGGCAAATTACCCATAATTTGCTGGCCTACGACGGGGCGGCATCTAAAACATATTATACAGTTATGTAATATTCGTTTTACTGTGTTTTTACCGAATATCGGCCAAAATTTTAACCTTATTTCGGCTAGTAACGCTTGTGCTCCTGCATGCAAATTCGCATAATGATAGTGACGTATTATTAATTCTGTCAACTTATGCCTTGCAGGTAAAATAATAGGATGCTTTTGTTGAAAAGTTAAATGTGTTTCTGTGGACAATCTCCCACCGACTCGTATTAATTGGTCATGTAAAAACGGGTTGAGAGCCTTTAAAGAACTATTTTTATTTACACTTCCATTTTTTATTAAGGCTTCTCGTTCTGCCTGAAAACTGTATTTTTGTGATGAAACAATTAAATATTTCAAAGCTAATTCAAGTTATTCAACGTTTAAATTTCCTGATATTTTGGTCTTTAACTTATCACAATTATTTATAAATCTTAATACATAAGCAGTTACACGTTTTAGTTTAGTTAAAGAAGAGAATTTCTTAAAGATGTCCCATTCTTCCGGATTAGTTACAATTAAAACATTTTTTCCTTTAATTTCCGGAGGGTTTGAACAAGATATTTTCGATAGCGGCCAAGTGTTGTTTTCTCTAGTCAACCACTCTGGCCCATGCCACCATATTGAGGAATTCACTAGTTGATCAGCAGTAGCTCCTCTTGATAATATATCTGCTGCATTGTCAGAAGATGGCACATGACGCCATTGTTCTGGGTTACTAAATTCTTGAATTTCAGCGACTCGATTCGCTACGAATGTGTTCCAACGTGCTGGTTGACCTTTTATCCAACATAACGCTATCGTGAAATCACTCCAATAATATGTATCTACTTCCATCATACCTAATGCTTGTTTGACATTTTTTATTAGTTTTGATAGTAATACAGCGCTACATAGTTCCAGCTTGGGTAATGATATGCATTTTAATGGTGCTACTCTGGATTTGGATGTTATTAAATGAGAATGTTGTTTGCCATTGTGATCCATTGATGTGATATAAATGCAGACTCCATAAGCCTTTTCAGAGGAATCACAAAATCCATGTAATTTAATATTACTAGCGTGCTTGCATACAATTTTCCTTTCAATCTTCAATACATTCAATTGGTTTAATTTATTTATATAACTTCTCCATGGCATCAGTATTTCATTTGGTAATACTTCATCCCAGGAAGCCTTGGATTGCCATAACCTTTGCATTATTAATTTCGCCACAACAATAACTGGTCCAAGTAACCCCAATGGGTCAAATGTTGATGCTATGCTTGACAATATTTGGCGTTTATTTTCACTATGCTTTGATGGTTTTGTTATAACATAAGAAAAATAATCTAACTCATTATTCCAGATTAAGCCCAGAATTTTTTCATTCTTGGGTTTGTCAGATAGAATTTTTTCACAATTGTTCTGTCCGGCAATTTCAGCTTGGCCCGACTCGGATGACAAATCCAAGATATTAGATCTCCATTTTCTTAACCTCATGCCTGCAGACAGCAATATGTCAATTAATTGACCTTTTAAATTTCTACAGGATTCCAAATTATCGTCTCCGGTCAATAGGTCATCCATGTAAAAATTGTTTTTTATGACTTGACTAGCTTTAGGAAAAGTAATTTTGCTATCCATACCAACTTGTTGTAGGCATCTTGTAGCTAGGAAAGAGAAAGGACTTAACCCGTACGTTACAGTTTTCAGCTTGTAATGCTGAATCTCATCTTCCGGTAATTCGTGCCATACTATTTTCTGCAAGTTGCGGTCAGCTGCACTCACGTTTATCTGCCGATACATCTTCTCGATGTCAGCTGTCATGACATATTGGTGTTTTCTGAAAAGTAAAAATTGGGTATATAAATCCTTTTGAATGACAGGTCCTACCATCTGTTGTATTGTGGTGAACGAATATTATAACACGTTTGTATTTGATATGATATTTATAAAACCAGCCCAGCTGGCGATCTGTTGACAAGTGGTGACAGCTAGGGTTTGTGTAGTACAGACAATATATTAGGAAATGGCCATAGATAACATTATACTAATAACACCAACATCCCTCTTTTCCTAATAATTTTGAAAAGAAAAACAAGTCAAGACAAGATGAACATTACAAATATAAATTTTTCTTTTCAAATAAACATAATTCATGACATACTAATAAACTGTAAGTGAAATACAATTACCAAATTTAATTATAATCAGATGGATTATATCTATCAGGTTTATTAACAATTCTGCCCGAACGAGTTCGAATGCTTGCCTCATTGTTTGTCAGCTCATCAGAAGTTGTAGGACCTGGATAAAACGGGATGGAATGAAAATCATTGTCAAAACGTACACCTATCTTCGATGAACTATTTCCATTCAGCGGTGATGATGATTCCTGACGTGATATGTCTAAATTTAAGTGTTTCCTATTCCTGCGATATCTTGAACCATCGGGAGTTTCAACAATATATGACCTTGGGCATCCTTTAACGATTTCTACTACAGTAGCTGGCGACCATAAACTTGACACATCTTTTTAAAAAAACTACTTTATCGCCTATCTTCAACTCAGACAAGTTCCGAACCTTTTTGTCAAAATATTTTTTCATTTTGTTTTGACGACCCTTAAATTTATCTTCATATTCTTTAAATCGCACGACTTTTGGTCTAAGTTGACTGGATGTTACGGGTAAATTACATCTAAGTTGACGTGACATTAAGAGGCTTGCAGGGGATGGAAAATTATTTTTTTATACTATTTCTGTAATGTAACATAGCAAGATACGGATCAGTTTTGGATTCAACGCATTTTCTTAAAATATTCTTTACTATTTTTACTGAACTCTCAGCTTGACCATTTGACTAAGGATAGTTTGGACTAGTGGTGATATGTTCAATATCCCACTCATATAAAAAGTTTTTAAAAATGGCTGATTGAAATGGTGGTCCATTATCACTAACAAGCGTTAACGGTATCCCATGACGTGAAAATATAGATTTTAAGTGTGTGACTACAGTTTCCGCGTTATAATTGTGTAACATTGAATTTTCGATGTATTTTGAATAATAATCAGTAACAATGAGATAATTTGAGTTGTTGAAATGCATTAAATCTACACCTACCTTTTCCCAGGGAAAATTAGTGATACCATGGGGCAAAAGAGGCTGTGACGGGTTATTATTAAGAAGCGTCATTCAGGAAAATTCCTTTGGAAGTTTTGGCTGATCCGTCAAAAACAACCCTCACCTTCGTGGTGGAGCTCGATTCCTTAATGACGGCGTGATGTGGTAAAAAATAGGAGTTATGATCTCCTTCTAGTTTATCACATACCTCCATGTGACCTAGTTCCTGGTATTCTCGCATAAATTGTACATATTGCGATTTTAATTCTGTATTTGAAGATAATTTTCTTTCTAAGTTTTGGAATCTTTTCTCCGCTGTTGTCAATGAGTTTCCTAATTGATCAATACAAGGACGGCGTGGTAAAGTTACTGTAAATCTACCGTCTTCTTCTCTTGCATGAGTAGCTATGAAATTAGCCTCGCAAGCTTTCTCCTCATGATTTTGATATTTCATGGGGTTGACTTCTTTAAGATTCCAAAATTTTTCAATTTGATTGCTTAGTTTATTTATGGATAAGCTACAGAATTGTGATACTGGCCTTTGGTTGGGATATACGTTGGTCGGTCCTGACACGATCCATCCCAGTTGTGTTTGTTGAAGTGTGGGACCGGTATCCAATTTCATTCTATCATTGGTCAGGATGTCCCAAAAACCTTCAGCCCCCAACAAGATGTCGATAGGCGCTGCGATGTTGAAATTCGGGTCTGCCAATTCTAATCCATGAGGCAACTTAATCTGGTTTCTTGGTATTGATGTTTGCGGCAGACTTGTCATTATTTCCTGTAATATCAGACAAGATATTGTATTTTTATAGTTGGTTCTTAAAGAATTAAAGTCTACCGACACACTTTTCCTTATGTGTGTAACATTATTGTATAGGCCCGATACCGGCTTATTTATGTGATTAAATTTTAAATTTAATTTTTTTGCAAAATCCTCTCACATAAAATTGGATTGTGCTCCAGAGTCTATTAGTACTCTTGCCTTATATAAATTATTGTTGCTAACCACGATACCTACTATCGCCGTAGACAACAATACTAAATTTTCTGCCTTACCTTACCTTTTCTGCAAACTAGTATAATATGCCCCATACATAAAAAGGGAGACAAATTGAAATGTGAAAATCACAGAGGAATATCGCTACTTTGTACAGCGTATAAAATCTTCACAACAATTTTGAAAGAAAGACTAGAACGTCATTCAGAGAACTTGCTGGGAGAGTATCAGGCAGGTTTTAGGAGGGGGAGATCCACCACTGATCAACTCTTTACTACTCGACAAATCCTGACAAAATGCTGGGAATTCGATATAGATATATATCAACTATTTGTTGACTTCAAACAGGCATATGACAGTATAGATAGGGAGAAGATATATGAAATACTCCTAAATTTTGGTATACCGCCCAAAATAGTCAAGCTTGTAAAAGCAACGATGGTTGGATCACGATGTCGAGTAAGGATAGGAGGTGAAACAACGGAGGATTTTAACGTCTCCCAGGGGCTGAAACAAGGTGATGGCTTAGCTCCCACTCTTTTCAATATAGTTCTGGAGCACGTCGTGAGGAAGACAATGATTGCTACCGACTCAAACATTTGCTACAAAAGCAATCAAATAGTTGGATATGCAGACGACCTTAACATTGTTGGAAGATCCTTACAGGCTGTAAGAGAGGTGTTTGACCCTTTGGAGACTGCAGCAAGAGAGGTGGGCTTGCAAATCAATGAGAACAAAACTAAAATCATGATGCAAACCAGAACCCCACACCGCAGAATAAAAGATAAAGTTAATTTTAAAAACTCCTATAACTTTGAAGTGGTCGAAGAGTTTGCCTACCTGGGCTCCATCATAACGCAGGACAACGAAGACCCAGTAGAAGTAAGAAAGCGCATCACAGCCGCTAACAACACTTACTTCGTATTGCTGCCAGTGTTCAAATCCCGAAACGTCCATAGGAAAACCAAAATAACCCTGTATAAAACAATTATTAGAACGGTCTTGGCCTATGGATGTGAGGCGGGAACACTGACAGCAAAGTCTGCGGAACGGCTGGACACCTTCGAAAGAAAGGTACTTCGAAGAATCTTAGGAGCGGTGCGAGAGGGAGAGGCATGGAGAATCCGCCACAATAAGGAGCTATATGACATCTACCAAGCTCCCAGACTCTCTACTCATTTACGGCTCCAAAGACTAAGATGGGCCGGACATGTGCACCGAATGCCAAGCACACGTGTACCAAAGAAGGTTCTAACAGGACACCCGGGAGGTAAACGAAAGGCGGGCAGACCTAGGCTGAGATGGGAGGACGATGTCAGGAAAGATGCCAGAGGACTACTCCATGTTGCAGATTGGAAGACGACGGCCGAGGACAGAGGGCGGTGGAGGCTCATGTTAAAGGAGGCCAAGGCTCGAAATGGGCTGTAGCGCCATTGAAGAAGAAGAAGAAGAACTTCAAATTCATCAATTATTGATTTAATTCTGTCATATCTTAGTTTTATTTCGTGAGCTGAAAGAGTATTCAATGCATCATTGAATCTGGTTAATTTTCCCCTTAAAACTCCCCGTTTGTTCACTAATCCTTTCAATTTCTCCATCGTATTATGAATCGCAACAGTAAATTTCCGATAATTAAATGATCACTACAATAATTCACTAAAACTGGTAAATTATTCGCGTATTAATACTCCAATTTGAAGGAAATGATGACAAAATCCTTACAATGTTTACTATTTTCGATAAAATCTGCACATAAAACACGTAGGTAATATTGTTATTGTGAAATGTCATACAAAATTAAGTTATGACTTGCAATTTTTATGATGTTGACAAACAGTAAATCGGAATATCTTGTAACAAATTATTTCCAATATTATTATTTGAATAAAATAATAAGGATATTTTGGAAATTCTAGATGTGATAGGAGTTGGATTTGGAAGGATTGGACTTATCTGTCTGATGCGATGGCGTGTTTCCAGGTTCTCAGACTTCCAGCTACTTCCAGCTTGATCTCTCAAGGATCTCTTCAATATTTTTGGCCGCTTGGTTTTTGTTTAAATTTCTGTAATCTCGCTTGGATTATAATATCCGGATCGCTAGGAACATGTTATAAATTGGGGTCCTTAGAATAATAACTCAGATTCTTGAGAGTTAAACTGAATCACTTTTTATTTGACAATAAACATCCAATATCACAGGTATGATTAAGCACTTTTTAATAACTACTCTGGGTACAGGTACTAGTTCCCGTAGTTATTTCGGAGAGGTGAAACCTTTGATTGTTTTTGAATAAGAGCGCGTTTTTAAGCAAAGACCACCTTTTTATAACCTGACAAAGGACTGTTGACATTTAAATTCAAAAGGCCGCAAAACAGAGATTGTCTTTGCTGACAGAATTTAATCAAGCAATTAGCAGAGGTGCCAACCTTTCATAAATAATATAATTTAGCTTTCATAGATGTCACTAATGGTACATAATTACCCTGAAAATTATACACATTTAGCTGAGAGAAATTTCCTCGCACTTAATGTCAATAAAACAAACTATCAAGGTTTATCATGCCCCTGTCCTACTATAGTACAATCCAAAAGCATAAAATATCTTGCTATTGAAATCGACGAAAATCTCCGATGGAACTCACACATTGACGTAATTACAAAAAAACTCAACAGGTTCATATACTTCTTTAGAAACATCCGTAATATCTTCCACATATACCATATTAAAAAAGTGTACTAACTTTGTGTCAATCGCTAACAGAGTACGGAATAACTGGTTGGGGATCTGTCTTGAGCACTCACACAGAGAGTCTCAACACCGCCCAAAAAGGAGTACTAAAAACAATTTTAAATGTTCCGATTAGAACTCCAACAGAAGAATTTTAAAACTTTATTAAAAAATATTTAAAAAAAAATATGTCTGAATACTCTACTGCCTAAATACTCAACCAGATCAATAAGCCAAAATATACTGACTACTACAATTTTTAATACATCTTTTAGACAAAGAAATATTAAATTCTATTCTACCGAATTATACAATTCTCTACCAAATCAAACAATTCATATATTTTTAAATATATTTAAAACAAAAGTAAAAACATGGCAGAAAGAACAAAGTTATATTCAACTTATAAACATTATGAAGACGATCTAAAGACAACTTGAAACTAAATACAAAAGTTTAAATACTACAGGCCGCCTCAGAACAGGAAACCCTAGTGAGGACAGTGAAATTTTTTTAATTTATGCTGATATTATTCTTTATACCTAAATCATGTACAAACTTTGAAATTGAAACTAGTAAAAAAAATTCATATGAACTTAATAACTCAACCCTTACCTCTGTAGAAAAAATTAATGAACTGAGAATCATTTTCGACTTTAAAATTAAACTTTCGAAATTAAACTTTATATCTCACAAACACATTAAATAATAAGGGATAGGCTACAGGAATATTTCAACTTTTTGTTCAAAGTAAGTCGAATTTAAAATCGATCTGTTCCCCCTATTTAAAAATACACAAAAAATTTAGCACAAATTCCCAAGACACGTTAATTTTAAACTCGGTATTCCCATTGAAAGCATAACTCAGATCGAAGAATTATATATGATTTAATATTTATGTTCGAAATTGTCAATGGTAGTGTGGACAGCTCTGCTTTAATTACTCTAATTAACTTTCATATACCTACAAGAGCTACTCGTTCTTAAATCCTTTTTAAATGTAACAACTCCAGGACTTAGCTTTTCGAACAGTCGCTTGTACCTAGATTACATAAAGTTTATAATAAGTACGCAGATGATCTGTTTAACTGCACGGAAATCAGGTACATGAAAGCTAAACTATCACATCTTTTAAATCATTATTAATTAAACCTAAGTCTAATGTTATATGTATTTGTATATCCTTCTTAAGCTTGTGTTAACTTTAAACTTTTTGTCCTCATTTTATAATCAAATGACACATGAAATTGTTATTTTTATTCAAATTATTGCGGTATAACGGTACAAGTATTTTATTATGCTTTTTTACTCTGACATTAAATTATTGTGTATGGTATAATTATACCATAGATATTAAATAAATCATAAATCAATCAGAATGCTAGAAGACCGACAACTGTTTCAAATAGTGTTTTTCCAGAGGGAATATAAGTAATGGCCGCCCTAGGCAAACTACCGAAAAGTAACATGGCGGTGCGAGGAAATTCTGGGCCCACTGTGGACAGTAGTCCAGGACAGACAAAAAAGGCTTTCGTGGTGTTGAACACACAAGCATGCACTACACGTACCGCAAGTAATGTTAACGAAGCGCTTCTAACTAAAATAATTAATAATTGTATTGCTCTCCCGAGATTACCACGAAAGCGTCGATTTGTGAGTGGGATAGGATTCTTATCCCTGAATTTTTAGCAACATTTTCTTTAGTTGTTCTGTGTCATGTGAAATTAAATAATTCGATATTAGCTGCCTGAAAGAAAATTAAATTTAAAAACACGAGATGGAAAAATCTTGCAAGCAAAAACTCCAAGGAATTTGTTTGAGCTTCTCGAGTAAAAGAAAACATTAAAACGATTCCACTGCCCTTACATATGTTTGAAATGTGTTAAAACATCAAAGAACGTTCCGGAAATACTGAAATTGCCTGAAATTGAAGAAAATCTCCTTGGAAAATGATTTCATTTAACAGTTTATTTGAGCTAGCTTCCACAAAGTGAGTAGGGGTATTTGGCAAGAAATAAGACGAAGTAAGGTTTGATCCGTAATGGAAAAGGCTGCGGTGATAAGATGAATGGAACACATATCTTCAATATTAGAATCAACCGTTTAAAATTATTCTCTTAATTTTTTTTTCTGGTCTAATAAATGACCGTACAGACACAGCAAGAGACAGGCAGAAGTGTGATGGGTGATCGGGTTTATACTAATTAAGAATATAAGAGTGATCGATGTGACTTTGACAATGATATGGGTTTTAAGAGATTTTTTTCTATTTGTCCTTTTAAAGTTTTAATAAAAAATTACTAAATAATATTGTACTAACAGTACCTACTTTACAAAGTGGATAATATTTTATTTTTAAAAATGCTTTGGTTATAGAGCATTGTTAAGATTTAAATGGCGTTAGCTCTGCGACGATGTCCGAAACGTCGGCTAAAGAAGGAGTTAGCGCAACACGGCATAACACCCCAACAACAAACAACAAAAAAGGCATTAGCTTTGTTCAGTGATCAGATTTGAATATCCAGGTATTTCCTAATGGTCAATTTTTCCTCCCTCCTTACTATATTATTCCCCTAAATCTTATAGTCTAAATTATATTGTCCAACTGGCTCCGAGCAGTTTATATTATTTGACAGACTTTAGTTAATTGAAGAAAAAAATAACATACTCAGTAGTTTCAAATATAAGTTTCAAGAGTGATTTCTCAAAAAAAATCATTCAACGGCGCGATGATGAAAGTATTTTTTTAAAATTAAAATTGTGCTAAATAGAGACGATTATTAATAGGCATTAGAAGTATTAAAGCTAATGTTATCTATTTACAGAGCTCAGTTGATAAGTTTTGATTCAATAAATTAATCAATAATTATGTACACGTAGAAGGAAATAACTAAGTAATTATTTCATCGTTGTGGTATGTCGATCTGCAATGCTCCTTTTAAATTGGCACAGTTCCAAGATATGCCGTAGCAATTTTGATCAGAACATATTATTTGAGAGAACCGATCACATTTTTTCAGGAAAAGTCTTTATGGCCATTACGCTAACATAGGTAAAAAAAAATTATGACAAAAGTTGTATCACCTGATCTAAAATTTTTTGTAATATTATGTTCCGTTCACAAGATACATTTTCATTAAAATACTAATATGGAGCTGGCAGACATCCTGCACTCGCTCTGATGTGTTTGTTAAAAGTTTTTTTCCTACTTGGATTCGAAACTGTTTTGAAAATATAAAATGAATTTGTAAGACAGCTTTGTAGACTGCACAAAACATTTATATCAGAAACTGTTTGTGTTTATAATATTTAAAGATCGAAAACAAAACCTCAAGGAAATCAAAACAAAACAATATTGTCAATCATAACGAAAACCAAACCACCATTGCGTTCAAACCAATAATTTTCTTTCTTCCGCATGATACAAAACGAAATAGACTGCTCAGAACTTCTATCCCAAATAAATTTTAACACCCCATCTAAAAGAACTCGACACACCAACTTTTTTTACACAACTAGTAATAATACAAACGCTGCAGCCAATTCTCCCATTTCTCGCATCCTTCAAACATTTAACTCAATTCAAACAAGCACAAATAACGATATTTTTTTTAAATTTTATTTTTTATTTTTTATGTGACACCTCACAAGAGTGTCCCTGCCTGTGCAGTGTACAGACAGGGGAACTATGTCACCACCCGGTTGGGTGGCGTTGTGAGGCGGAATAAGGTAGGGGCTGTAGGAAGGGATTTGTAAATGCGGGGCTTGAAGAGGCTCGGATTATAGGAGGGAGGAAAAACAGATGCCGGTAGCTCGTTCCACATACGAGCCGACTTACACAAAAACGAGTCGTAAAAACGGCCCGTTCTCATGAAGCCATCGTCAACCGTGAACGGGTGTTCAGTCCGTGTCCGTCGAGTTTCGCGCACGTGCACCGGTGCATCAGGAATCAATGCTGCTATCTCCTTGGAGCAGGCTCTATTGAAATACCTGTAGAACAGACACAGCATGCCTACATTGCGTCTATGCGTTAGAGAAGGCAATCGGTCTGTTAACAACGGATTGTCAATCAGACGGATCGCTCTCCTTTGCACAAATTTAAGCAGGTTTATCAAGTATTTTGGGGCACCAGCCCAAAGGTGGCTCCCAAATTCAATAGTTGGGCGGACTTGAGACTTGTACAGGATCAGCAGCTGGTCACTGTTGAAGAATCTCCTAGCCCTGTACAAGACGCCCAACTTTTTGGAGGCCTGATTTACTCGTGCTTCTATGGATCCCCGATACTTGAGCTGGTCTGATATAGTAACTCCAAGCATTTCAATGGAGTCTTTATTGAGGAGAGTGCTCCCATAAAATTGCACCAGACAGTAATTGATCTCCCTCTTTGCCGAAATCAGACACGCTTGGGTTTTTGAGACGTTGAAACTGACCAAGTTGGCCTTAACCCCAGGCACGAACCATCTCGAGGTGGTGGTCAATTTTTTGCTTCAAAACTTCCCGAGCTGTTCGGACATCATAGGTAGAAGGGGGCCTGTCAAAAAGATAACCCTCGTGAACGGTGCTGTCATCAGCGTAGCAGTGAATTGGTGCACATTCAACGAGATCGTTGATGTGCAATAAAAACAGCGTCGGAGACAGCACAGATCCTTGTGGCACCCCCGCATTGATTTGGTGCGGTGAGGAAGAAGAGCCGTCAACCACGGTTTGAATTGTTCTTCCCCTCAGAAAGTCTGCAATCCAACTATGCAGGGTTGGGTGGATTCCATACGATGGTAACTTCCCGATAAGCGCCCGGTGCCAGACTCTGTCAAAGGCTTTGGAGATATCCAACCCAACGGTTTGAGTTTCACCAAAACGTTCCATGTACCGCCCCCAAATATGCGTCACATATCCGAGTAGATCGCCACACGATCGGTTTTGACGAAATCCATATTGTCGATCGCTTAGGAAATTGTTATTCTCGAGATATGTGAGCAATTTGTTGTTAACCACCCTTTCTAATACCTTCGAGAGTATGAAAGTGATGGCTATGGGGCGGTAGTTAGAAGGGTCGGAGCGGTCCCCCTTTTTTGGGGTTGGGTGGACGATTGCCTTTTTCCAAAGATCTGGCACCTTTCCACCTTTGAGAGAGAGCCTAAATAATTTCGCGAGCACTGGAGTCATTTCTGCAGAACACCTCTTGAGGACCAAGGCAGGTATTCCGTCCGGCCCACTGGCTTTGTCAACTTTCAGCTCGTTCAAGACTCGGAGAACCTCTCTGTTCCGGATCTTCGGTTCCTCCATTTGAAAACCGCAGTGCGGAATGGAAGGGGGAGTCTCTCCGTTATCTTGAAGAGTTGAGTTTTCCTCGAAAATTTTGCCTAATAATTCAGCTTTCTCGCGGGCCGAGTTAGCCAGCCGACCATCAGGCTTGGTCAGAAGTGGGAAAGTGGTTCTGCAGAAATTTCTTCCGATCGAGCTAGCGAGTGACCAGAAAGCACGGCTACCAGTGGGGCAGTCAGCCAGCTTTTTCGCAATTCTCTGGTCGTGATCGCTCTTAGCTCTATTTAGAACTCTCTTACAATCCCTTGCCCGTTTTCGGTATTCCGAAAGGTTATTCATGGAGCTAATCTTCTGGAGTGCATTAAAAGCCGTATTTTTGAGTCTGACAGCTTCAGCACAGCGATGGTCAAACCACGGTTTTGTGCCCGCTCCAGAGGATTTGACGGAGAAGGGAATGTAGCAATCCATTGCTGATGTGATTACTTCTCCTACCTCGCGTGCACAAGTTGATGGGTCCTCGGAGCTAAAGCATACAGTACTCCAAGGAAAGGCGCCGAATAAAGACCGCATGCCGTCCCATTTTGCTGCCCTGTAGTGCCATACCTTCCTCTTTACATGTTTGTCGGGTTGACGGTTCATGGAGGATGGGACAGAGGTGGTAATCAGGCAGTGGTCAGAGAATCCTAAGGGCGCTGTCATCTCCACTCTGTACCCGAGTGGCTCACTAGTGAGAAACAAATCGAGTAGGTTGGCTCGATGTGATGGGATCTCTGGTATTCTAGTCGGAGATTTTACGAGTTGGCTTAGTCCATGGATAAGAGCAAAGGATTCCGCTGATCTACCGGCAGAGTTTGTTGGGCCCGAGAACTTCAGCCATTGTTCATTGTGAACATTGAAGTCCCCCAGGATTACAAACTCGGCCGATGGGTAACGGAGCAAGAGAATATCTACAGTGTCATTCAAGTATTTAAACAACTCAACAGTGTCTGATTCGGCAAGGTTTGGTGAGCGATATAGGCACGCATAAATTCTCATCATACCGGTGAGATCCACACGTACCCATAACACTTCGTGTTTTGCGCTCTCGATATTTGCGAGACGAGCGCAGCTGATGTCAGCACGGCTGTAAAGGCAGACACCTCCTTTTGGCCTGAAAAGGCTTTCCAGATGATATCCTGGGCAGTTCAGATAGGAGGTATCTGGGGGCTCGGCAATCTGTGTTTCCGTAAGGAAGAGGAGATGGGGATTTTGTGAGAGAAGGTAGTGGTGGATGGGAGTTAGGTTGGTGTGCTGACCGCGAATGTTAGCGAAATTCACCTTCATCCTCGGTCTACACTGAAGACTCCTACTGTTTGCTGTCGCTGAGTTTATATTAATTTGTTATGAGTTCATAGTTTTTAAGTTTGTTTATTTGTTTGTGGGATTTAGGATGGGTTGGGAAGGATTAGGTTAAAAAGGTTGGGTGGGGAGTTGGAGAGTGGAGCAACTGAATACACCAAATGTAAGGTATGTTTTTCTGACTGCGGTTCCAGGCAATGGGCAGGAGAGTCCGGCTGTGGAGGTCGCCCAGTGCGCCCCAAACGCTGGATGCTGGGTCCTCACCGGTCACGAACCGGCACATCAGCGGCAGGGTTTTTTCGCTGGCTGATGGGGCAGCCCACCCTTGGTCGTGAGCCCAAGGGTCGGGCCCCTGTACTATCCAGCGGCCCGGACAGCGATAACCGGTTTACTGGATCTCCCTCAACCGGCCTATCCCAGCCCGGCCCGCCCCGCAGTAAGTAGGCCGACCTATTCATCAGTGTGATCCAGAACGCACAACCCTCCATGAGCCCGGGCACCCCTGCTAAGTCACCAAACGTAGCGGTCATCACTTCAGGTGACCTGTGGCAGAGGTGTTGGTAACCCAGAGTATGGTTCCCGGGGCGGCGGTACCCATTGACCACCTCACAAATTAAAAATTATATATTTTGATTCTCTCCCTCTATTTAAGAAAAAACTTTTTTAGCACACTGAATTCGCCCACATAACACATACAACCACACACAGACACACATGCACACGTACACACACACAAACACTCACACACACCTAACTCCTTACCCAGCACACACCAATTAACTTAACTTAAAAATGTAACTTAACCGTAAAATGTATAATATACCTCATATGTATATATGTCAGCGACATGTCATTGGTACCAATTATTGTACTAATTTTAATAACTTTGTAACTATTGTCATCTATGTAATTATGTACTGTTTGTTTCTGCAATAAACAAAAAATAAAAATAATAAAAATGATAACAATAGAATTTTTTTTTTAATTTAAAAGTAAGTAATGGGTAGGAAGGTTTGTGTGTTGTCACTTAAGACAAAACAAAATAGTCATTTTCCGGATCCAGAGATGGCTATCAAACTCAGAAATTCTTTGCATCAACAACTTACGGTTTGTACTGGGTCGCGATAATGTACCTACTGTTAAAGAATCTGCAGGCTCCGTATTGAGCTCTCAAATTGACGTCTTACTACAAATTTGGTTAAAAATCTGAGACCAAATTTCAGGCTTAAAAAAATAAGGAAAAACTCGAAATAATAAATATAATTTGCACGTCATTAAAGTTTTCATTTTTGTTAATAAATTAATCACAATTATTTTGTACTATTTCTAATTCTCCTGTATTAGCATTCCGTATTCTCATATTCCAAGTTTTGCCCGTATTTGCCGCCGTTTAGGAAAAACAAAGCAAAACTTTACGCCGTATTGTATTTAAGTCCGCGTGGTGCGAGTTTCGACCGCTAAACGGACGCTTGCGTTGTTTGCTAAGCAATTCACTTCCGCCGGATGCGGAGGAGACCCGTTTATGGCCAACCGGAAACAGACGGTGATAAGATACGTCCTGAGACATTCAAACTTTTGCACTTTACGCGTTAACTATGTAGGGACAATAAAAAAAGATTGGATTTTCGCATAGGTTTTGCTTTTCGTAAATTGTGTATACATAATTCAGAACAAAATTAAATTTCTGGAATAACCTGTTGTTAAAAATAAAATAACCGAAATTGAGTTGAAATTTTTGGATTAAAACCCCAAAAAAA
Organism: Hesperophylax consimilis; assembly: GCF_061612785.1. NCBI lineage: Eukaryota > Metazoa > Arthropoda > Insecta > Trichoptera > Limnephilidae > Hesperophylax > Hesperophylax consimilis. The sequence continues at coordinate 30,480,499 of NC_142859.1, read as the reverse complement.
TAGTTTAGGGAAAAATTGGAGAGAAACATTTAGCAGAAAAAACACAAAACTAGATCATAAAATGGTTATACTGCCATTCGCTTACACTTAATGCTAATAAATCCGAATTCATCACTTTTATAACAAAAAAAGACTGTATACGGAAGGAAACATGAAATTGAAAACTCATAGCTCCCATCACTTAAAAAAGAATTGTAAAAATTGTCTCTCATTGGAAAACGTTGACCATGTAACTAATTCAGGTGTGATTGATTGATCAAAAGATTTGATTGATCAAAATAAAATCAAAATTATCAATAGATATGATTGGTCAAAATAAAATCAAAATGATCAATAGATGTTAAAATGGCAGTACGTGTGATAGATCAAAATTTAAAATGCGCTGAGCATATTAAGTATTTAAGTAATAAAATTTAAAAAAGAGTTTTATTTTAAACCATCAAGTATGTCCACATTAAAAAATACTCAATGAAGATCTAATATGGTTCTTTGGCAATCACTGTTAGAACATGGTATTACCGAATGGGGCAGTGCAAATGACAATATCCTAAAATCACTAATTAAAACCCAATAAGCCATAATATTATTCTGACAGTACCTGTTAGAACTAGTACTGATAAAATCTTTAACAATCTTAACATCAGGTCAATGGAACAACTTTATTATAAAAATTATTATCCTTTATATTCATCAATACAAAACACAAGAAATAACTACCAACACGTGTATAAGAAACAAAACAAAACATAGAAGTGTAGCGCCCTTCGTGGCAGCCGGACGCGTCCCTCAACCACTTTGTGTTTTTGTTTAGTATTTTCAAGGGAAAAATGGAAATCGACAAAAACAAACACGATGGGATTGAGGGAACCCAGTTCTAAAATAAACCTACCTGCTTAGACAACAACGCCGGTGATTGAATTATGAAACACAATCCAGAAAAGAACAGGAATTGGTGAGAAATTTTTGAAAAACCAAAGACATAAAGGAACAAAATTGTATATGAGACGTACAAAGGGCAGACATTAGAGAACAGGTACAGTTAAAAGAATACCACGATGACAAAACAAATTGAAAACATTACTTAGCTTTACGACAACTCTACGAAAAAAGAATTAGAGATTGCTGATCCGGGCCTGAGATCTAAGGTGTAATGAGGACGCAGATTTGGTTTGTAAACGTATTGTAACACTGTCACCTAGATAAGCGACAAAAGATGATTGTTGAAAAATGGCAACGGAGATATTTGAAATTATGAGTTAATTAAGAATAATATTGTGTTACAAAGAAATTACCTTATGCCCTATTGGTGTTGACAACCAATAATTTGTTGTATAAAAATGGATGTAGAGCGTCATTCTGCAGGATTTTTTGGACAGTTGATCGACGGAGTGAAATAAAAACTAGTAGATACGTGAAATTCATCGCGATAATTTGTGGACACAATATATAAATATATTTTTTAATGATAAACTAATTTTAAGAAAAGGTTTTATGCATAGCATAAAGGATAACAAATAAGCAATAAATAATCGCCTGAAATATCAATACAAATTGAAAATATCTCCCGAGTAAAAATAAATGCCACCAACGGGAATTGAACACGTACTTTCTGATGTCCGGTCAGGTGCTCTGAACCACTGAGCTATGTCGGCTTATTTCCAACCCGCCAAATAATTCAACATGCACTAGTACCTCAATCAACAATTAATGCTTAGTATATTTTTTCACCTGTAAACAACCAACTTTATTTTTGTAGGAAAGGCTTGGTTAGTGCTAAATTTCTCACTAAATGGCGTAGATACAAATTATATCTTCGTTTGTTGGTAAAATAATTTTGACTTGTTTTTTGTAGTAATTTATATTTAATAAAAATAATAAATATTATAATTGCCTAGACCGAATTGTTTGGCGGTCCGTCCTCTCTGCCTACCCCTGCGGAGAAACGGCGTGATGGTTAGTTAGTTAGTTAAATTTATGTACTTATTAGTGGTATTCAATATCCAGCGTGTCAAAATATTATTTTCGCCAATTTTCAAGGACGTTATTTTCGGTCCGTCCTCTCTGCCTACCCCTGCGGGGAAACGGCGTGATGGTCAGTTAGTTAGTTCGTAATCTAAATTTTTCTATCTTAGCCATGTTGACTGATTGACTAACAAAATATTAATTTGTTTATTTATTATCCCTTTCATTGTCAGAATTTTTTGGGATATCTTGATATTCCCTTTGTCCATGTTTTACTTGTGTTCCAGGAGTCTATTATAATATTGTCCTTTCCCTTTAAGGGACTTCCTGTTCCTGTCGTGACGGTCGTGCAATTTATTTAATATCGTAATAAACGAATGTTTTGCGTTCATCCTAAACAAGGCGGACACTTTGGACGAGATCGCAATTACTCAACAGTGCATCTCTATTTTCTCCGAAGAGGAGGAAAAAAGAAGAAATAAAGGAGACAAAAAGTATCCTGTTTGAGGCGCTTCCAGAAAAAAACACTTTGCGAAAAGGAGATGGCAAGATCAGCCAAGATCTCCAGAACATTCTGAGAGCACTGAAAGAGACAGACCCTGACAAGCTACCAGTGTTTGTCGCTAAACAGCTGCACAAATTGTCTCCAGTGAACTCCGACCTAATAGATGTATCCAAACTTCTTAAGGAATTCAACGTACTGAAAATTGAAATAACTAACATTAAAACCGAAATAAGAGAAGCATCGACCACAAAAAACGAACAAATAAAACAAAAACTGGCACTTATAAGAGAGCAAATTACAAATATTCAGGTCCCAAACAAACAAAGCAAAGTAACTGGGAACTTGGAACGAATTATTATTGACAAAAGAGTGGGTATGTCACAATTATTTGATAATAAACAATTAGCGACAAGCGCATCCTACTTATCAGCTGGACCTAGCGGATATTGCAATGCACCGACCACCACACATACAAAGACAACATACGAACACACTCCAAACATTCGTAAACAAGATCTAGCGCAGCCGGGAATGAACTTTGAACAGTCAACAAACCAAAAGAATAAACAACAAAACACTCGTCTCGGCCTTCTGCGGCAGCAGATGATAATGGCTTCACACGAGTAACGAGAAAACCCAAACGTAATTAGAAAGGAAAAGCAACCCCAATGACACTGAAGTCGGCAGACTTAATCATATTGATATTTATTTCTAGGTTTACCTTGGAAACTACACATAAGACTAGTAACTAGACATAAAGAAATACTAAGATCCAAAAATACTACCGTTCTAAACCGTTTAACACTTTTAAACTCTCTGTAGAAGCGACTGAAGTACCGACACACCTGGTGGAAGAACTATGGCCGAAAGGAATTGTGTTCCGAAAATACATAGATTCACGTGCAACTTCTAGAGATCGAGATGACAACCGATAAATTAAAAATTATTTCTGTTAATTTCAGATCGTAGTTCGTAGCTCTGAAAAATTTATTTTCGTTCTCTGCGAATCATATGATATCATAATAGTCCAAAAAACGTGGTTACTCCCAACCGAGGTTGACTTTTTGTCCCATATTCATTAAGAATTTAACAGCTTGGGCACCTCTGCCATCAATGTAACCGACGGGCTTCTACTTGGAAGATAAAATATGCAAAATCTAAGGGTCACCACAATCCCGATGGATAATTGTTTTATGGCAGGAATTGAGGTGAGATTGCATACTGAAATTCTTCACGATTTACATGCCGACCTGTATAACTAACAACATTGAGGAGTATTCAAATTGCCTTTTTTCCTTACAAACGATAATTGACAGTAAAGATTACATCAATAAAGTCATAATTGGAGACTTCAATGCTAATCCCGATTCACTTTTTGGAACAGAGCTCAAATCCTTTTGTCAAGAATACAAATAAATTTGTACCAAAAAACAACTCCAGATGGATAAAATAGCAGCGGACCTAGATAATCGGGACTTCAAAACATTTTGGAATAAGTCAAACAAACTGTTAAACACGCGTTGCAAAGTCTCGTGAAACATAAACGGAGAGGAGAAATCCTGAAGTAAATGACAATATTATAGTACATTTTGCGACTACGAAGCACTTTACTGCTTATGATTATATTGACCCCATAGTCACTGGAAACATGGTAAAAATGCCCATTACAAATATGAAATTCGGAACATCAGCAGAGCATGATAGCTTAAGCACCGAACACGTCAAACATGCAGGGGTAGCGATTTTGAAACTACTAGCAAAACTGATCTGTTTTTTTTTTTAATTCTAAATCACAGCCTTTCATACAAAACTCGCTTATAAAGTATGTTTGAAATTTTACTGTCTGGACTGTAAATATAGAGTTTCTGGTTTTCCGACACTTAACGTACTGTGATTTAGAATTAAATTAGACTGTGTGAAAAGCATAATTCCATCAAATTAATGACGCAATATTTGACATTGAAGCTTGTCGATGGTCATGCTATAAGCCAATTTGACAGGTAACTGTAAACGCTAAGCTAAATGGTATTTTGGTAGATATAATGCATGATTTTGGAGAGTTTACGTTAAAGCGCGATTGGCGATTTGACTTTCAAGAGTAGGCAGGTCGACGGCATTCCGGTGAATTCAGAAACTCCATGTGAAAATTGATGCTTTCGTTTTCATTTTTCATTATGTTGATTGAATTGTAGTTTTTTTCTTTGCCGGGAATCATGTCTTAAATTATCTTGTTGATGTTATTGACGATCTTGTTTTTCCTCACTAAAATAGTTTTCTCACATTAGCCATTCTGAGCTCCTGTAATTTTCGCGAATATTTGGATAAACCTTTAAATGAGTTTTTTAATTGTTTCGGATAAGTTGCATAACTCATTCGTTAAGATGATTTGGGCGAAATTTTTATCGATCAAAAAGGTGCCTTCTCCTATTTGTAGAAGTTTTTCCGCAAATGTTCGCATTCTTTCATCTCCTGAAAGTCGTATTTGCATATTTTTCATCAAAAATATTTATTTGACGTGCAGCCAAATAGATGAGTTTGCCCTTATTTCGTCAGTTGATCTCAGGATAACAGGCAGCGTTTAATGGAAATCGCCCAATAATATTAAGAGGGCACCTTCCATAAGTTTCGTGTTTTGTCGAAAATCTTGAAGATCAGTTACAGTTACAGTTTTTAGCTTGTAATGCTGAATCTCATCTTCCGGTAATTCGTGCCATACTATTTTCTGCAAGTTGCGGTCAGCTGCACTCACGTTTATCTGCCGATACATCTTCTCGATGTCAGCTGTCATGACATATTGGTGTTTTCTGAAAAGTAAAAATTGGGTTTATAAATCCTTTTGAATGACAGGTCCTACTATCAAGGCGTCATTGAGGGAGATTCCATTGGAAGTTTTGGCTGATCCGTCAAAAACAACCCTCACCTTAGTGGTCGAGCTCGATTCCTTAATGACGGCGTGATATGGTAAAAAATAGGAGTTATAATCTCCCTCTAGTTTATTACATGCCTCCATGTGACCTCGTTCCTTGTATTCTCACATAAATTGTACATATTGCTAATTTAATTCTGTATTTGAGGACAATTTTCTTTCTAAGTTTTGGAATCTTTTCTCCGCTGTTGTCAACGAGTTTCCTAATTGATAAATACAAGGGCGGCGTGGTAAAGTTACTGTGAATCTACCGTCTTCTTTTCTTGCATAAATAGCTATTAAATTAGCCTCGCAAGCTTTCTCCTCATTATTTTGATATTTCATGGTGTTGACTTCTTCTAGATTCCAAAATATTTCATTTTGATTGCTTGGTTTATTTATGGATAAGCTACAGAATTGTGATACTGGCATTTGGTTGGGATAAACGTTGTTCGGTCCTGACACGATCCATCCCAGTTGTGTTCGTTGAAGTGTGGGACCGGTATCCAACATCATTTTATCATTGGTCAGGATGTCCCAAAAACCTTCAGCCCCCAACGAGATGTCGATAGGCGCTGGAATGTTGAAATTGGGGTCTGCCAATTCTAATCCTTGAGGCAACTTAATCTGGTTTCTTCGTATTGATGTTTGCGGCAGACTTGTTGTTATTTCCTGTAATATCAGACAATATATGGCATTTTTATAGCTGGTTTTTAAAGAATTTAAGTCTACCGACACACTTCTTCTTATGTGTGTAACATAACTATATAGGCCCGATACCGGATTTTTTATGTAATAAAATATTAAATTTAATTTTTTTGCAAAATCCTCTCTCATAAAATTGGATTGTGCTCCAGAGTCTATTAGTACTCTTGCCTTATATAAATTACTGTCACTACTCACGATATTTACTGTCCCTGTACACAAAAATACTAAATTTTCTGCCTTTTCTACGGCAGAATGATTGTTAACTGAGATATCTTCTGTCTCAGTTTCTAAATTTGGAGATTCTACACGGAATCCCTCTTTATGAACCAACATATTGTGATCATTACTGTCAGATCGTTTGCATTTAAATGTGATCCTGCACTCCCGTGCAAGATGACCCGGCTCTTTTTCAAGGCTTCTATCTTTTCCGATATTTTTAATTTTAGAAATTTTTTGCAGTAAAAGATCGGATGATCGTCACCGCAGAATGTGCATTTTCCCTTTGTTACAGATAATAGCACAGTTGATTCCCTATTATTAATCCTTAAATGTGATTTAATTAGGCTTTGCGGTTTTTTGTCCGTAGTTTGCAAAAGTTCTAAAATTTGAGCTCGTAAAGCTAAAAATTTCAAGAATTCTTTCAGTGTGGGCAACTTCCCTTCAATAGGGCTTTTTTCCCAATGTTTTCTAGTAATCTCGTCTAATTTGTTCGAAATTATGTTAATAATTAAAGCATCCCAATGATTTATTTGAACTCCTAAGTTTTGTAAAGCTTTTATGTTAACGTTAGTTCCATCTATCAATCGCCGCAATGCGACTGCATCTTCCTGCTTCATTTCCTTCAATTGGAATATGAATTGTATGTACTTATTTATAGTTTCCCTTAAATTAGAATATCTCTCATGTAATAATTCCCATGCTCCTTGATATCCAGACTCAGAGACTCTCTAAATTCTAAATGATTTTAATTGCTTCTCCCTAAGCAAGATTGCGAATAAAAAAATTTCTGTACATTGCGTACCGAATTATTATTGTGAACTAAAGTCTTTAAAGTTTCTACAAAGGTGTTACAATTTTTCTGGTCTCCGTGGAATTTTTGTAACTTTAGGTCAGGAAATTTTATTTCTACCCTCGATTGTTCTACGGATTCTAATGCACCTTTGGCCGTTGCCATTAATGAATAAAATTGATTTTCAAATGATTCTCTCTAAAAAGCATTTTCGATTTTATTTACATCTGAGATTTCCTCAATTTCATCCCGAATAACTTCAAATTCATCAATTATACATTTAATTCTGTCATATCTCAGTTTTATTTCGTAAGCTGAAAGCGTATTCAATGCATCATTGAATCTGCTTAATTTTCCCCTTAAAACTCTGCGTTTATTCACTAATTCTTACAATTTCTCCATCGTATTATGAATCGCGACAGTAAATTCCTAATAATTAAATGATCACTACAATAATTCACTAAAACTAGTAAATTATTCGCGTATTAATACTCCAATTTGAAAGAAATGATCACAAGATCCTTACAATGTTTACTATTTTCGATATAATCTGCACATAAAACACGTAGCTAATATTTTATTGTAAAATTTCACACAAAGTTAAGTTATTATTTGCAATTTTTCATGATATTGACAAACAGTAAATCGGAAATCTTGTAACAAATTATTTATTATAATATTATTATTTTAATAAAATAATAAAGATATTTTGGGAATTCTAGATGTAAAAGGATAGGATAGGATTGGCATTTATATGTCTGATGCGATGGCGTGTTTTCAGGTTCTCAGACTTCCAGCTGATCTCTTACGGATTTCTTCAATATTTTTGGTCGCTTGGTTTTTGTTTAAATTTCCGTAATCTCTCATGAATTACAATATCCGGCTCGAAGGATCATGTTATAAATTAGGGTCCCTTTAATTAAACTCCGTTATTGTGAGCAAACTGAGCCACTTTATTTAACAACAAATATACATTTTCACATGATATGACTAGGCACTTTTGATAGTAAATACTCTAGATCAGTGGTTCTTAACCTGGGTTCGGTCGAACCCCAGGGGTTCGGTGAGTCAGTCTCGGGGGTTCGGTGGAGGTCAACACCCCCGACTTATATGATTCGTGGTGACACGCCCCGCTTGTCCATCATTGGCTGCAGGTGATCACGCATTGCAAACTCTCTCGATGGATACTTCCCTACAAGAGAGTCATATCCAGCATGGGTGAGACAGCCGTTCATGAAACCCTTGATGAAATCATTGAAATTCAGCAGAGCCAGGTTCAACAGCAACTCTTCAGAACAACATCGCTCTCAACGTTTTGGTGTCAACAAATAGAAACATACCCTGTTATTGCTAAGAAAGCTCTGGAGATTTTTATACCGTTTGTTACGACATATCTTTGCGAGCAATCTTTTTCGAAAATGCTGATATAAAAACGAAGAAGAGGAATAGACTTTGTTGTGAAAATGACATGAGAGTGGCACTTGCCAAGGTAAAGCCGCGAATTTCTGAATTGGTTTCTGAAAGGCAACAGCAGAAGTCACACTGATTTGAAGTAAATATTAATTAATATGTTTCATGTTTTGATTAAACCATTAAAATTTAATGTTTTGATTTTTGTTTTTTATTTTTTTTTTTTCATTTTGTACACCTATATATAAATATACCATGTTTTGAATTTGTAAAAATCTAATTATATTTTTCAAATTAGGAGGGGTTAGGTGAATGGGCATATGTAACTGGTGGGGTTCGGTACCTCCAAAAAGGTTAAGAACCACTGCTCTAGATACAGGCTTGTTCTTGTGGTTCTTTAGGAAAGGTGAAATCTTTGATTGTTTTTGAGCAAGAGCAATTTTTAAGGAAACCCAACCTTTTATATGAAAAGACAGTTGACAAACTTCAAATTCAAAAGGCCGCAAAACGGGAATCGGCCTTGCCGATGCGACTTAATTACAAACAAATAGCAGAGGCGAGAACCTTTCATAAACAATATAATCTAACCTTCACAAGTGGCACTAGTAGTACATATTTACTCTGAAAATGATACAGTAAGTGAAATCATACCATCATCATCTTTGAAGAACATCAAAGGGGTGAGCCGGATTCCTTCCTTACTCCATGTTCACCATCTCCAACCATAGTTGTGTCAACTTCAAAGTTCACAATTAATATTTCACAGTACACTCTTGATTAGCCTATTGCGATCACAGTATTCATAATGTTGAATTCGTCGGCTGCTTATTAGCGGAATTAAATTTTGGTTGGTGATAGCTATGTATTTGTCCACCACCAATATCAGCGCTTTATTGAAGATGTCGTCATTTAAGTGAGTTTCCAAATCCTCACTCAAATCATCCATAGACGATTCGGATTTGGCGGATTGCACATCGTCAGTACAATGGAAAATATTTCTCGTAGCTGGTCTGCCGTTGACGCTTGAGCTACATCTCTCGAAGCAAATTTCCAGTGATTATGATTTTTCAGCAAGCCTAATCTCTGACATACATCTCTATATGTGTGACAGGTGTCACTGCTCATAGTTTTTTACGTCTTTTGTTACGAACACATTTTGTGCAATAAAAAACGTTCTTCAATACACCGTGTTGACTCGATCGATCGTTTCTCCTTTGAATATTCCTTCGTATCCTGACATTAGCGTTCCACGTTTTCGACGATTGAATTTTTGACTCGACACATCCCATGTATAATAGTTTTTTTTACTTCCGGGTAAAACAGAAATGTTACTACAGAATATTTACATTTACATAAATCAAGAACTCAATAATAAAAAATAAAAAACATAGTCCGGACTTATTCATAGACAACTCTAAAGCATTTGATACTTTTGAACCTAGGAAACTATAACAGATTTTAAGAGTCGATATGAATTAGGGGAAAATTACTATAACTTCTCAAAATCTATTTGAAAAATAAAATAAAACTCTTCCAAACTTTTATAAAAGCTAAATACATGTTAACGGGAGCCCCACAGGGGTCAGTTCTCGGCCCAAAATTATACAAAACCTTTGTTAAACTTATGTATGTAAATGCTGATGATACGGCGCTAGTCATACCGCATGAAGAAATATCCATTGCAATAAAACTCATACAGCACGATTTCCTCTCTTTACAGAATTGGCCACATGATGCGGGCCTTATGATCAATTCGAAAAAACCTAAATAAATGCATATACGATCTCCAAATGCCAAATATACCAACACAACTATAATAAAGTCACACACATTTGAGTGTATACATAGCCTTGTAAATGTCGAACGATTGAACTGGTAAAAACGTATGTATTTGGGGAAAACTGTACACATCCCTACAAAATGGAATACTCACACACGTAATATTTCTACAAACTATTGCGGGGTGAATTTTACAAAATTAAATATTCATGCCCGGTAGATATGTTAAAAATAATTTATTTGTCACTAGCGAAATCTACTATCAGATACGGAATAACGTCTTGGGAAAACTCATGCAAGACAAATATAGATTACATTCAAACAATCCAAAACTCTATGACTAAGCTTTTCGTAAAATAAACAGTGGTTAATGGATCAATTTTTTTAAATATTGATATTGTTTACAAATACACTAGAATCCATTGATTGTATGCATGTTATTGTATAAATATGCCTATGAGAGTATTTTAAGTATCCTGTGTTTGTATGCTTATGAGAATGTTGACTGTTTTATATCTATCACTCTACATATGTATTGTATGTCTTTGTATTATAGTCCCTTAAAATGTTATTCTTCTGTATCTATTTGATTGCGGCTTCTCGTCATAAGTGTCTCGTCATATAATTAATATTGTAAACATGACCTGCTGATAAACAACTGCTTTGGCAGCTTAGCGGATTAGTTTATATTGAAGAATAAAAAATAAATATATACATATGTGATTCTAGATTTTAATTCCTATGTCTTATTTCTTCAATAGCAATCGTGATTCCGCTTTGACTCTTCAACTCGGATTTCGCTTCGTTTCTCACCTCTATTCTTTTGTATTCGTTGAAACGTTTCTCTTCCCCAAACCAAACGTCTTTCTGTTTCGTTTATCCGGTCCACCTCTTTCCGATTTAGTTTGAGATTGTGTAAATACTTTTTTTTTCTTTTTGGCACTTTAAATACAAACATTAACAAATGAAAAAAAGTCGACATCACTTTTAAAAATGTTCACTTGTACCTTTATTCAAAAAAGATTATTCGAGTTCATTTTAAAAAAACTTTCACTTGCGTATTCGTTTAGACTTTTACAATACTGACCGGGACGCGCCGAATTTTGCCTTATATAATACTTTTGAGAGAACCTTTCAGAACTTTTTGAAGCATTCTGGAACCTTCTCTAAATCTCCTGGAACCTCTAGACTCACCAACAAACTCCGCCACTCACTGTTGTACTGTATGGAACTTTCTACAAGCTTCTGGAACTTTCACCTTTCAGAACTTTAAGAGCATTCTCGAACTTTCCGGAACCTTCTGGACTCACCGACACACTCCGCCACTCAGTTTTGAACTTTATAAAACCTTCTTGAACTTTCTCCTTCTAGAACCTTCTAGAGCGTTCGAGAAGGTTTATGAATTTTCTGGAACCGTCCAGACATGCCAACATAGTCGACGAGCACATTGTCAAATATTTCGCTGCATTAATTTGATCATATTTTGTGTATATAATATTTGCTTCTAAAAACGAGTAATTCTGTGTACATGAAACTTAAAACCGGTCAGTGCCTGAGTTGGTGTCGCGTCCGGGCTCTACCCAGGCTTTGTTAGTTCATTTCTTGGTCTGGTTCAAGTGATAGATCACGGCAGAATCAATATTTTTTGCTTAGTGTGATAGTAATATTAGTAATTTTTAAATATTTTCAGGTTATTCGTAACCAAGGAATGTCGGTCTTCCTTTTTATTTAAAAAAAAAAATTATTTTTGCTTTCTAGTTTTCAGAACACGAACAAATTGTTAAGAAACTAATTAGTCTTCAGTTTTAGCCTACTGTGTGGAAACATTAACGCCACCAAGTCACTTTCAAATATTTATTAACTTCTTTAATCTCAATAGCTTTAGCAGCAAATATTAGAGACAATAACGGCGGGAGGAAATTCTAAATTCTCAATTTCCCATTTCGTGGAATTTCGGTATTTTTGCAATGATTTATTATTGTCACAGTCCCCCCTTTAATAGTCTTATTGTAAGTTTAATGTCTATGCAAAATGGTTATATCAGATTCTGAATAAAGCCTGTTTACCTTTCCTGATTCTGGAAACAGATGAAATGAAAACGTAAGAACGACTTAACGTCTATTCAAGACATTGAATATTTATTGTAACTCTTACCTAAGATATTGACACACCGTTTTTTAATGATGTAAAAAAGTTTTTTGATACTTCTCAAGTTAAGTGAAATAGAGGTTATAAAAAAGGATTAAAAAATGTTATAATATCTTATATTCTCACATTGAAAACCTCATATGTTAAGTCCAGGTAAGAAGAAAGAATGAAAAGAACAGATGCTAAAATGTGTAGGTTTTAATAAAAAAAATAACGACTTTATAAAACTGGGCATTCCACTCTTCATGAGTTATATTACCGCCTTAATTTTCTTCCTACCTTCGAAAAAGGAAGTTATAGCGTGCGACTCGACGTCTTTTTCACGACACTATCCCCATAGGCCAGTGCAATTAGCGATTCGCGTTCGAAGTAATTCCGGTAGTCCCAATTTTTTTATATGTTATATAAACTGATCTCCTGATGTAAAATCTGAGTTTCCGACCTTGGCGCACCTGTGCTCGCGCCGCTATTTTGAAAAAACTGGCCGAAATCGGGCCAAAATCTAGTTTTTCCCAAATATCTCATTTCCAATGCAAATTTTGGCCAAAGTATGTTAGCAAATATAATAGAACATAAAATAACCTACACTTTTGGTTAAAAAAAAATTTCTTCTATCTCTAATAGGTACGAGGTTGAAAGTCGTAAAGGTGCGTATATTTTTGAAAAAACAAGTTTTTTGCGCGACTAGGTTTGGTTTTTTATAAATACCTCGTTTCCAGTACAATTTTTTGAAAAATTTATTGATAATAATTTTGTAGAAAATAAAATTTTGCTAAAGAAATAGGTACATAATTTATATTTTTTATCTCTATTACGTATCCAAACTCTAATCCACCAAAACCAGACCAAAAATTGAAACAGAGGTTAGGTGTTTTAAACTTGGCATTCCTTGATTTTATTTTTCTTTAACAATTATTGTTCAAAGAACATATACGTTGACAACAATCGTCATGCCTGTGTCAGACCTAGCTATAAATATAGTAGATAGACTATTTCAGCATATCGGTTGCCATACATTCCCAAAGGGAAGACCACTAAAATAGGCCAAGCCACTACATTTGTGCTCGCAGCTTGGTCTGACATGCCTATCAACGTAATCACAACACACATTTTAGATTATTAATACAATTAAGATGATAAGGTACATAAAAAAGATAAAAAAATTGGTATTTTCGTAAAATTAATATTTATTGACATTCTTTTCTTTATTAGTTAAGTTGTCAGCATAACAAAAAATAAAATTAATGGTAGATCAGTTTAGACAGAAGTACGTGCCCTTGGCTATAGTTTCTTACTTCTGGCCCTGAATAGCTTCTTCATCTGTCTTATCACCCAAATTTGTGGCGACTGGGTCATCATATTCCTCGTCATCGTCATCAACGAAGGCTTCTACAGCATTCTCGCAGGAGTTGCCATTGCAATGAATGCAGAGTAGGGAACATTTCAAACACGACTTTCTGCAGGTGCACTTTCCAGCGCAACTGCGTTACTGGAGTAAGTAACCCAACAGCATCCTTTTTCCACCCCCATTCAGTCGGATCTTTATCGTGACCAAGCCAAGTCTGCACTTGCAAGTATGTTCTTGAAGAGTGTTGCTGAACTGCATCTTTGGTGGGTGGTAGCCTGGATAAATTGAATTTGTTCTTTTTTACTCCTTTGACAAAAATGATGTACCTTAAATTTTCTAAATTTGATTTCTCGTTGCCGCCATACAAAAGTGCAAATAGTTGTTCGGCAGCCAAAGTGATTGTTTCTGTCTTTGCTTTTGGGTCTTGAAATACACGAACAAGTTCATTCACTGAGTGGTTCTTGAGAAAAATATTACAAAATTTGTGTTTGCCTTGACCGAACGGAGCTCTAGTTGTATCGCAACCACTTATGGCATGAAGGAATAACATGTTTTCAACTATTGCAATGTGTTTAAAACATTTGTTCAAGTACAACGCGTTAGGTGATTTACCTTTTCCAACTTTTTGGTAATATACGTTGGGAGGTGAGAGAGCTGTGATGAGTACCAGCAGATCAATATCCTGACCAACGATTATGACTACATCATGATGAGATGACAACAAATTTGCTGTGTTTACTATGAGAACGTCAGCATCCTCTTCAGCTTGTACTGTCGTTATGTGGAATCGTGCAAATGAGGTTCTGAGTAGGAAAACGAGACTTGTTCTACTCATTTCCCAGAAACTTTTCCTGTGGCACTTGTGGGTGCATGCTTTCAAAAAACAAAACTTCAGCAGAAGTTGAAACTCTTGCACGCCGTGCTCTTTCCACCCCTTTAGTGCTTTTCTTTTCCATAGAATCTGGGTATCCATCGAATACCACTACTGCATTGGATCCATAATGATTTTGTACATACCTGACATATTGCTAGAAAATTACTGAAAAAAGGTGAGCACGACCCCATTCAATTTTGTGCAGTAAATATCCTCCATCAATTACGTGTATTTTACTGCTTACCAGTTCTGTATTATTTGGTAGAGGGTTGAATGATGAATAAAATATAGATTTCGTTCCTTTGCGCATGCCTTCCTCTGAGAAAAGAGACAATGGTACAGGAGAGATTTCATATTGAAAATATTCTTTAAGTTCACTTTCAGACTTTTTGGCAATACACATACGATGGAATAGCATTAATGGATCTATTGCCATAGTCACACTCTGATTTTTGACACTGCTGGGCACCGCCGCAAGAGAAACTATCGCATCATTACTTTTTAAGTGTAGGTTTCCAAAGTTCTGGTTGATAACTTTAGACATAGTTAATTTCCCCATCTTTTCAGCCATGTGACTAGTGACTTTGCTATCCCCGATCGTGCCACTGCTAATAGACATAATCACGTTTGTTTTAGGAAATGGTTCATGGCAAGAAAACCAATCAATGAGAGTTTCAACGTCTCGATCATCCTTCTTGATTCTTGTAGGCCTCATGTCTACATGTTGCTCTGACGTTCCTGATTCAATCCCACAGAATGACTCGATACTCTCACAAATGTTATGCAGATAAACGAATCCAGCAGTCCGACGAAGGATGGAACTGTCTGTGATTCCCCGTCCTTGGGTCAAACCTCCAGATGTTTTCATCAATATCATCAAAGTGCCCTCTAGTAAATTTATAGATGTATGTATTTAAAAATGCAAACAAAAATCTAATAACGTGTTAATAAACCGTGATAGATTTTCTGTGCGTACCTACCTAGATTTGTTTATTCTTTATATCGGTAAAAAATACTACATAAACATAAAAACTGCACAGCTTTTTTTGAAATTTTATGTTCTACATAATTGTTATCAGTAAAAATTTTCATGAAATTCCACTGGAAACGAGGTATTTATAAAAAACCAAACCTAGTCGCGCAAAAAACTTGTTTTTTCAAAAATACACCTTTACGACTTTCTACCTCGGTACCTATTAGAGATAGAAGAAATTTGCTTTTACAAAAGTTGTAGGTTATTTTATGTTCTATTATACTTGTTAACATACTTTAGCCGAAATTTGCATTAGAAATGAGGTATTTGGGAAAAACTAGATTTTGGCCCGCTTTCGGCCAGTTTTTTCAAAATGGCGGCGCGAGCACAGGTGCGCCAAGGTCGGAAACTCAGTTTTGACATCAGGGGATCAGTTTATATAACATATAAAAAAAATTGGGACTACCGGAATTACTTCGATCGCGACCCCCTTTTTGGCGCTAATTGCACTGGCCTACCAACCACGTGGGTCTGATAAAGTTGGCAGCAATAGTAACCTGAAATTAATACCTTTTAGGTTTGTGCTCATAATAAACTGAACATCATTTGAAGGAAATATTTCATTGCACCTTCGATATTTTATGTAAGTTGCCTGGTCCTCAACACGACAAGGTTCGTGGAACAGAGAGAGCGTGCTATAATTATTAGACTATATAATAGCCACTGCCATTTGATAAGTTGCCTGGTCCTCAACACGAAAACATTCAAGGAACAGGAAGAGAGTATAATAGCCATTGACATTTGATAAGTTGCCTGGTCCTCAACCCGACAACGTTCGTGAAACAGAGAGAGTGTGCTTTAATTATTAGACTGTATAATAGCCACTGCCATTTGATAAGTTGCCTGGTCCTCAACACGAAAAAATTCAAGGAACAGGAAGAGAGTATAATAGCCACTGACATTTGATAAGTTGCCTGGTCTTCAACTCGACAACGTTCGTGAAACAGAGAGAGTGTGCTATAATTATTAGACTGTATAATAGCCACTGCCATTTGATAAGTTGCCTGGTCCTCAACACGAAAACATTCATGGAACAGGAAGAGAGTATAATAGCCACTGACATTTGATAAGTTGCCTGGTCCTCAACCCGACAACGTTCGTGAAACAGAGAGAGTGTGCTATAATTATTAGACTATATAATAGCCACTGCCATTTGATAAGTTGCCTGGTCCTCAACACGAAAACATTCAAGGAACAGGAAGAGAGTATAATAGCTACTGTCATTTGATAAGTTGCCTGGTCCTCAACCCGACAACGTTCGTGAAACGGAGAGAGTGTACTATAATTGTTAGAGTATATAATAGCCACTGCCATTTGATGACGTTCGTGAAACATAGAGAGTGTGCTATAATTATTAGAATGTATAATAGCGACTGCCATTTGATAAGTTGCCTGGTCCTCAACACGACAACATTCATGGAACAGGAAGAGAGTATAATAGCCACTGTCATTTGATAGGTTGTCTGGTCCTCAATAAGACAACATTCGTGAAACAGAAAGAGTGTGCTATAATTATAATGTGATTGTTTGTGTACGGGACGTGTTTGCCAGTGCAAGAAAAGACTGTAAATAATAAGCACCGGCACACATCAGCCCTCAACCTGGGTAATGATTTAAATAAAACACCGTGATGTGTTCTATCCAAACCATCATAAAAAAAACGATTCAAATCCAAATTCACATTTTAATTAGATGTATTGTACTGGTATACAGCAAGTACAAAGGGGTGTAGCTTATAGGTACTTTCTATTTCTTACAGCCAACCCAATTCACAAGAAATAGTTATATGTATTTCAATACAACTGGGTTTTATTAACACACAGATAGAAACTGAGACAATCGGAATTCTTTCAGTGATGATTTCAGATTGAAGCAAATTGTTCATCATCCCGCCATACAATACAGCAAATAGCGCAGGCGACTGATGCAGTAGTGGCCAATTTAATCGTTAACCAGCAAAAATTGGCCAGCCTTTAGGTGATCAACAGCGGTGGACAGCAGCAGGAATTGGCCAGCCTCTAGGTTGTCAGCATCAGTGGCTGATTCCGTTAATAACCAGCAGGAATTCGTCAGCCTTTAGGTTGTCAGCATCTGTGGCTGGTTCAGTCGGTAGCCAGAAGGAATTGGCCAGCCTCCAGGTTTTCAACATCAGTGACCAGCAATCGAAAGCAGTAGGGATTGGCCAGCCTCTAGGTGATTAGCAGCAGTGGCTAATTCAGTCAGTAGCCAGGAGGAATTAGCCAGCCTCCAGGTTGTCAGAATCAGTGCTCAGCAATCGGCAGCAGCAGGGATTGGCCAGCCTCTAGGTGATCAGCAACAGTGGCTTATTCAGTCGGTAGTCAGCAGAAATTCAGCAACGGCAAGGTTATTTGATTATAAGGGCAGGCACACGGAGACGCCCCATTATTGTAATGATGGCAGATGCGTCTGGCCCAGATAATAGAGTACCCGCAGTAAACAGCTCGTTTCACATAGTTGTAATCTTTTAAAATGATTGTGCCGTGATGGAGAAACAGAAGAGAATACAGACTCAGGAATTGTAATTTTAAAGTTAAGGAAATGTTTCTCTGATAAGTTGTTATTCTTGAATACCAATATTTTTGTTTTAATGGGCTATTTATAATATCTCCTACAAGCGTTCGTGTGACGTCATGCTTGCAAAACAACATGTTTACGTTTTTTAAATGCAGGCATTCTGGTGCAAATAACATTTCGCCCAGTAACAGCCTTTTGGCTTTGTCAATATTTTAATTTCGTTTTAGAAAGTAGGGTTACCGAACTGTTTCATGTTCGATACAGTCTTTTTGCAGCCTGGTGACAGATTGTTTTTGATGAATTTTTCAACTGGTAAATATTCTGATTTGGAAAATGGGGTCATCAAACTCGCAGGTGTTCACCGTAATAAGTGACCAATCTATTTGTCATTTGATGTTCGATACAGTTTGATTGAATGCTAAGAAAAAATTGTTTGTTTTATTGCCACCAAAGGTGGAAAATATCACCAGTTTCCAAAGCCATGCAAATACGTTAAGTGGAGAACTTTGTTGTGTTACTCAAAATGATATAAAATATCTATTATGTTTATTTTCTTTTTTTTCAGTACTTTCGAGTAAAAGATATCAAATATTATTTTTTTCGGTTGTCTGTGCTATGAAAAAGAAAGTGTGCCCCATGCTTTATGAGGGGTATCCAACTGATGACTTTATTTCGATCTTTCTCATGCTAAAATTATTGGTAGGATGCTTTTTGAACAGAGGAAACGATAATATATTGGCCGATAGTAAAAGAAACCAAATAAAAATTGCAACCTTCAAATGCATCTCTAGGATCAATTGTCAATATTACATTTAAAAAAAAATGTTATTCACCCACCAGGCAATGCGTGTGAAATGTTCCTAGTAAAGAAACAATTTTTTAAATTTTTTAATTTTCAAACTTCGATTTTTGAAACGTATTTATGTCTTCTTTGTATTTTTAGTTTAAATATCAGATGTGTTGTAACAACTGATAAGTTGGCAGATAGATAGTTACGCACCTAAAGACTAAAGGAAATGAGACGATTTTTCTTCATGTATTTTATTGTAATAATAATAAGAATAAAATGTTTTCCTGCATTCCATTGGGTGTTCGTGTGCATGATAATAAAAATAATTACTGTTCATTTTCTAAAAAGAAGTTGATTAAAACAAGTACATACTACAATTGTTTATACGCGCGACAGATGTTTCTCCTTCTAAAAGCATTATCAAACTGTCCCTCAGAAGGCAAAATATCTGTCACGTATAATAATAATTACATAACAGAACTTTTTTATAAATAATTTGTTTTTCTTTTGGTAAATTTAATAATAATTATATTGAAAATATAAAAGAATAACTAATAAATAAAATGAAGGTCTACAAATTAAACTCAATAACAAAAAAATTAACTCAATACCCCTCCAATTCCTTGAATAAAAATATGAACTGTAGCAATAGTTGAAAACTTTCGCTTAGCTGATTGAATTGTTTTAAAATGTTTTAATGTGTTTTCTCGTTATTTGTCCATTTTTATAATATTTTAAAGACACTGCCATTTTGCTATATTTGTGTGAAAACGGCGTGATAGTGGAGAAGAGGCTTCTAAAGAACCTTCATGACGAAGTCATTCACTCAACAGTACAAAAAGAGAACGGGAGATCAGCGTCGAAGGGAACCTTTAATGAACCTTAAGTGAACTTTTTTTGGTGCAGTGGACAGTGCAGTGTACAGTGCAGGAAACTAAGCGCTTACAAAAAATAGGCTTTTTCACCCCCTTATGGTGAGGGAGTAACAAAAGTACCAACGAAAAAAGCAGTACAGTTCTAGCCAAAAAGACAATATTTTATAATTCAAGAATTATTCCTGGAAAAAATAAATAATAAAAATGAAGTTGTAACCTTTTTTGTATATGTAAGGCGATAACTACAAAAAAAACATCAAACGTGCAGATTGTAGGACAAGAAAATCATAACAAGAAAAGCATTTAAAAAAATTATTAATTCGATTCAAAAGGCTATAAAATCGTGCGTAAATTATAATATGAAATATAATATTTGTAATATTTCAAATTATGTTTTCTAAATTCTTAATTGCTACGAAGAATTATGCAATTTTCATGTTTAAGATATAATTTCGTTGACTAAATTAATATTTGAAAAAAAAATTTTTTCTAATTTGTTTGTACATTTTACGGAGTTGTCGATTTGGGAGATTATCTCGCCTCGTAGTTTATATTATTAATTGTAACATACATTTTTTAAAGTTTAACTAGGTATCATTTTGAAGAGACTCTTGCTTGAGTAGTGGATGAACTGATGTTAAATTTTGTTTTGTTAGGAAACTGAAGAATGATAAAAAAAAAACGCAAAAAGAACATTGTCGAATTGAACCGCGAGTCTAAATTTAAACGAAATTATTAATCGTCGGCACACACTCTGTATCTTTGGGCATTGATGAAGTTAGGGGGGACTGCAAAACGGGCATTGCAAACTAGTTGATAATTTTTTTTTTTTAATTTTCTATCCGAACGGGTGGGCACAAATGCATTCAAACGTGTACTCTCTTTAATCTTTCAGTACTCGCGGTGGGTAAAAATACCCGAGATTATTTCGAAATCACGATAAAATGATATCTAAGATTCTTTCAAAGATGATAGTCTCGGTACCATCAAACGGATGTGTTACACGTTCATTTTCGTTCTTCAATACCCGCACGTTTGGCCAGTATGGACGTTTAAAGAGCTCGCGGGTCTTTTTTACTTGATGCTGGTGTCTATATAATATACGTAATTTTAACAAAAATTTATACGTTTTGATCAATAAATTCCTCTTTAGGATTTCAATTCACATTGGCTCATTATGTCTCAAAAAAGGAATAATTTTTCTGGTAGCCTCCAAAATGCACTATGATACAAATATTGTAGAGACGCTCTTGAAAAAGGTAATAACAAAAAAAAATCTAAGCCCTATTTTAAAGATGTTTCCTTTCTCCCTGGGTAATTCCCACCCCTCCCCGACCCCACTACCTACTCCGCTGCCCTGATGCTCTCTCTCTCACATTTATATACTTTCTCTTTCTTTATTGTTTACTTAATAATCTTCCTCTGTATTATATTTTAGTTTATATTTGTACTGTCCTGATGAAGGTTGAGTTCAACCAAAACCGGTCGACGTATATAAATTTAATAAAGTGGTTTAAACCACTTTATAAATTAATATTAATAAATTAATAACAAAGATATTCTTTCATTTGTGTAATAATGTCAAGCCACAAAGTTTTTGCTTCCTTCGATAAAAAAAATCTAAATAGGAAGAAGTTGTGTGAAGAGATAAAGAGAAAAAAATTTGATCCTGAGAGAATTTTTTAAAATCAATAATTACACGAAGCTCACGGATTGTGACAGATTATTGCTAAAAGTTGAATAATTGTGATTAAGCACATTAACAGAACTTACGGTATTGCAACGTATGACTGACAGAGTCGTAAATGCTAAAGCGAGACGGTGGAGAGGAGAGGAGTTTAGGAGTTGCTGATCTGGGCCCGAGAAAATGATTGAATTTCACCGAGGCACATTCTATAAACGGAAATGTTGATTTTTTTACGTTTTCTGATTATTTAATAATAATAATTTTTATTCCAGGATGTGGGGAGGTTAGTGCAATCCCACACGTTCCATAAAGATATACATATGTTTTGAAATGAAAAATGCAAAAATATATATGGAGAAGAATAAATTGACAACAGAGTATATAATCGTCTCCTTTCAGGAATTTCCACTTTCATTCAATTTCAAAAAGGCGTTTAAAATTGTCGAGAAAAATATTAACTTGAACCGTAAGGCTTTTAAAATATCGTTATATTTTCATATAAGCCATATGGTTTTTACTTTTAAAATCATTTAAACGATCGTAGAGCCTTCTATTTTTATATACTTTTCCTGGCTCACTATACCATGATATAGAAAATAAGGTGTTTCTTCGATAGAATCACGGTTGGTTTAAATGTGCATTCTGGGAGTCGTTACAGCGGAGAAATAACGGATCATTATTCGCGAAGTAACAGCAGAAAAATACGTTTATGTATGAACAAATAGAAATACAATGTACAGTTGGGGAACGTTAAATACTGCGGTCTAAAACTGGGATTTTTGCGTTGAAGGTTTTAGAAGAAATGGGTAAAAACCTATGTTTTGATTTGCAACTTTTCTACCAAGATATGTTAAAATAGGTTTTTAATCTTAATTTCTTCAGACACAGTTATTTATGTAAGTGCAATAGACCATCGTGATACATATACTCAAACGCTTGAAAATGTATTTTGTCTTTAAATTACCAAGGAAAATCAATTATTGTTATTTGTTTTTGGGGTGTTATGCCGAGTTGCGCTAACCCCTTCTTTAGCCAACGCTTCGGACAGGATTGCAGTGTTCATCATCAGGGCAGATGTGTTATTGAGGTTGTGGTGAAATGTGAGCTTATGTATGAGTATGTGATACCGTGTTGCCAGCTCCAACCCTCTGAGCTAACATCAACGTATAATTTTTAAAGTTGTTTTCTTCGTTTAGCTCTGGTATAGCCGTCAATTACCGGATACCATAAACGGCAAGACAACGCAACACGGCATAACACCCCAAAAACAAATAACAATAATACTTTTGGCCGTGAAAATCTTAAATCATATTTAAGGAAAATCAAGTTTTCTCCGCATTTTCATTTATTTTCATTAGCGAGTTAGCGAACTCTGTGATGACTAGCCAAGTCGAAAACTGGAATGAGCATGAACATTTTAATTTAATTTATTAAATTATTTAATCTTACTGTCTCCGGGCAGTTGGATCTCTAGTGCGTCACACATTTACACATTTTTTCAAAAATTTAAAAATATTTTCCAATTGAGAAAAATATTCTCAAGTTTTGAAAATGTTAATTAAGCCTCGTTTCATGACATTTTTTTATAATCAGAGCCCCACGTTGGGTGCCAATGCATAACAATATTTTGTCAGATATAATTTATTTGTAGGCGGGTTCTAAATAAAGACTTTTATTCAATAGTAACAGAGTAATAATTTTCAACAATCATTAAAAAACATATTCATAAACAATATAACTTGTCATAACAATATTACACTCGCGGGATAGGCGACCGGGCACGTTATCTTCGACTATATTCGAAAGATAAAGAATTACTAAAGGCACTCTTCCACCTCACTGAAAGAGACGATACATCTCGCTATCCGTATTAGGAATTTAGCCTAGATCAACTTCAAGACCTGGCTGGAAAGAACGACGCTTCTCGCTACCTTTAACCTACGACCGGCTCGCAATCTCTGCTCGTTCAAGGCTGTGTGTGGTTATAAAGGCCGTCCGTGGTACATAACTCGGTAGGTAGCTTTAAGCCGGCTACTGATTAGTTGGTTTATAATTTTCGTAACCAGTAAGAGGTCTACGTGGTCCTGTCTTTGTAGATAGGGGTGCCATAATAGGGAGTGAGCGATAAAGTATTCGAGCTAATGCGATTTCGTCCCGTCAATGAAAATAAACAGTTCCATTTAACGATGAAAAGCTGAACATTTCGGTTATTTCCAAGATTAAATATTCATCGTGAGATGAAAAAGAGTTTTCAAAATCATTTAAATATCCAACATCATATCAAAAAATGTTAGCTTAGACACATCGAGTAGAATCTTTTGGGGATCTATTTTAATACGTAGATAGATACCGATTCTAATTTGTATAGTAAAAAGCACTACATACCAAAAGCTGGCACTGGCAAGGCAGCAACAAATAGTCGCAAGGTTAAACATTTTTTTTGTAAGAGGAGCACTCATTATATACTCGATGTAGTTTAAGGAATATATTAAAATATACAAATAGTAATAATAATAATAATGAAGGCACTTACTTTGCAATGTTTATTGTAATTAAATTTGTTGTTATCAACTTTAATTTTAATTTTAATTTTTTCTTTCTTATTTTCAATAATATTATTATTCAGTTTATCAAAAAAAAAATATTCATAAACAAGCTATATCGCCTTTTACTCGTAAATTACCTCAAATATTTATAATTTGGCCAATTCGCCCCCATTCAGCCCCACCCATCCTTATCACAATGTGTAACGCTTGAAGGCCTCCTCTGTTGAGTGGTTACGATCCTTGGCTACCAATCCGGAAGTTGCGGATTGAAATCTTCAAATTTTATTTTTGTTATTTCACAATCTATCAATCTAAAAATAATTTTAAATATTATATTTGCGGCACGTTCCAGAGTGTACTCTCAGTATTTTTGATAATCGAAATGTTGCTTGAAATGGATTCAGCCGTCTTTGGCAACCATATCTAAAAAGCTATACTTCTTCACTCACAATGTACCCAAATTGGACTTACCGTAGTCTCACTGGCTCCAAAAGGTTTGGAGCAGTACTTGTGCAATACTCACGTATATTTTGAAGAAAATAAACTTTGCCAAACATATTTTCAACGATAATCTCATTGTCTTAATTTAAAGTCTAAACATCGTGTCATCTGAAGAGAGATTGAACTACCGTACAATTCCTTGCACGAACTTTTATCAATAGATCCTGAGGTCACTTGATACTCTTCTATTGTATGTGAACTATCTCAACGTGTATCCAAGCATTCTCTTTCTTAATCCAATTCTCTTTCTTAATCTAATTCGGGACGGAAAAAGTGCATCTCCCATTATCTACCACTCTCAAGAATTCAATTTCTGCAGCCTGGACTCTTATGATTTAATTTTATAATATACTAAATCAATGTGAACTTTCACTTCCATTAAGTAAAGGTATTTGAATTCGCTCAAATTTTCTAACCTTAGTTTTGATTTAAGAATGATCTCCGTGGACACCTTACACCACTTTAATAGATACAAAATCTACATGTTTAGAGAAAAAAATTCTCTTCATCAGGATGAGTGTCAAAGTTAAAACTTTAGCATACGACTGCTTCGTTTATTTATACTCTATCCTCTCCTAAACCTCACAATATTCTTCTTATCGAAGATGCCATAATTTAACTGACTCCTTGAATTATAAAGTTGTTTCTCGTAATATCTGAGAATGAGCTCGAGTTCACCCCGTTCATCGGAGAGTTATCCTGCTGTGCAATATTAAAATATCCTTCTTGCATAATACTAATATACATTGGCTTTTATTGCATTCTCTCAATTATTACGGAAAAGTTGCGGAAAATATTTGTAATGACGATTCATACAGTTGGTTCTCGTATTCCCCTTCTGTTTTGCAGTTTTCCAGTACCATGCACTATGCATTGTACCTATACCGTGTCGAGAATTATGACGTGTACTTGCATTCAACAAAAGCGCTTTTGTGTTGCTGCCATACTAAAATTGGCCACAGGGTGGTTTTGGAGTGAATATTACGTAGACAGAAATAGGTATTTGGAAAAAGTGAAATTTTTTAGATATTATCAATAGGAAAGATATTTGGAATATCATGAACAGCAAGATTCTGGTAGAGTTGGAGTTTTTCATAGAAATGCCGAAGACGTCTCCTGAGATATCTGGAAAGTATTGTTCAAGCTAAGTGAAAACTTAATCTAGGAGAAACTTACGGCCATTGTTCCCAACTTTTAGATCGATCAATCTAAGGCTCCAATCAGCCAAGATATTTATTCAGTAACGCCCGATTTGCCTGTTTCCAAACATCGTAATCGTTGATAATCTTAAGTGGCCCCGCACACTTCAATAGACAATAAAATGACATCAGAGTAAAAACTAATACAGATTATTTGTTTTAACTATTGTTATACATAAGCCGACCTTTTATATTTAAAAAAAATATTTTTATACATTAAAAATAAAGCATTAGCTTGATTTTTACTAATGCTGCGAAAGGGCGTAAAAACTCCTATACAAATTTGACGATTGATGTTTCTCCTCCTTGTGTTAACATGAAACTAAGCAACTTAGATAAAATAAAAACCAAAAAGTATCAAAAACTTCAGCAGAATGGGAAAAAAATAATATTATGGAGTTTACAACATCATCCGGCATTCGAAACAGCATTTTTGACAATCGAAAAATGATCGAAAAGAAATCGTTGTCATTCAATGTTTGTCTGTCGCCGCTTGTGTAACTCGATATTATCGTCCATTATGTTCGTCCATTCAGCAATATCTATTATAAATAATATAATTAATATCTTTATTTTCACTGTCCATATTAATTTGATACTAAAAATAACAATGAAATTGGCAATACGCAATACGAAAAAGAATGTGTTAAACAAATGACGTTCAACATTTCTGTGTCATTTTTCACTCTGTTGACACTTTTTATAACTAACCCTTTTACTGAGCCAGAGGTTAATCCAGCTGTTTGGTTCCTCTAGCTTGATAATTGAGTTGCATCGAGGACCGTTGAGCCAAAATTTTGGTTCTATAGTTGATCAGTAGGATTGGGAACAGCGGCCGTTAGAGTCATTGAGGAAGATAATAAAATAGGAAACGCACAGATGGGTTGAACTAATCAAGTTTTAAAAGCGTTCATATTATTGGTGTCCACCAAATTGCGGTATGCAGTTTAAGGCCGTGGGGAGTTGACGTGTTTTTTTTTAAACTTTCAACAAGAGTGCCTGCTTTATATATAGAGGGATCAATTTTTAGAAAAGAAAGAAGCGAATCAAGGAGATATCGCAGAAACTGACAAGTTATCCGTCACCGAACTTGTCAATGTCAACCCTATGTCTTTAGGTACATTCACGTTGATAAGTTTTGTTTTACTAGACTGGTAAATTAATATTATTTTTTTCAAACGTCAAAACATAATTATTCAAGGATAAAAAGGTTTTCAAGTGAAAACTCCATACAGCAGTTCCGAAGTGTGCTTCCAGTGTAACATTACATTTACACTTAACGTCCTATATAACAGAACTATAAGCTCGCTATATTTTCTCTTTCCTTCGTTTTCCTCCCTCACAGCACTTATCCTCTTTTTTCTCAAATTGGAAAAGACATGGTTCCTCTGCAGTTTTGTTTCATGTGCGATCACACATAAAAATCTTTTAGGTACTCGTACGGATGGTTTTTTGTTTCTTCCTTATTTAACTAGTAATCTAAAGGTTCGCGACCCCCAAATCACCCAGTGCTTGTTTCATTCTAAATGTAACTGCACCCTATATCAGGAGAGTACACACTTACAAAACGGAACAATAGTTCAACATATGAATGGCACGTGAAAAGAACACGCTACCCATTGAGCGGACCAAGTCTTCCATTTCTTGAAGTCATACTGACTGACACGGCTCATAAGTTGGCAACTCAAATTGCATCACTATAGACAGTTCTTATCAGATTAGAAGTGTAGGAATAAATCAAATTTTAAGAGAAAGTAAGCGTAGCGAGAATAAGAAGCTTTTGTCTCACTTAAGATAATGGAACATCTTTTATCCTTGGACAAAACTAGCGAGACAGACTTATGTATTTATATTAATGGACACAGACTGAAGAGAATTTATGTCATTTTATATCATTTATGTCATTTTATAAAATGAGAACTTATTAATTTAGTTTATGCAATACTATCCTTGTCATCTTAAAGCCTAACGACCAAACATTTTTTTAATAATAGCACAGATGTTTCGGAGCTCAAAATCTCTATTTTTTATTTTATACAACCGTCTTATTGATAACATTGTTATACCCCGCCGCCGGTTTAATATTAGTATGGTCAAGCCAGCATTAGGCCTAGTTTAAGGCCGTTTTAATAATACATACATCATAGTAATAAATCAAGTATTTCACTGTACTTATAAAAGGGAGTAAGTGTTTAACACATAGAAAACAATTTTTCTATTTAGAAAAGCAAAACTCTAAAATTTTAGAAAATAAAGTAATTACTTTATTATTTGTATTCATTTACACGTGGTGTTACTTTGAATAACAAAGTTTTTCTAAAATATACCCAAAAAAAAAACAAAAATGTAAGTTTTAAATATAACACTTGACCTTTATCACACTTGCCTTGTCATCTTAAAGTACTTGCCAAACACTTGCCCTGATGATGGACATAGTAACGCTGTGACACGTTGGCTAAAGAAGGAGGAAGCGCAAAATGGCATAATAAGCCAAAAATTACGATATTATGACTGTTTCTTAATGTTGAGTATTCGTGAGAGTGACATTTGTGAAGTGAATATTTTGAATACAAGACCCGACACGAGACACAAGCCGATGACAGGAAGGTTTATGTCACTAAATGAAAGATTTTAGTAAATTAAGGACAATTTATTTTATTATCTCTTTAGTATTTATTTTCTCAGTTTAGTCTAATTTACGTCCGTATGTCTAAGTGATTATTAAGGATCATGCGATTTTCCTTAATTAACGATTACGTTTCCGTTTTCTTAAATGTCTAGGAGAAAACAACTTGATCCACCATTAAAGTAAAGCTGAGGCTTTATCCAGTTACTCTTCATCCAACCTTTTCTCTCCTCAAAAACAGCTTCTTCTCGTTCAACTAAGTTCACGAACACAACTCACCAATCTTATAACCCAATAGTTCATCTCTGTCAGATACCACAACCTTTCCAAAAACTCTTCCAAGACAATTCTTAATTTATCCGAATTTTTATTATGCTTATAATTGACTTAATTTATTCTAAAACTATTCAGATTTCATAAAATTTTGTGGAATAACCAGAGTGCTATTTCTAATAAATCTAACCTTTTTCTGTGGCTGTTATCTCGGAAACATAGTTTACTACATCCATCTACTTTAGTGATGGTACTCCTGTACTCGCGAAGATCGCCCGGATGGTACGGGCGGCGATGCGACCCTTTTTGTTAAAAAATCTGTACTATTTTACCCAACAAATAAAATCAACCCCCCCCCCCCTTCCCCCTGACGTGCTGACTTCCAAATGGTTGCACAAATTTCTACAGTTATCCTTTCAAGGGTTAGTTTCGTTTGTTAAAGAACACAATTAATGTTTAAATGGTTTGACCGGTGGACACAATTCTAAAAATTGTAATTCTCGTTTCTTTTGTAAGGAGTGTCATGCAAAACATCACACCCTTCTGCATTTTCCAAAGAAAATGTCGGAAAACTCCGAGCCTCAAGCAAGTTCATCGGAACCAATTGCGTCGACGACAATATACAATAACAATAACAAATCGGTGTTATTGTCCATAGCTTATGTAAAAATATTTGACAAAAATTGCGTTTTTAAAAAGGCTAGGAGGCTATTGGACAGCGCAAGCCAATCTAACTTTATTTTGGAGGAATGTGTGAACCGTCTAGATTTATCTCGTTTGAGAAAGTATCCGTTTTGTAATAGGTATTGGGAACGTTCCTACTATTAATTCCAACGGATTAGTAAAAACACAATTGGTAAAATTTCGATCGCGCTGGCCTCGCTTATTATGAATATTTTTTAGATAAAACCTTTAGATTCACCTTAATTACTGTACGACACAACTTTTTGCATTCGGGGCGGTGGAAAATATTGAAATAAAAATTTCAATTACGTAAAATTAAAATTAGCTTTCGTTTTGTGAAACGAGACTGTCCATTTTCAAACTTTATTTGTTTATTGTCAAATTTCATTTTGTTTTGTTGGTATTTCCGTTACTATAGGACGAAACGAACGGCTAGAAGTAGCTAGAGACAATCGCGCGGTCGTTTTTTTAATGTTAAAAAATTCCGTCATATTAGTATTTACCTAATATCCATGCATTGTGTGCGTTGTGATTGAAATTTATTAGCTGGATTTTATTTTTTTACGTTCAAATTTTATTTAAGTTAACTATTTCTGTGATGTTGAGCGGCTACGCTAAGTTTGTAATACAAAAGAAAGTGCTCCCTTTATAGCGCCTGCTCGCGTCAAGGCAAGAAAAACATCCCAGTTTTCAAGTAGTTTAGCGGCTACGCTAGGTTTGTGTAACATGGTTTGTGATACAAAAGAAAGTGCCCCCTTTATAGCGCCTGCTCGCGTCAAAGCAAGAAAAACATCCCAGTATTCAAGTAGTTTAGCGGCTACGCTAGGTTTGTGTAACATGGTTTGTGATACAAAAGAAAGTGCCCCCTTTATAGCGCCTGCTCGCGTCAAGGCAAGAAAAACATCCCAGTTTTCAAGTAGTTTAGCGGCTACGCTAGGTTTGTGTAACATGGTTTGTGATTCAAAAGAAAGTTTTTTTTATTTTTTTTTATTTATTCTTGATACATTTTTTTTACAATATTTCATATTTCAATTTAGTAATGTTGGCCTCACTGTGTTGTTTACCCGTGCTGAGGCCCCCATTTTATAATTTAAGAATTTATACATTTAAAAAAAATAAAAGAAAAACAACATTAAAATAAAGATAAATTTAAAATAAAAAATAAAGATTAAAAATTAAAAATTAAAATATAATTATAACACTAAAAGAAAAATATCAAAGAGAATGTAAATCGGCATTTATAATGATATATGTGTTTGTGCGTGTTGCGTGTTTTATATATATTTTTTTTTGTGTTGCGTGTATATGTTTTATTCTTTTATGTTATAGTATTTTCGTAATATTGTCTTTTTGTTCTTTAATCCATTTTTTTATTTTGTGTTTGAATTTATTTTTATTTTCCTCAATTTTTGTTTCAAGTGGAAGACTGTTGAATGCTTTAATATTGTGGTATTTATGGTGTCTTTGTCCAAAGGTAGTGTTTACCGTCGGAGTTTTTATGTTTTCTTTGTACGCTTGTCTGACCGGTCTATTAGTGATATTTTGTGTTTGTTGGGGTTTGTTTTTTTGGTCGAAAATGTAGTTTAGTAGTGTTTTAACATATAATTGGCGTATATCCAGTACGTCACAGCTTTTAAATATTTGGTCTGTGTCGGTTAGTTTATGTTTTTTGAGTATTACTTTTAATATCGTTTTCTGTGCGATTTCTATTTGAGCGATAGCTGCGTTTGTTGTTCCTCCCCAAGCAATTATTCCATATTCTATTATTGATTGGCATAGTGCATAATATATTGTTTTCAATTGTTTTATTTTATATATGTTTCTTATGTTTAGGAAAATGTGTATTGTTCTGAGGAGTCTATTTGTGATTTGTTTGATGTGATGTGTCCATCTAAGATTATGGTCAATTAGGATTCCTAGATACTTTATTTGTTCTGTTTTTTCTAGAGGGGGGCAATCGCAGATGTTGGTG
Source organism: Hesperophylax consimilis (assembly GCF_061612785.1). NCBI lineage: Eukaryota > Metazoa > Arthropoda > Insecta > Trichoptera > Limnephilidae > Hesperophylax > Hesperophylax consimilis. The sequence goes on along the minus strand of NC_142859.1, from coordinate 30,449,130 downwards.
TTTATGCATTCGTGTATTTTTATGGTGTTTGTATTGTTTTTTGGCTGTCCTGTGTTAGTTATGCTGTACTTTGTGAATTTTGTTTTCGATATGTTTAGTGTGAGTGTATTTGAGTCCAACCATTTTTTCACTTGCGTGATTCCTAGATTCGCTATGTTATAAACCTTATTCCAATCCTTAGATTTAAATAATAAAACTGTGTCGTCTGCGTAACTAATTATTTCTCCATCTATTTCCATGCTGCAAAGTTCATTTATGTAAATTATGAAAAGAACGGGCCCTAGTATGCTTCCTTGTGGAACTCCGTGTGTAATCGGCAGTGGTTTGCTAGTATAGTTATTAATTTTGACTTGTTGTGTTCTGTCGCTCATGTAGCTTTTTAATAGTTGTAGTTCTTTGTCTTTGATACCCATATTTTCTAATTTTTTAAAAAGTGTTTTGTGGCATATTGAATCAAAGGCTTTAGCCAAATCTAAATATATCGCTATGCATTTAAACCCTTGATCTAAGTTGCTATGTATATAATCTATTGTACTTGCTAAAGCTTCTTTTGTGCTTCTTTTTTCTCTAAATCCATATTGTTTGTCCGAGATTAATTTGTTTTCTTCCAGGTATTTTATTATTTGGTTTTTTAATAGTCTTTCGAAAATCTTTGATAGAGAGTTTAACAAAGTAATTGGTCTATAGTTAGTTATTTCCATTTTATCTCCGGATTTATACATAGGGATTACCAGTCCTTTTTTAAGAGTATTAGGAAAGCAGGCATGTGTTATGCTAAGGTTGATTAGGTGTGTTATAGGTTTTAATATTTCATTTTTTATTATTTTAATGCAATCCGTTGTTATCTCATCTAATCCAGGAGCAATCTGGTTTTTTAATGTATTTATTATTTTGTTAATTTCCATTTCTGAACTTGTTTTTAATATAAATCTGTGTTGTGTTGGTTGGGTATCGATGTTTGATCTGTTTGTTTGTGTTAGTGTGTTTGTGCTGTGTTTTTTACGATTCGCTAAAACTTTCCCTATAGTTGCAAAAAAGTTATTTGCGTGGTTTGCCATCATTTCTATATTTGTTTTGGCATCTATTTTTTTCGAGTTAATATTTAGATGTTCGATAGTATTTTTTTGTTTGTATTTTTGTGTGTATGTAACTTCCTTTAATATTTTCCATATTTCCTTTGGGTAATTGTTTGCTTTTTTAAGTTTTTCTTTATAGTACATCTCCTTAGCTACTCTAATAATTTTCGTGCATATGTTTCTATATCTTTTATAGTAATTAAGTTGTTCCATGTCATACGGTGTTTGTTTAATTTGTTTGTGAATTTTGTCTCGTTTACGAATACAGTTTAATATTCCTTGTGTTATCCATAGTTTAATTTTTTTTGCTTTGTGTGTAAGTTTTATATGTTTTATTGTAGTGTAATTATTTATTTCTTGCGTTAGCGTAATTGTAAATGTATTCCAGGCTTCCTCGACATTATCTATTTGGTATAATGTATTCCAGTTTATTTTTTGGAGTTTTTCTTTTAAGTTTGAGTAGTCAATTATTTTTTTTGTAAATATTTTATGTTGTTTCGAAGTAGTGTTTTCGGTGTCTATTGCTATCATATTCATGTAGTGATCAGTGATTGTGCTTTCAAGTACTACTGTTTTGGTTTTTAGTTTTGTCTTGATCATTATATGGTCTATGCAGCTTTTAGTGTTTTGTGTGACCCGTGTTGGGACCTTTATTATTGGCTCCAGTCCGTGTTGTGCTAGTATTGCTAGGTATTCTATGTTTTGTGGGTGTCCGTTTTGTAGAATGTTTATATTAAGATCTCCTATGATGATGATATTTTTGTATTTGTTGAGATCATTTAATGTATTGTTAAGATCAGTTAAGAAATTTGTGATGTTGTTTTTGGATGGAGATCTGTACATAGCTAGGATACATGTTTCTTTTCTATATGTAATTTGTATGCAGTTGGAGTCGATTATGTTTATTTCTTGAATGGTTGTGTTATTTTTATCACTGACGTATATAACTATACCATCATTTTGGTTTTTGTGTGTTTTTGTATGGTGTGTATTATAGTTTTTGATTGTTTTTGGTATGTAGTTGTCATTCAACCAGCATTCTGTCAGTACAATGACATCAAAATTATTTTCAAGCTGTTGGAGGTATATAAAAAATTCATCAAAATTTTTATTGATCGATCTAATGTTTTGGTGTAATATATTGATTCTATGTTTTTCTTTTGTGAATTTGGTCCAGAGGTTAATATCATTTGTACTTTCACAGTAGTGTTGATTGTTCGAATCTATATATTCCATGTAATCTGCCATGTTGGTGTGTATTTGTGTAAGTATGTGATGTGAGGTTGTGTTAGATGTACAGTCGTGTTTATGTCAGTTTATTAGATATATCGTTTAGGTGTTTTATTTCCATAACCTTTGAGTCTTTGGATTTTCTGACGAGAATTTTTCCTGATTTTACCCAAACATATTTGTAGTCTTTTTCTTGGGCTCTTTTTCTGGTGTTCCAGTGCAGATTTTTGTAATATTGGGTTAATGCCGCATTAAGATAAACATATTTGGCTCCTTCTCCGTTGAATTTTTTTATCGGGTCACTGTGTTTGGATGCTAACATGGTTTGTGCTTTTGTGGTATCCTTAAAATTAATTGTTTTTTTTGTTTGATCATTTGTTTTGTTTGTTGTGACTTTGTATGTATCCTCTGGGGACATCGTAACGCCTGCGAGTTCAGTGTAACAGCGTGGACTGGGGATATGTTATAGGGCATATTGCACTGGGCACATATTGCACTTGGCACTGGGCATATTGTCTACCGACCTCCGTGCGTGTCACACGTGATATCAATACTACATATTAATTAATGTACTATCAATCGGGTTCTTATTATACAAGTTCAATTTTAATCTAGTATGTAGTACAGCAATTGTGCGTGGTCTCAGAACAATAACACATGAAATAATAATATCAGTGCTAATATTTTAATAATACACCGAAGTGACCGTGTTTTTTATCTACCCACTAACAACATGTCAATCGAGCAGCTGAACGATAAATTTACTATTACAATGAGCGACTTCGAAAAGAGACTGAACACGGCATTAAATAAACCCGGCAACTCGCAAACTGACTTTAAAAAGATCCATGATGATTTTGCGGCCTTCAAGGTTAAGATTACTGCTGATTTGTGCGCCCTTCAGGAGGATGTGACCAGACTGGAGCTTCGTGTGGATGCAATTGACGCAGCTTCCAGGAACCATGTTCTTCTCCTGCACGGTGTTAAAGAATCACCATCTGAAGACACCCGCTCCCTGATGAGCAATGTTTTGACCGGTCTAGGATGCCCCGACGACGCCATCAAGGGCATCGAGTGCGCCAAGAGACTGGGTCGTGCCTTGCCCAATAAGAGCAGGCCCATCCTGCTTCAGTTCCTGCGCCAGTCCGATCGTCGATCCGTGTGGGAAAGAAAAAAGGGTCTGAAAAACTTTGCTCTCCTCTTAACAGAGTCGCTCACTCCCATACGGCAGAAGTTATTCTCCAAGGTCCGTTCGGTCTTCACACCATTCAAATGCTGGACCAGTGATGGAACCATCGTCGTTCTCCTTCCGGATGGCAGCAAGCGCGCCATCAACTCCCAAAAGCAGCTGGATATCGTGACCGCCCTCTTGACGAGGGCCAAGGCTCTTAACCCAGCAGCTCCTCCAGTTAACAAGTCCACCGGCGCCGTGCCCGATTCCCATTCCATAGCTGGTTCTGTTAATGATGACTCCAGACCGATCGGTCTGCGTTCCAGAACCAATAAACATAAATAATAATCTCTTCAAACTTAGCATAAATACCTTGTGGCATCATTATCGGTATTTTTAAAAGTAGGTTACTAAAAATAATAATAAAAAGTGATTTGTTTTTGATAATATAAATAATAATCTCTAAAACTACGTTATTAAAAACATATTTTGCTCGAATGGTGAATAGTTTGAATTATCAACAAGTACGTAGGTACATAGATAAAATACTTAACTTACATTATCGCATTATAACTTATCCTACATATTATAACTTTATTATTAATCTGCCCACAAACCATAATAACAAACATCTTATGAATACCTATGTAGTACCCGCTCGCCATACAATTAAGTAATTATTATTATTCAATTCAGCCTGCTAAAATATTATACACATTTAGAAACGCCCGTATTATAATACTCGTGCAGGCAAATTATCGCAATACCGCGCATCTTACAGTTGTCGATACCTACTTACAATTAGGCTACTGGCAGCGTGTGTACTTCACGACATTTATTTACAATTTCGACGATATTGTGTGCCTTTATCTCATTGTATACCTATATCTCATGTACCTATGCTCAAAATGCAGTGATACTATTATTACTGTTTATTATTCATGTTTATCTTATGTTTTCCATGTATATCATGTTAATAATACTATAACATTGTATATCTCTCATGTACATATATATCTACAATGCTACTAATAGATATTGTCTATATTTCAAGAATGCCTACTAACAATAATCCTGATACTATTGATACGGTCTCTACTTTATTTTATTAGTATGTTTACAAGCTATAATCAAGCTGTTCATATTATTTCCTGTATTTATAAACATATTTTAAGATCATTCACACGATCTGCATTTTTCTTTTAATTTTAACTTACCGTTGTATATCATGTTAATAATACTATAACGTTGTATATCTTTCATGTACATATCTATCTATAATGCTACTAATAGACATTGTCTATATTTCAAGAATGCCTACTAACAATAATCCTGATACCGTCTATACGGTCTCTACTTTATTTTATTCATATACTTACAAGCTATAAGCAAGCTGTTCATATTATTTCCTCTATTTATAACCATATTTTAAGATCATTCGCACGATCTGCATTTTTCTTTTAATTTTAACTTACCATTGAATAATGTTATTATTTTTATTTTCATTTTTATCTCTATTTTTATGTTTATTTTTATTTTTATTCTTATTCTTATTTTTATTTCCCATTTCGTTTATACCTAGTTATCTTATAAATTTTGCTAAAATAGTCTGTTCTGTTTTCAATATTAATTTTTGTATATTTACAATAAGGAATGTATATACTACCCAATATAGAAAATACACTCCTACACTCTCCTTACCCATCTTTATCTCGCTATCCCCCCTCCTCCTGTACTTGATGCTCACTTTTGTACATTATTCTATCAATTTAATATCGTACATGTCATTCATAATACACTACTCTTCAGTTATACTCATATATTATAACCAAATTGTACCCAACTATTACTCAACTAAATTAAAATGTTAAATATTATATACCAAAACTGTAGAGGACTACGTACTAAAACTGAGATTTTTCACAATAATATTCTTTTGAATGACGATTGCTTCATTTTCGGTATATCTGAGTCTTGGCTTATTGATTCTATTTTAGATCCGGAACTGGCACCAACTGAATTTTACAGTATTTTTAGACGGGATAGGACAAATAACTTTACAATTAATAGCATTAATACCCAATCAGATTCTCGTCGAGGCGGTGGAGTCATGATCATAACTCATAACAATCTTAACGCATACCCTCGCGAAGACTTGGTCTGTAATGCTGAATGCATTTGGGTAACTATTCCCCCGTCTAACTATACTTCAAAACGTACCATTCATGTTTCTTGTATATACTTACCACAGGGACATGGATATGAAAATGCTCTCAGTTCATTCCTTTGTTTGCTTGCTAACGTCAAAGATCAAAACCCAGATGATATTATTTTCGTAATTGGAGACTTTAATATGCCCACCATAACATGGAAACCACAAGATAATAATTCACACTTAACACCTGAAAATTTAAATTCAATTACTTCCTTACTTACTGACACAATCCATTACTCTGAACTGAACCAATACAATTCCATCAAAAATGCCAATAAACGTATACTAGATTTAGTTATCTGTAATGAGGAATGCCTTGTATCTCAAGCATACTACCCTCTTGTCAAAGAGGATTTACACCATCCATCGCTCAAAATCATACTACAATTAGACACACTTCCAACTATCAATGCTCCACCAAAAGAAATTTGTCGGTATGATAAAGCTGATTATGATTTAATAAACCAACACCTGTCTAAAACAGACTGGTCTTTTACTCACGATAATGCTGACGTTGACGAAGCAATTTATACTTTTTATGACATTTTAAATAACACCATTAACCAGTTTGTCCCCAAACGTTTCATCAAAAAGAAAAAATTTCCCAACTGGTACTCACCTCCCCTAATCAAAATCATAAATGAGAAACAAAGACTACACAAAAAATGGAAATCAAATAATAATCCAGTTGATTACATAGAGTTCTCTATCAAACGAATACAACAAAAACACTTACAGAAACATTGTTACACCCAATATATAAATTCAGTTGAGTCTAGTATTCCAACTAACAATAAAAGTCTCTGGAATTACGCTAAGAACAAAAATAGGACAAATGGCATACCACAAATCATGAACCTAAAAGACGAGTCAGGCACCGGTGCTCATCAAGTGTGCCAACTGTTCTGTAAACACTTCCAATCTACTTACGTAAGCGATGAGGGCACGGATGATCCCAGTAATATAGATAATTCTACCTGCGTTAATAATAATAACCCGATCGGGGACGTACAAATAAGCAACTCATTGGTCAATAAATACTTGAATGAATTGGATGTTACAAAGGGTGCGGGTAGTGATGGTATCTCGCCATTTTTTATCTCAAAATGTGCCAAAAATCTTGCATTTCCTTTAACTAACTTATTTAACATGTCTTTAAAAAAAGGAATATTTCCTACAAAATTCAAAGAAGCCATTATAATCCCCATCCATAAAACTGGTTCAAAAAGTAACATTGCAAACTATCGCCCAATCTCAATACTCACAGTATTTAGTAAACTCTTTGAGCGTATTGTGTACGATCAAATTTATATAACTATTGTCCGCAGCATACAAAATCAACAACATGGTTTTTTACAAAAAAGGTCAGTAATAACAAACTTAGTCAACTTTACTGAATACTTAACAAGCAATATGGATAATGGACACCAAGTAGATGTTATCTACACAGATTATTCGAAAGCTTTCGATAAAGTTAACCACTCTATCCTCATTAAAAAATTACACCAATTAGGAATCCATGGCGACTTACTTAGATGGCTAACTTCATATCTGCAGAAAAGACTACAGTGCGTATCAGTTGAGGGAACTAAGTCTAGTTTCTTAACTGTGCCCTCTGGCGTACCGCAGGGTTCCCATCTGGGACCATTACTGTTTAATGTATATATATTTGATATTTATAAATGTTTTTTACATGCTAACTACCTTGCATATGCAGATGACAAAAAAATATACTTAGTAATCAAATCTATCAATGACTGCATAAAACTTCAAGAAGACCTAAATCGTCTTTTTGCATACTGTAAATTAAACAAATTAATCATAAACATTTCTAAGTGCAACAAATTATCTTTTACGCGCAACAAAAATAAAATTTATTTTAATTATAACTTTCATGATACACATATCAATGAAATAGAATCAATCCGTGACCTTGGGGTAGTACTGGATGTAAAACTAAATTTTATCAAACACATTAACGAAGTAATCAACAAAGCCAATAAAATTTTGGGATTTATAATTCGTATATCTAAACCTTTTCGCAATATTAAAACCATGTATTCCCTTTACACCACGTATATCCGCCCCCACTTAGAATACTGCACACTAATTTGGGCACCGTTCTACCAATGCCATATTGACAGAATCGAAAGTGTGCAAAACAAATTTTTTAAACACATAAATTATAAATTTAATTTACTCTTTGCAAATAACACCGAATCCTTAAAATTTCACAACTTTACTCCACTTCAAACACGTAGATTAATATCTGATCAAATATTTTTATACAAAATTCTGAATAACGGCCTGGACTCTCCTGAACTCGTAAATTATTTAAGAATTCACATACCTACAAGGCCAACCAGACAAAACCATTTTTTTCATTTGCCCGCGTGCAGAACCAACCTTAGAAAAAATTCTCCAATCCCCCGTATATGCGCGCAATATAACACGCAATTTAATAATATCGATATTCTTAATAATACTCTTGTGAAATACCGAAACGAATTCAAGCGCACGACCACAAATATTAATTAAATCAATGTACAGTTATAGAAAAGGTACAACATGAGCGTCTCCTGTCCCCATCCCATCTCCCTCTGCCTCTTGCCCTTTCCTATTCCTTCTTCCTTCTAATATATTTAAATGATTTTTATTTTTTTTGTTAATTTCATTTTCATTTTCAGTTAATGGTTATAACCAATTACAATCTTGTATTATATCACATTAACCAACATTAGCATAAGAAACTATTTTGGCTTACCTCATATGTAACCTCTTGTATAACTAATCCTGTAAAAAAAATGCTGTTTGTTTCTTACAATAAATAAATAAATAAATAAATAAATATGTTGTCCTGTAATTTTAGGCCGTTTATCTCTATGGAGTTCAGCAGGGCTGCTTGTTCTATATCCGCCAGGTGGATTTCTACCGTAGATAATCTGATTTCTTTATCCGCTATTTCCTCCTTGATTTTGTTGACGGTGTTTGGAATGTCCATGATTTGTTGAAGTTTTTGTAAAATGTCATCATATTTGTCATTGATGAAGTTCGTGAAGTTTTTTATTTCTTGCAGCTCTGTTTCAATTTTATTGAGCATTACTGTCTTCATTTCCTCGAATTTCGTATTGATGAATTCAAATATTGATTCACTGTCTATATTAATCATAGATTGATGTGTCGCCGACGGTGAGTCCATAGTGCTAGTTTGTGGTGAAGATGTGGTTTTCTTCGCGCTGGAGAATTTACTGCGAGATTTAGACATGTTGTGTTGTCCTTTTTTTTTTTTAGGATTGCTCCTGTTGGTGGGCAAAAACAATGGCACTCTCTAGCGCCTAAAGGCAGGCAAAATCAATTACACCGGTTATGTATTTTGAGGGTTGCGCCTGTTGGTGGGCAAACACACTGGCACACTCTCTAGCGCCTATAGGCAGGCAAAACCAGTTACACAGGTTGTGTTTTGGTTTGAATCCGTGATGGTAGCTGATTGTGAAGCTGTTTTTAAAATCCAAGTGAGAGTTTTATATTCTGGGTTGAGTATTATTTATTAATATTTATTATTAATATGTATTAAAAAAAAGATTTTTTTTTTTTGTTCGCCGGTCTGAGGATTGAACTTGTATCGACAGACTAGCGCGGTGCTGACGTTTTAGACCACTGAGCTATGGAGCCTTGGGTGAGAGTTGTGGGATACGTTTAAATATACTTGTGTAAAGTTCATTTAGTACTTGTTTAAATTTTGTTTATGCTCTTGGGTAAAAACATGTATTTATTGTTGCACTTGTAACGTTTTTAGCACTTTTTTATTTTGTTATTTCACTTTTTATCTTCACCGAAAAACTGTGAATTATTTACTATTGTTATCTTTGTTTTGTATAGTTTCTTGTCGAAATACAGTCTATATGATTTTAATTTTTAATGAGATTAAACTGTGCAATCTAGTAGAAAGTTTGTTGTTTTAATTTCAAAACACTATTTTGATACTTTCGGGTGTTACATTTCAGGATCTAAGATCACGCGATGATAGTGCGTGAAAAACTACACTGTATTTCATAAACTGAAGTGATCCACTTAACTTTTTACTACACTTTTGATTAGATTAATGTTGGAGCATTTAAATAGTCGTCTGACGTTTACGATTGTTGTTGTTGATTTATTTAGTGTCCCCTTAATACCGCCTGCTCGCGTCAGGGCAAGAAAAACATCCCAGCTTTCAATTAGTTTAGCGGCTACGCTAGGTTTGTGTAACATGATATATATATATATTCTGGGTTGAGTATTATTTATTAATATTTATTATTAATATGTATTAAAAAAAAGATTTTTTTTTTTTTGTTCGCCGGTCTGAGGATTGAACTTGTATCGACAGACTAGCGCGGTGCTGACGTTTTAGACCACTGAGCTATGGAGCCTTGGGTGAGAGTTGTGGGATACGTTTAAATATACTTGTGTAAAGTTACTCAAAAACCATGTTACACAAACCTAGCGTGCGCTAGGTTTGTGTAACATGTACCTAGCCGCTCAACATCGCAGAAATAGTTAACTTAAATAAAATTTGAACGTAAAAAAATAAAATCCAGCTAATAAAATTCAATCACAACGCACACAATGCATGCATATTAGGTAAATACTAATTTGACGGAATTTTTTAAAATTAAAAAAAACGCCCGCGCGATTATGTTTCTAGCCACTTCTAGCCGTTCGTTTCGTCCTATAGTAACAGAAATACCAACAAAACAAAATGACATTTGACAATAAAGTTTGAAAATGGACGGCCTCGTTTCACAAAACGAAAGCTAAATTTAATAATACGTAATTGAAATTTTTATTGCAATATTTTCCACCGCCCCGAAGGTTAAAAGTTGTGTCGTAGAGTAATTAAGGTGAATCTAAAGGTTTTATCTAAAAAATATTCATAATAAGCGAGGCCAGCGCGATCGAAATTTTACCACACAATTTGTCCTGTTGCCCTTGTCTTGTCACCTTGGAGTAATCTGCCATCTGACAGATTTCCTTATTTTGAACAACATATGTTCAAATATGCCGTCGTCTCGTATCGTCGATCACGAAGTAATATTTTTGAGTCGTTCTTATGCTCAAATAAATTTACTGGAAAACCAAAAAAACTTGTAGCCACTGAGACGACATTGGGTTGAATTTTGATGGGAAACGTCAGACCGTCAATTGATTAATTCATTTTTTTTTTAAATCAATTGGTGAAAAATTGCAAAGTACCTATTTAAGAAATCAAAAACGTTCCACAAAAGAAAAATTCAATCACCCGATAAAATTCGTTGTGAAAATTAATGCGTTAAAAATACTGACCGTAACTAAGATGGGAGGTACGTCGCATCTTAACAATTTAAAGAGTGTCCAGATAAATTGTGGAAATCTTATAATAAAGCAGTATCACGTCTCACATACTCGAAAAGATGGCTAGATCAAAATACTAACTAAATCAAGAACTAAAATCCGAATATATTTCGTTCATGAAAGAATATTAATCATTGGGACACATAATCGAAATACTTTTTCAGTCATTTCAAAATTTACCAATAAACTAACAAATAACTCCTCTAAACATCACATTCTGATATACTATCAAAATATAAGGGAAATTCGCACCAAACTACAGAAGTTCAGATTATCCAGACCTACTATTCATCATATTGACAGAAACCTGGCTTGACCCCGACATAAATACTGCAGAATTAGGCATATTTAATTATAATGTATATCGCCTTGACAGAAACTCGTCCACAAGTAGAAAGAACCGAGGAGGTGGAGTTCTCATTGCCATAAATTAAAAAAAATGTTCCAAAATTATTAAACACAAAGATCAAGATGTTGAACAACTTTTTGTGATGCTTGAAAATAAAAATGCCGGCAAGTTTATTATAGGATGCGTGTATTTCCCGCCCTCCTCTGCTTCACAGCAATATATGAATCATAATAATGAGGTGGAAACTTTAAGATTTAAGTATCCTAGTGCCGAACTTATTGTAATAGGTGACTACAACTTACCAAATGTATCTTGGAACCATGATGACCCTGAATTATCTGGTATTAATATGTCTACTGCTAATCTTAGTGAGATGGAGATACTAGGTATGTCTAATTACTTATCAATCCCACAATTAAATACTGTCGCTAACGTAAATAACCGTGTTCTCGATTTAGTTTTCTGCAGTTCTTCTGCTACGGTATGTAAATCTTTAGAAGAACTATTACCTGTAGACGCCTATAATCCTCCTCTGGATATAATTATCTCCAATGTTAACAACAATGTTTATAAAAGTGTCAAGTCGTGTTATAACTTCTTTAAAGAAATTTTTTCAAAAATATGGAAAGACCATTTAAATTTTCCATCAAATGTTACTCCCGAAATTTTATCATCGGAGACGTGGTGGGGATTGGAGAGTATTTAAATACATTTTGAACAGGCGGATTTTGATGACGGTTTGAGAAGATGACACACTGACTCTTCTGGACTGAAGTTCAAAACCATTTTTTATGAGCCATGTGCAGAGGGATGTGACAGAAGATATTTTTACATATTATTTATTTATTACACGCCCTAGTGGGTTTTTCTTTTAAAAAGCATTTTGTATCAATGTAAACACTTAAAAATTAATACAATAACGAAAAACGTAAACATAATGACAAAAATGAACCCTCACGCGTATAATTGAATTTAAAAGATTCAACAAAACAAAGTAGTAGAAGCGGAGAAGTTATATGGGTACATAGATCTATTTTTGTCTAGAAGAATAAAAGTGATATACATATACAACATTTATACTGATTAGTTTTAAGATGAAATAGGTATATCACCCAGATCAGAATATTTGTTTCTTCGGCATGATTTTTTGGGAACATGGATATTGATAAATTGAAGTAATTCGGGACAGTCAATTTTAAAATGTAGAAAATAATTTAAAATTTCTGAATGATAATAATTCTGAATAATTCAAATGATTGGTCCTTTTTGAAAAACAGAGATCTTGCCCCTCCGACATAATAAATTTTTTAATTTTCCAAACTGGTTTAGTCCTGAATTGATCACTTTAACATACAATAAAAAAATTGCTCATAAAAATTAAAAGCGATCCAGATTGTCAAGTGATTATAATGAATTTCAATTGTTAAGAAAGGAGTGTTGTAAAATATCGAAAATGTGTTATAAAAATTACCAACTCCACTGTCTGGAGTCAGTGAGAGAATGGCATCTCAAAAAGGGTATCTTGTGAGGCTTAAAGTATTGGCTATTCAGACCTGGTCACCGATGACGGAATTTGGAGCGACGTTGAATTATCCTTCACCAGGGCGTTATTAAAGTATCTACTAGATTTTATTTTAGTTTAATAAATTTTGGAATAACACAGCGAAATCAAATTTAATTTAATTTTACCCGCCACCTCCGGACTCGAAACTGAGGATTGTGACCACTTAACGGCCTCTAGACTAATTATTGTTACAGTAAAAAAATCTAAGAGAAATATTTTAACAAAATGCAACGGCATTTATGCCAGCCTTCCAAAATATCAAATTGACAAACTTCAATCAGTGTTTAATGCAGCAGCACGGCTCATAACCGGGGTTTCAAAATATTCGCACATTTCAGAACACCTTCGTAACCTTCACTGGATCAAGTGCCCTGAAAGAATCCAGTATACACTGTGCTGGATGGTGTTTAAATCCATCAATGAAATGGCCCTCACCCTACATCTCTGAACTATGCGTCCCGGAAAACACTGGTCTGAGGCAGTCAACTCTTAGATCAGCAACATCATCAGCTGTAGGCAGACTGATAGAACCTAAGCGCAAGCCAAATACTAAGTTTGGTGACCGCGCTTTCGGAGTATCTGGGCCGAAGGCTTGGAATAAACTCCCTCCGAAACTAAGATTCATAGCAAGTCCAACAGAATTCAGGACTAAACTACAAATTTACCTTTTTAAGGTGTCGTACCCTTAAATTAAATTAAATATACCATTCCGAAGAGAAAGTCCATTTATATTCAATTTTCCAATTAAGTCCTTAATCCTGTATCTAAATTTCGCCAATAAACAATTAGATAATGTTAATTAAGTGTTAATCTCAAGTGACCTACCAGGTAAGTATTGTACTGTATATTTTCTACATAAATAGTTAAGTAATAACATAGATCACTGTAGAAATGTATTATAAGTTTGTACAACGTCCTTGAGGTGATTTTGCACAAAAACGGCGCTATACAAGTCATCCAATTATTATTATTATTATTAAAATATGATAAATTATTTGTATTTTTATGTTCGGGGTTGGAGTTCTTAAACGTAAAATTATTTAATATTTTAATTCCAATTTTTTTAACAATTTCATGTGCTACTCTTGATATATTAAGGAAATATTATCAGTGAAGCAATAATAATTATAATACCTTAGATTTTTCTACGAATAAAATTTGTTTTTATTGAAATTCAAAAAAATATATACTGCACAAAAAGAGTACAAAGGGTAAATCTTATAGCTTACATCCTATTTCTTCCGGCTAACCCAACAAATACACATTATATTACATAACCCAACAATTACATGTTAACAAATAAATAAAAATAAATAACAGTAAATAAAAAATAAAAAAAACAGAGGTATTTAATTCATATAAGGTATTCATTTAAGGTGTAGTGACATTTGTTTAAAAGAAATGTTTTTAGTGTTGATTTAAATTTAAGTGTGTCGGTTATTTGTTTGATGCTACGTGGAAGGTTGTTGTATACTTTAATGGCCAGGTAGAGTGGTTCTTTTTGAAATATATTTTTGTTTGCTTTTGGGATTAATAGGTTTTCTGTGAACCTTGTAGCGTGTTTATGTGTTGAGTTTTTTTGTGGGAACTTTTCTGGAGATGATCGTACTAACAGGCATAACTCCATTATATAAATGTCCGTCACTGTCAGAAGTTTGAGATTTTAAAAAATTGGTCTACATGAATCCCGGTGATCAGAGTTTGTAATTTTTCGTAGGCACCAATTCGTAGTTTGTATTTTTTTTAGTTTTTCAAATGAGAATGTACAATTGACCAGCTATATTTGTTGGTGTTGGTCTATTGCTAGAGATCTACTCTAGCATTCCACATGTAAACATGTACCGCACGCAAGGCAACAGTCGTAAGTCGCGAAGCCGTTTGTAAATAATATTTTATTATCAGATGAATGTTTTTTTTTTAAATATTTTAGTTTTAAGGCACAAAATCTTTTTTTTCTCAGAATAAATTAATAATAAATAATAAGCCCATGAAAAATATTCACAGCAATATTTTTACAACAATGCGAAATAATTTTCAAAACTCGTAGAGTAATGTTTCAAGGCGACATGACGAGGGTTTTTAGCGCGGTAAGGAATGGGTTAATGTCAAAGGTCTACTTTATTTAAAAAATTGAAAACGGTTGGTGGTGTAGAATGCATAATTTCGCCACAACGTTTTGCACTTGACCTTTATGATCGCTATTTAGTGAGAGAACAGCAGTAAAATGCTCACAATTTGCGTGCATTTGTGGTCAGGTTATTTGTAACCTGGAAATTTTTGTCTTTCTTTAAAAAAAAAGATTAATCCTCTTCATTTTTAGGTATTTTTTTATTATTTTATGACGTACAAGATAATTATTTAAATTAACAAAATAAGTACATATTTCAAATTATAATTAAACATATTTACCGTTACGACAGTCTAACACTCGTGTGCAAAGGGAAAAAAATAAAAGTTAAAACTTAACATACATATGTATATGAGAAGAAAAAAGTTTAAAAAAACGTAAAGTGAAGATATTTTTTTTACATTTTTTGAATTTTGAAAAAAATTTACTAAAACATTCGCACATTGTTTTGGGTTATCAGAAACTTGCATCATATTATTGTCAATGATGTGTAGCTTTAAAATGTAACTTGTCTTTCTTTTTTTATCAATTATTGTTTTCCAAATTTTTTTACCGCTGCTACCTAAATTTAACACCTTTTTTTACAAAATTCTTCTTTTGAAATTCTAATTAGTGCCGTTAGTTTGTTTCTGTATTTTTTTAAAGTGTAAAATAATTAAATTATTTAGTGGGATTTTTTTGTAATAGAGACCGCTAGACCATGGTCATCCATGGTTTAATTTTATGGATTCAAAAAAAAAATATGTGTTTTTCACAGCTTGAATCCTTTATATGCTTTTTTAAGGTGTCATGAAATTTTAAAGCACTCATATTTAAATCTTCTGTGCAGATTATAGGTAAACTAAAAACTTACCTTTTTAAGTTGTCGTACCCTTAAATTAAATATACCAATCCTAAGAGAAAGTCCAGTTATATTCAATTTTTCAATTAAGTCCTAAATCCTGTATCTAAATTTCGCCAATAAACAATTTGATAATGTTAATTAAGTGTTAATCTCAAGTGACCTACCAGGTAAGTATTGTACTGTATAATTTTCTCCATAAATAGTTAAGTCATAACATAGATCACTGTAGAAATGTATTATAAGTTTGTACAGCGCCCTTGAGGTGTTTTTGCACAAAAACGGCGCTATACAAGTCATCCAAGTATTATTATTATTATTATATTCCCACGTTTTGGGAGACAGTTTTTCATGCAGTGTTTGTTGGTTTATCAATATTTGAGACATGTTAGATTTATTACCATGTTTTGTTTTTCTATGTGATAGTTAAGAATACATGCATGATGGTCAGTTATGTTGTTCCTCCATATTATTGTTTAAAGATTATGGTATTTGATTATTAAATTCTTTAGTATATTTATTTATACAGGGTTTAAAATTGATCTCAACATAAAAATATAAAAATAAATATTTTCATCACGTACCAGTCAATCTGGTCATTTCATAAACCATTTTTATATCCAACCTTAGCACCTACTAAAAAAAATCTAGGAAATTCAAATGTTCTTGGATCACAACCGCGGGTTTAAAGAAAAAAATAATAACCAACGGATAGACGAATTCCTTGAAACCAATTCGTAGTGTATTTATTTCTTGGTGTAATTTTTTATCGTTTTATCTTTCTTCCAATTTCTGCAATTTGTCTAATAACTTTACCATTCTTGGATGGTTCAGATAAAAATAAATAAGTGGTTTACAATGTAAGTAGTGATTTTACATTTTCACGGCCAATTTTTCGCATTATTATGCGGCGTAAATATTATGATACGTGCATATTACGAGCAAATAATTGTTTCATTGTTTCGAATAACGTAAATAGAGATTGCCTTTGCGTCTTGAATTTTCATAATTATAGGTTTCACGTGTTGTTTTTACGGTTTTGAATTTCTTATTTTATCTTCATTTTCATGACAATAAAAATTGTCATGAAAATGAATATGAACGTTCTTAGTTTTAAAATAAAATCAAATGTGAAAAATAATATGTATCGCTTTTACGTTTGGAGAGGAAAAAAATATTCCATTGGAAATGGAGATTTTACTTTGATGCGGACAGAGTTAAGGATAATCGATAAATATATAATAGATAAAATAAATTCTAACTCGGTTACAATGCCTCCTTTAAAACGGTGCGTAAATTATTTTGTAGCCAAATCTGAGCCGATACTTTATTATATTTTGTATATATAATATTTTGTTCAATTATAAAATAAATTACATTGCTTTATTATTACTTTTTTTATTTTTTTTTTTTTTATTTTTTTTTCTTTAAAAAGAAAGACAAACATTCCCGGGTTACGAATAACCCAACAATGTTTGAAAATCTCCTACTACCACCACAGAAAGCCGAAAATGTTGCTTGTGTTGTGATGGAGGACTTAGCCAGCCGAGGAATCGAACACGCGACGCTCGGGTGAGACCCAAGCGCTATGCCCCCTCAACCACTGACCGGTCAAATGATTTAACACTTGGATTTAACCTTTTTATAAGTGGTTAGTAATTAACTGTACCACGGAAACTTCATTTTATTATTGTCGGCATATTAGCACATTGTAGTCGGGCGCTTCAAACAATAGACTATAGCCTATAGGGAGTGTTTAGCGCAAAAATATATCGCTTTCTTAAAATTGATACAATTTCTAAACCAAACAATATTTTCGATTGAAATTTTAAAAGAAATCATATATGACATTTGATCATAAAAAATAAATTATAATTGCTTTGATTACATCATAATCTCACCACATTTCAAAGCTGAGTATAAAAACCTAATATTAATTCAGTAAATAGCATTCAATATTCAATATTTGAAAATTCCATGTAAAAGATAACATGTTTATTTATATCATATATTTATATAATACATAACAATAAATATTTGCCATGCCCGCAATTTTACAATCCGTGGATGTGTAAAATCTGATCGCGTAAATATTGAACAGTGTCGTCTAAGGCCGAAGGCGAACACTCAATAACTCATAAGTTTAATTGCTTCTTGTCAAAAAAGGGTCTTTTGCGGTTGCCTCGCCTAATTGAAGAGCCCATTCCACTTATGAATGATAGTATTTATTCTTTCAAGGAATCAGTACACTTCATATGTTGATAATCCATCACACACCATAAGTGCATGTATCATTGGCTTGTAAAGACATTTTTGTAGGGATAAAGTCCTATACAATGCTAATATATTCAAATAATAAAATACCAAACAGTAAACAAAACAGTGCGATCGGTATAAAAAATAGTCCAATACGTAAAATGACTCAAACTAAACTGGAGATTGAGATCGCATAAAAACTGTAGATTTCTGGCGACGCCTTTACAAGGGACACACTAGCCAATACGGACAAGGCATGTCAAATAACGTCGACAGACTGTCGCTTAGCACCCAGGTAGCAAATTACCCTTCAAGGCATTTTATTTCAAGCTGATAACAAACACGTATAATGCCGTTTCCTGCCAAAAACCGACAGTCGACAAAAACGGCATTTGCCGTGTCCTGCAGTTGACCGACAGTCCACGAAAAACAGCAAATGCCGTGTCCCGACGACAATGTGTTATTAATAATTTGCGCGTAATGCTGTCACACGGAGTTCAAAGCGATAATATGCTTACATTAGTAACGCACAAGCTAAGCATGTGCTATTTTCATTTTTAACATTTCATTGCACGGTAGGTACTAACCTGTTATGTAGGTACTTAATGATGGGAATTATTTTTATTTCATATTTGTATTTTACATCAACAGGTATTCGTCAGCCTTTAAGTTATCAGCATCTGTGGCTGGTTTAGTCGGTAGCCAGGAGGAATTCATCAGCCTCTAGGTTGTCAGCATCAATGCAGCAGGGATTGGCCAGCTTCTAGGTGATCAGCGGCAGCATGGTCATTTGATTATAAGAGCCGGCACGCGGAGACGCCCCATTATTGTAATGATGACAGATGCGTCTGGCTCAGCTGATTGAGTGCCGGCCGTAAACAGCTCGTTAGAAATAGTTGTAATCTTTAAAATGATTGTGCCGTAATGGAGGAACAGAAGCGACTACAGATTTAAGTTGATACTCAGGAATTTATAATTATAATTAACAGATTGCGTTTTAACTGGAGGTGTTCCGTCCACTCGTGTTAATTTTTGAAATTTTACTGACCCAATACATTGTTTTAACTGGGTATTTATAATTTCGCCAACAAGCGTTTTTGTGACATCAATAACAACAAACAAAAAAACTTGTTTACTGTTCTAAACGCAGGTGTTTGTATGAGTCAGCATCAGGTGTTCAATATTCTTTTTTTTCCGGCTTGAATCGTCTAGTAACCGAATATTTTGATGCATTTTTCAAAAGCCAAATTTTATAATATTTAATGCAATTATATCATTTTTTCATGTTCGATACAATATTGACGATTCGTTACTATAATTTATAAAATATGTTTTTCAACTAATCTGTATGCAGCGAATGCGTGCGTACTTGGAACAGTGTATTTGTTTTAGTTCGTGTTTATTCTTTCTTTAGTCTGGGTTCAAAACATATTTTTCACGAATCAATATCGAGGTCGAATATATGTTCTATCCGGAAATCTTTTTCTTGCGAGGAATGTGAATATTTTTCTTTATTTGATATTATGGCAAATGAAATAATTTAAGCCAAAAGGCAGCAAAGATCCGTAGTCAAGTGAGTGGAACCAAAAGGCTAAAATTAACATCAACAAAGAAGATTTCCACTGTTTATAAATATTTATTATCTCTCATAGCAAAAACTTGGTAATTTTTCGTGGCTGAATATGCTCCGAGATTCCTTTACTTCGCCTTGCGATAAAGGATAGAACGATTGAAAAAAGCGAATGAATATTTTTGTGGTAATTCTATGGTAATAATAGCATTCAACACTTTAAAGTGGCTTTGGAAGCGAAAGAAAAGAATTATTTTTTGCTATCTTAAGAAAAAAAAACGGTTAAACGATGTTTGTGTTTAACTTTTTATTCGCAGAATTCTAATTTAAATAAAAGGCATTAAATTTTATACCATAAATGTACTTCAACTGAAATCTTTTTTTGTTGTCAGAGTGAGTTGTCGTTATTTAATGTAAATTATGTATATTTATGTCGCAAACAAACTAACATCTCATGCTTTTAAAATCAAACAAAATATTTCCTGCAAGAGTAGATTTTTTTTCTAAAAATGACTACACTAGCGTCCGATTTTTTCTGTGCCGGTGAAACTATGTCAATCTTCAATACCAGGCGGAGATAAAATAAATGTTCTATCGAGCAATTCTAAAAGTATCGAATAAAAACGATAATAATTAGTTGAATTTCACCAGAGATGCAGAAAAAATTAGAAAGATAACTCTCAAATACATTTAATGTGATTAGATGAATGCAACGGCGTTAGTGTGCAAGTGCATACGTCTTCCGGTAACGCGATCACCATCCTTGGATTGCTGACATTTCCCCCCATAAGTGGTGGAAGAGTGGATATTCCAGAGTGGAAGATACTACCAGTATCGCCCTGGTGTAAGACCACCATTCAGAATTGAAACGTTGCTCCAAATGGCTTTAGCCGTGTTTAGTGACTAGATCTGAATAGCCAGGTACTTCCCCACCTTCCTCTTTCCCTTCCCCACTTACCTTCAGCCTCACAACATCCCCCAATTGGGGATGCCATAGTCTCACTGGCTCCAGACGGGAGCAGTTGGGACTCTTGTGAGGCATTCACTATAAAAAAAAAAATAATAATAATAATAGTAGGTAGGTACCGACTTTTCCAAATGAACGGGAGTTTGACCCAAACAAATATTGGCGAGTGATTTGAATTGAGGAGGTGTTGGAAAAAGGATGGAGTGACGAAGATAGGTTTTAATGATTCCTCAACTCAATAAGAAAGAAATACATTCTTGTGCTAGGAACAATTATGATAATATTTAAAATAACCCTTTTCTTCCATCATTATTATAAATGGAAGACGTTGCTTGTGCAATAGTGGAGGACTTCGCTAGCAGCGGAACTGGAAACTTAGCCAGCAGAGGAAAACAAAACAATGAGGATATGCAGCTTATGAAACCGTATGGGGTATCGAATCTAACGCAGATTAATAAGCGGAAGCAGAAGATAGTTGTAAATAGTACTAGTGGGGTGTAGTAGTAGAACGCCAAACTGTGTGACTAAATAAGTAATGCTATTTTAAAATTTCTCTTACTTCTTCATAGCTAAATCTACAAATATCTTTTACATAAAAACAAAAAATAAGGAAACCACTATAAATATCCCTTCATTGGCTCTATAATAATTCTCTTTTTCAATTTGAGAGGCGGGTTTCGGTACCGCCGCCCCGGGATCCATTTAATGGATAACCAACACCACTGTCCATATTACAAATCAGAGGAAAATTATCTTCTTTCCTCAGAGCCTCCTGTGTGGAGTTAATCTAAATAAAATGTAATAAAAATTGAAAACAATTTGTTTTTAAAACCGGTTAGCTTACAAAAAACGCTTTCTTTAGACATACAGGAAGAGTAGGAATGTAATATATACATTTAAATCTATATGATATATTATTTCTTATCCAAAAGTATTATAAAATCGTTGACAGCCCTGTTTTTCTATAGCCAAATTGCGATACTTGCCCAGCTATTCCAAGTATAATTAATTTTGAAGGCAACCTTAAACTCACTACTAATTACTGTATTTTGTTAGATTATACATGTTAAAAAGTCACTTTTTTATACATATTAATATTCTGTTCAAATAAAATATTGTCTGTTATTATAACATTCTAGGCTTTAATAGAATTTACTTTATATTAATTACTATTCATTATCTTAAACACTTCATACCTCGATTTATGTCAGGTTTTATACAAACCTAGTATTCATTCAACTATTTCTATACTTGTAGATATTTCTTTTAATTATGTATTGTTTAACTTCACTTCTATTAACAACTGTATAATATTTATAATATATTAATATTTTTGTGTACACATTACTTGTTCTGTAATCACTCTATTGTAAAAGCCATTTTATGGCGTTTAAATAAATACATAAATAAATATATACTTAAAAAAATAATTTTAAAACATCTTTCAAAACTCACAATGATATTATTTTTTAAGAACTTAACCCGTTATTTTATATACTTTTTAACTTGTTGAAGAGATTCGGCTGATAGCTAAAAACCCTCCTTTTATTTTTATTTTTTTTTATATAAATTTAAAATAAATCAAATTTAATAATGTTATAATATTTATTGAGTTCTGCAAGTATTTCTGTTATTTTTACAGTTTTTAATGTGACAGCTGTTTCGGCTTTTAAGGCCACACGGCGACGACTTATTTATATGATTTTATTTATCTCCATTATCAAACTGTGGATATGTCCACACGGCGACGACTTATTTATATGATTTTATTTATCTCCACCCATTTAAATTTCTATAATGTTCAAAAATGATTCGTTAAGAATTGGAATAACCAAAATAGTTGGGAAACCAGCAGTGTTTGCACACCTGTTAAAATTAAAGACCTAAGGGTTTTCTTAATTGTTGGTACGTGGGTGATTATGTTAAGGAATTATATTGTTTGGGTTTTTTGAAAATATTAAGCAGGGGAGAATTGATCATTTTTGTTTATTAATTAGGGTTATGTTTGGATCATTAGTTCTTTTATTTATCTCTAATTGTTCTAGTAAATTTAATCTAAAACTCTTTATTTCTATGTGTAAAGTTTTAGGCTCGTTGTTGTCAAGCGGGACGTGGTTTTTCTCCAAGAGGTGAGCTGCGAATTTTGAATCAATTTTTTTATTTTTATAGCAACGCATATTTTCTTTGGATCTAGTTGAAAAGGCTCTCCCAGTCTGTCCAATATAAGCAGCATCACAGTCTATATGGTCGCATTTCAATTCATAAATGCCGCCATTTTTATGTTTAGGGATTTTACTTTTAGAGTTTTTGAGGTTAGTTCCTGAATTATTATTAGTTTTAAAAGCAATATTTAAACCACATTTTTGAATTTCTTTCGCTATTTTTAAAAATATTGGTCCGAAAAATTCTAAACATGCAAATTTATCTAACGGAGATATATAAAATAAATGGAGTTCTACGAATTAAACACCAAAACAATAAATATACAAACTCTCCTGTTTTCCTTTAACGATGCACGTCATTCAAAAGTGATGGCGTAGTTTTCATTAGGAGGTTTGCAGACTGAGATTCTCTTGCAGCACTAACATAAATAATAATCGATCTTACATTTGACAAGTTTCTGTTTCTGTTTCTATTGAGACAACTCTTGTGGGCAAAGATATGATGTTTGCTATTTATAGATATTTATCTAGAATAAAAATAAACGCCATTTTTCTGTATGACCTTGATGAATCTATTTTTATCACCCTTCGCTGTACTTTGTGAGACTCAGAGTGCTATCCACTTTAAATGACAAAGTGTTTTATAGAAATAAATTATTTGGTTATCATGTAATGTAGGTTGATGTCTAATAATTTGTTTCCGAGCCATTGCAATTGGACTGCTCACATTACAAAATGTTGATGGGTTATTTTAGCTCACTCCATTCGTTCCGGTCCAATACTTAACTGTAAAGAGGTTATTCTTCAACATTGGTTTGTCAACTTTTTCACCTTTAAACCACAGCATTTATTCAATTTTGGAATCGAAAGTATTGAATTACTAGAATATTAGGCGAAAATGTCAGTTGTAAAAGATATGTTATTGAAACGTTAAAATAATGGGCTGGAAAACAAAGTTTGTACACGCGACATATCACGAACCAAAACAGTCATATTATCATAATGCCAGATATTTGTTGTTTTATGACAATAATATTTGTTATTACACGAATTTTTTCGTGAAAAAATATTTTACTTACTCTTTCATAAAAAGGTTCCCTTTGTATTACGTTAGGAAAGCTTGAAACATGAAAAGCGCAGAAATTATACTTCCTCTCTTTTGCTTTGTTTAAGTAAAATGTATTATTTTATTGACCATGAACTTTCTGTCTAATATTGTTGGCTTTTGTTTCAATTTTTTTACTATCACTATGGAAAAAAGGCTTTATCTCTTCACACAGCCTTTTTCCGGAAAAATACTCGGGGTTTCGTGTTATTTTTCGTCAGTCTTTTATACTAAGAAGTTAAAGACTTGAGCCCAAGTTTCAAATAAATATTTCTTTTGAATTATACAGATCTTCAACTTTTGTAAATGCTTCTGCCTACTGCGGAAGAAAAGACGTTTGTTTCGCTGGTTAATTATTGTGAGAATGGAGTTAATGGAATTTTTAAAAATATTATTTAACAAGTTACTGAATAAAATATATTTTTTAAATCTATCGTGGAGGGTTGACTATTTTTTTTTAAGTATTGAATAGACCTCCGTAGCAGAGTGTTTAATAATTTGTAAATACGACTGGTCAGTACTGTGGTGGTAGTAGGAGATGTTCAAATATTGTCAGGTTATTCGTAACCCGGGAATGTTTGTCTTTCTTTTGGAGTATTAAGATCCTCAGTACAAGTACCTTTAATCATGTTTTTAAAAAAATATTACAAAAAATTTTAATCCCAGGCGTAACAGTTTAAGGATACTAATATGATTAAAAATAACTAAAATTTACAACGAAACAAAGTATAAATCAAAAACTGGTTTAAAAAAATACGTGAAATGCTTTTTGGCAGTTTTTGCGGTACTACTAAAATATCTGCTACTTCTGCATGTTGGTTACTTAAGCTATACATGCGTAGTATAAGACAGTTTATAAATGAATTGTTGTTGACATTATTATTGCATTGAAGGATATTTTTGGTTCTTGTGATCATTAGAAACCTTTTATGAAGTATTGTAATGTCATTGTTAGTAAGATGATATTAAATCATTTGTAATAATGCAGGACTATCCAATAACAAGTAAATTAAGTGATTTTGGATACCAATTTTCTGACGGACAGCTTTATTAATTTAAAATTTATCATTAGACAGTTCATGTATTTATTTGGTGTGTAAAGTT
The DNA here is from genome assembly GCF_061612785.1 of Hesperophylax consimilis. Taxonomy (NCBI): domain Eukaryota; kingdom Metazoa; phylum Arthropoda; class Insecta; order Trichoptera; family Limnephilidae; genus Hesperophylax; species Hesperophylax consimilis. The sequence goes on along the minus strand of NC_142859.1, from coordinate 30,424,019 downwards.
TGTAATGTACATATCTCAGATTTGGGTTAAAATATCGCGGTGGGTAAAGTAAAATAACTAAATAAAAAATTCCATTGTGATAATTGTGTAACCTACTGGAGTGGAATAATTAACCCTGGATTAGCCTAGTTATCTATCGTGAGCAGTTATAAAAAGCCTGGTTTCTCTTTACTATAATATGAGTATAAAAGGCTACGTAACGCAATAACAACATTTTTAATATTTGGAAAGCTGTGTACGATGGAAAATGATATATGATCTCTCGCTTCGTCTAAGAATCAGGATGTTGATTTACTCTGTGAATTGTGCCGATCTAACGAGGCATACCTTTTCGAAATCGGCCAAGAGGACACCGGAGTCAGGAGGAGTTCATTAATTGGAAGGAGTAGAATGCGATATCTTCTTTTTGGGCTGAGAAGACACTGCTGTAGTATTTTTTTGATAAGTAAAAATGTTTTTAGTGAAAGAAATTATGTGTTCCAGGTAAAATGACTTATGGCCGGTTTTCGAGATGCCTTTTGAGCTCGACTTAAGAGTTACGTTCGTCTAGTTGCTATCGGATAGTAATCCTGACAACGAATCCGAATAAATTCAACAATTTTTAGTTTTGTGAAAAGGGAACGTAAGAGGGTACCGGATAGAGAAAAGAAAGGGTTGGCGAAAGGTTTGGGAGGGGATGGGAAGAATACGGGGTTGGGGACAGGAAAAGGAAAAGAGAGAGAAGGGAAAGTAGAATATAATATTGAAAAAAAGATGAAAAAGGGAGCGGGAATAGGATGGGAAATGGTAAAAAAGCGGGAAGGGAAGCGGGAAAGGGTGACGGTAAAGATGATGGAAAGGCGAGAGGAAGGGCTTGCAAAAAGGGACAGGAAGGGGAGGGAAGGGGACGAGATAAGGCATGAAAAGGCACTCGAGAAAAGGGATGAGGTAGGGAACAGAAAAGAGGACAGGGAAAGGGACAGATTAGGGAAAAGAGACGTGTTTTCTATTGTTAAGTGTATTGTAGGCGTGTACGGGTGCACGAAGATACCTCGTTTTTTTACTTTATTGTGTCGAAACTGATCAAAATTTTTAGAAACCGGACAATTCAGGGCGGTGGAAATTTAAAACACGTTTAAAAGTGATACAGTTTTATGAAAAATGATGAAAAAAAATGAAAAAGTGAAATGGAAAATAGATAAAAAAAAAATGAAAATAATAAACTGTAACGGGAAAAAGGTCAAACAGGATAGATTATGTTATTTTATTTTTGTTTATTGCAGTCACAAACAGAACATAATTACGTAGATGACAATAGTTACAAAGTTATAATAGTTAGTACAATAATTGGTACCAATGACATGTCGCTGACATATATACATATGAGGGATATTATTCATTTTACGGTTAAGTTAAATTTTTAAGTTAAGTTAAATTAGTGTGCTTGGGAAGGAGAGAGGTGTGTGTGAGTGTTTATTTTAGGTTTATGGGCGTTTTTTACTCTTTTTAATGATTTCAAGTCAAAAGTGTGTTGATTTATCAATATTGCCATGAAATTAAAATTTCATGAAAATATCGAAATTTTTTCTTAATATACCTACACTAAAATTACAAAGGCCGTTATGGACTCAGGAGTCGGAAGATCTTATGTCAATTAGCGACTTCAGCGTCCTTAAAATGCCTTGTCATTTTTGCTTATCTTAATAAAGTTCACAGCAAACTAGATTTAATAAAAAAACTCGAATCCAACCATTTATACCAACAGGAAAAAATATCCTTTCTCCGTTCCCATATTATGATGGCGATATCTCACAAACAATATCACATAGTCGACTTTCCCATTGAAGGGCCCGGGGACGTAAATAGTTGGTTGTAAGCCGCATTTCCATATGCCACGTCACGTGAACATATTGTAGGAGCTTCGGCGTGGCCAGCACACTACTCTTACAAGCAACAATTCATACTATCGGGCTTCTTTTTAAGAGCTAACGTTGATGCACATTTTGTGATCTTACTGGACAAATTACATGACGACAGGGCTAACAGTTCATTATATTAGGGTGAAACCGACATATTTAGCAAATTGGAATTCGCAGAACTTTCCGAGTTTATAAGGGCGGTGGGCGCGTGGGATCCAATTGTGGCGGGCTTTCTCTACTTACTTTCCTTAAAAATACCCTTCAAACCGCATCCCCAAAGATGAAGTAGGCCCAGAAGGTTATTACCTTCCTCAGGGCCTACTGTGTGGAGTTTTTAATTTTACATCAATTAACCACAATCACCTCCAACTACGCAATTATAACCGCTATCTAATTTTTTCATGCAAAATAAATGTTTGTAAAGTAGATACATTGTGTAGTATCACCCGCTATGCGAGAGGTGTCGCTGTGTTATGAATGGTGAAATGTATAAAATAATATTGTATTATTTACACCTTTTTCTTCCAAATTACACCCTCCCCTTTGAAAACAGGCCAAATTTAAAAATAAAACTATCATTTACAGAACATCCAAAAAGTACTTTCTTTAAAACGTTAATTACAAAATGATCTGATGGCTTTTCGTTCCTTTGTTTAGATGGAGAAAGCCGAATCGCAGCAGGATTACGTTTTCTCTGCGTATTATTGACGCCAGTGTGTCGGGAACTATCAATTGGGCGTCGTATATTTACCCCAGGCTTATGTACGTCTCCCGTACACCCTTTCCTAACAATCTCACCCTTTCCCCACCCTCTCCGTCCGACGTCGCGCGTCTTCCGGGCATATCGCGTCCTCGCAAAAAATGCCATAAGAAAATATCTATGTAAATCTCGCGGAATAATACGTCAGTTTCGTAATGCCACCGAATATCTTCTTTTTATTATTTTTTTCCGGTTTTATCGAGTTCGTCTGTCTTTGAAAGGGGCAATATTATTTTATTTTGAATTTTTTGATGAATTATTTTTTTTCTGTCTGTTTTTAATTCGTCTATATAAAAAATCATCATTTTCAAAAAGTCCATTTAAGAAATGGATTCATAAAACTATATTTTCGTTTACAAAATTTGTGCACTGTTTGTCGTTTATATTGTGTTACTTGTGCCCAAGTGAGACACTGATTTTGTCGCACAAACATAATGATCTTTGCAATCAAACACATACGCCTAAAGTAAAATTACATTAATCAAATTTATAAACAGTGCCTATGGTGAACAGTTATATACTTCCCGATTTATGATTAATTGAAGAAGTCAAACAAAATGGTCCTCTGGTCTGTTAAATTGAAAAATATCTGTAATGCATATTCACAGTTATTTCATGTAAGATTCTGTTTAGTTACAACAGTGAAACATGTTTTAATAAAGTTTTCTATAAAAAAAATTGTTTGTAAAAATCATTAATCATAATTTGCGGTTATTATTATTTTCCAGAGACTGGTTATAAGTGAAAATTTAACTTTTTTTTCATCGCAGAATCAAAGCAGAAACGTGAAATAAAACTATCATCTATTATTTAAAAAATAGCGGAAATCGAGAAAACGGTCAATTTTCTCTACAAATACGAGTATTATATAAGGTAACCGATTTGCGCCATTTTAAAACGATCGGTCATACTTACCAGGTAATTAAGGATATACTTTATATTTACATTGATAAATTGTTGACCTGCCAAACATACCGTATACATTAATGGCTTTTTTACCGGTATAATATACAGTATACATTGATGGCTTGTTTGTTGGCCTAATATACAGTATAAATATGCAGTCGTGGTCGGTAACGATGACATATTACTGAATTTGTATATAAAAAAAACTATCGATACTTTGGGCTGGGGGCCAGGACGACCTGAAGAAAGAGGATTTTCCTTAATCTATTTTCATTTGAAATCAATTAATTATTATTTACATTATTGCAATTTCAGAGTTCTAGATTTAACGTTTTATTCTGTTGAATGTATTAGCTAGTTACACTTCGTGCAAAGCCTTCGGACCCATTCGAAAATAACAAATCGCCTTTTTCTGTCACGCTAACCCAACACTACCGCTGTTATTTTACGTGACTTTATATTGTTTATTTTTTTAACCTAATACGCAAAATTATTAAATGACCTACTTTAGAGTTATACCATCATAAAAAGTTCATTTATGAATGGCAGCGTTAATTACTATTTTTTGTAACAATTCTGTTTTGCCTACGGTAACTAGCTCAGAAATGTGATTTGAACTATTTTTAATGTTATTTGTATTATTGTAGAAAGCAATCACTTTGTGGTTTGACATATTTAATAAAATAAAATACTTTTTTGTTTTAAAACCACGATATTTAGATATCGTGGTTTTAAAACAAAAAAGTATTTTATTTTATTAAATGTTATTTGTGTTTCAGACCAATAATTATTGCTTATAATAACTTGTTTTTATTTGAATGTGTAAATAAAATCAGTTTTATACTTAACCTCTTCAGGCGTGCACTTTCTTTATTCTGCCATCTCACTTATTTAAGTCGCACGGGTTGGAACGAGGGGGATGAATTTAATTATAAAGATCTAACTAAATATGCGTATGGATTTTAATGAGGATTAGCCAAGTTTTAATACTATATCTTAATTATAATGAGGTCTACTTAAATTTAAATCTTAAGTAGTTGTCATATGGTTCGGGGTTGCTTATTTATTGATCACATCGTCATTTTTAATTAAAAGTACAACATTTCTCACTGAGACTACCTTCCTAACACTGCGTGTTAGTTCTCTTGTAGGCATTAGGTCCGCTTTTGATGGCAATTTCTGCAGCTAAGCTGCCGAAACCCTCCTAACCGAGTCTCCAGTAAAGTCTCCTAAGAGCGCCAGCGCCTTTGTACTTCTCAATTTGACCACTGACCGCGTCTGGTCACTGCACTTTCTTCGGTTCACGCTCAGCTTTACGTCACCGAGCGGAGAAAAACATATCTCGTATTCTAACATCGCCCAGCATCACGTCACCACTCGGGGTAACCTATAGCAGAGGTGTTAGTTATCTAATAAATGGTTTTCGGGTGGGGATACCCGAACCCTCCTCCCAAATTGAAACGTTGTTTTTTAAAGGAAGACAAACATTCCCGGGTTACGAATAACCTAAAAATATTTGAAAATCTCCTACTACCGCAACAATTAACGGAAAATATTGCTTGTGTTGTGATGGAGGACCTAGCCAGCCGAGGAATTGAACACAACGAGCCTGGGTGGGACCTAAACGCGATGCCAACTCAACTAATGACCTGACCAATATACGTATAAAATACTTAGGTAAATGTAGGTTTTACAATATTTTTCAATAAATACCACCGATTTTATCATTTATCAATGCCTTTTGACTAAATTTATAAGCTAGGTACTTCTTTCCTCCTTTCTCCCATTTACTGCCAATCCCAAATTTACTTCCATCTCACAATATGCTAAAAATTAGGGGTGCCATATATTGCCTCCCCAATATGTCCCAGATTTAACACCTTTGAAAAAAACTATCTTGGAATACAACTGCTATTCTTACTTTAGTTTTCCCTCTATTTTTCCCTTCCCCACTCATCAAATACCCCAACCAGGTTACTTTAGTCCCACGGCTCCGTTAATTGAAAAATCACTTAGGTTTAACCGATCGCTCAGTGTGTTGGTTAAATACAAAGTTTATTTTACGTTTCTTTTGTTCATTTCTTAAAATATTTAATTTACGTATATATTCATTTAGAATTTGAAACGTATTTTAGTTTTGCCTCACACACGACACTTCTTTACTGTTATAAAAATACTGTACTAACTCATAGCAAAATGGCAGATTTTATATATTTCCCTTGCTCGTGCGTTTCGTTTTTGTATTCCACTCGAACGTTTAATTTCGGCACCGGATTACAAATTACTATGAACGAGTAATATGGAACTTGCGTGCAAGAAGTATGTAATCTTACATAATAAGTATAGAGGGCGACACGAGGTTTTTCTTTATGTACAAGGGGTTTGGTAGATTGCACAAGGAAGAATCTCCAAAGAAAAATATTTCACAAAACGTTGAGAACCAGCCATTTACACAGCCACGTAAATAGTTTAAAGTGAAAACAAAATCATATTTCAGATATTGCCTAAGCCGTGTAATCAATCAGGAGATTTATAATTCTTCTAGAGCTAGAGTAGTAGATATTCAGAATCTAAACAATTCTTAAAATGACTTTACCCGTGTTTACTATACCAGGTCTGAACAGTCAGATACAACAGGTTGGTTGGTTGAAATTATTAAATAATTATTCATTAAAGAAAGGCACTTTTTTAATATCTTTTTGGTCCTTCAAACTTTGTTACAAAGTAAAATAATTAGTAACACAAATAATTTATTTTGTAAACTAGTTGGTTTACGGTTATCCAACCCCCCTCTGACTAAGCACTATGTGTACAATACGTGTTTAAATAAAATTACGTTTTCTTTGTATGTTTCAACAAATAATATTGAAAACACTGGTCATGATTTCTGCGTGAATAGTTGTTTGTCGGGAATATTAAATTTGTATACGTTTACTATTAGATTTAATGTGGAAACGAAACGATTAGCTGCGCTAAAATGCGTATGTAAAATTGGGTACAATTTTCGAGCCTTGAGGTATACCACTCTTAAATTCAATCAGAAATTAGCCTGTGCCACTGATTATTCTATTGTTCAGTAGTTACTTGAACAGCGATAGTATGGTAGGAAGGGTTATTGTCATCATCATGTAGGGTGAGAAATTGACAAGTAGATAAATATTAAATTACCATTTCAACAATAATTACCATAATCGAGACTTTACAGTGTTATACTGAGCGCCAAAATCTGCGATTATGTCTTTGGAAGGTAGGGCATGAAACTGTGCTCTCAGAGCGTGAGCATTGTAATGCGAATTTGTACTTGTAAGGAAGCAAATAAAAGCAATGGATTATTCATATATTGTTACCAAATGTAAAAAGGTTAAGTAGATAATAGATTACAATAGGTTACAAAATGACTTATCTGTCTTGTGAAGCTAATCTAATTTATAAATCCCTAATTACGTATGCCGTCGAAGATTGTAACGGAGAAAACCATCAAACCAAAACGGGAGTGGTTGCCGCCTTCGCTGGATAGCATGGCCTGGTCAGGCCGCACTTCCATCAATGGGATGAGGGGTTCTGAAGACGCGGATAATTCTTGCGGTTATCCATTTTAGCGACAGCGCGTGGTTTCATAGTGTCGGATGACAAAGGAATCGTAATTTACTTTTCACTAATGAATATTATGAGCGGCACTATCCGAACTTTTCATTCCCGATCTTCACCTTTAAAACGCCTTTACATTTATGTCACAACTACCGAAATTTTGAGTCTATTTACTCTAAATTGAATAGCCACATCTCATATTAGAGAAAAATAACATCAACACCGCGATATCCGCCCGAATAGAGACATTCGTCTAATTAATTTATAAACTATGCTACTCGTATCTCCGGTGGGTGCAACGAGTGTTGCCCCAGTCATCCACTGATAACCCATAAGGAAATAATTAAATAGTACTTAACTGATGCAGATTGTATTGAGGAGAATTATGTTGTAAAGCAGTCTTTTTCCACTACTGTGAGTAAATAACAGTTTTAACACTTCTTCATAATAAGTATTGTAGCTATATATTGATTGGTTATTGACTAAGTTTACAAATGCGTCTAGATCCCAACCATGGATTCAATTCCTTTCCTATTTGAGCCCTATCATTGCACGACTAACAACTTTTGCTAATAATTATGGTAGAAGGAGGAATTCACATATTGTCAGTTTATTTGTAACCTGGAAATTTTTTCCTTTTTTCTTTAAAACATCCTTATTATTTTTCATTTTTTTTTATTTTAAAAAAAACTTTACATTTATATTTTATATTTATATATAGTTAAGCAAAAGTTGACAACAAATGTATAATTATAAAACAATACAATAATAATATAATTAATTATGCCAATTATTAACTTTCCACTGATGAATAATGAATGATAAAGTGTACAATGTAATAGAAGTTTTTTCTTAATTTTTTTTTTTACTTACAAAATACGAAAGTAAGGGGGAGGGGAGAGGAAACATAGGATTAGGATTAAGAGGCAAAGGACGGGAATATATAGGATTTGAAATTGTAATTTGTAGTTGAGTTGTTGATTAGTGAGTTTTTGCTTTATGTGGCGTAAAGTCGAGTTAAAAATGTCAATATGGTAATAATTTAAGTTAAATAAATATGTGGATCAATAAATAAATGAGTTTTGTTTGGAATTAGTCTTGCAAAGAGGGAGATTAAAAGAAAGCTATTTTCTGCTGTTGCGATTAGGAACATAGAATAATAGGCGTTGAAGAAGATCAGGACTATCAATTAAGCTATGTGTAATTGTAAATAAAATTACCGAATCTGCTATTTTTTCGGCAAGTTAACTTCTGTATATTGAAGAACTTTACAGAGTCTTCATTATTAATATGAGATCGGAAAGAGCGGAAGTTAAGGGACCTTAAAAATCAATTTTGAACACTTTCAATTCTATTAATAAAATACTTAAAACACTTTGTTTTTACCACGATAATCTTTATTTTTTATATAAAGTCAACATGTTACGAGAACGATGTTCTCTTCATCAGGACAATTAATGTACTAAAAACTAAATTGTCAAGTATATAGAGACAGGTGTGGGTAGAAAAGGAAGTAGTGTGGGGGGGGGGGGGTGTTGAGGGGAGGGGTGAGAGGTGGAAAGGGGAGGTGCTTAGAAGATCAAAGACAAAAATTACTTCTAGTTAATAATAATTAGTTCTCGCAAATTAGCTAATTAGTTCTCGAAACATGTTGACTTTATATAAAAAATAAAGATTATCGTGGTAAAAACAAAGTGTTTTAATTATTTTATTAATAAAATGGTGCCACAAAATGAAATTGCAAAATTTGAAGAAGTGACTTTCAATTCTATTTTTATGTATTGCATAGCCTGGGTTTCACACTTGTGATGCGTATTCAAGGATACTACGAACGTATGAGAAATACAGTATTTTGAAAATAGTAATATTTTTGAATTGTTTACAGGAACGGATTATGAAACCCAGCAAAGAAAATGTGTTAATGACTATGTGATCGATATGTTTATTGAATTCAGTTTAATATCAAGTACCCCAAGGTCCTTAATTTCTTATTTGGTAGATAAATGTTGATGATTAATTGAGTGTATTCGTGGATAAATATGTTTTTGTTTCTAGTAAAGCATACGATGAAGCACTTGGATATATTTAATTCCAGACCACGGGCATTGCAATACGCTTTCAAATGTAAATGTTGTACAAAACTCTTGTTAGATGCCAGCTAGAGTATAGCTCTACGTTTTGATCTCCCTTTTACAATATTCGTTCCGATAACATTGAAAAGATTCAACATAAGTTCCTGAAGTATATAAACTATAAATTGCATATTCCTGGAGAAAACATTGATTATAACTACTTACTAGATAAATTGTCCCTATTGAAACTTTCTGAAAGAAGAATAAATACAGATTTAATAGTATTACATAAAAGACTTCACAGTCTCGGAAATAAATATTCTGATCTGGGAGATATATTTTATCTTAAAAATAATCAATTTAAATATTATTTCTTCATATGAAGCGGTTACTTTGTGATGTGACATTATAATTTAAAATTAAACAGTAACTTTGTAAACATCACTTATGGATAGATTGTCCATAAATATGTCGGCGATGAGGGGAGAAGTCGGAGCTCCCATTGCCAGGCCATCTGTTTGTTGATAAAAAAGTTCATTGTATTGGAAATAATTTTGACTTAGACAAACATTAAATAGGTGAGAAAGTTCCTTAGAGAAATTATTTGGTAGTTTTGAATTTTGTAATAATTTGAACAATATGCTTTTACTTTCATCTACGGGAATATTTGGAAATAAGTTAACAACATCAAATGAGACTAATTTTGAATTATTCGGAATATGTAGATTTTTCAGTTCATCAATCAAAGTGAATAAGTTCTTAATGGTGAATTTCGGAGCAAACACTTTAGAATTATTAAATACTTCAGTTATAAATGAAGCTGTTTTGAAATTCGGAGAATTACAACTTGACACGACCGGCCTAATAGGTTTGTCGTTTTTATGGATTTTTAAGAAACCATATAATTTAGGGGCCAATGGATTTTTTGTTAGAAATTTTACTTGTTGGTATGAATTGTCTTGAAAGATAGGGGATTTGCATGAATTCAAAGCACTTTTAATGTTATCTAGGTATTTGGTAGTGGGGTCTTTAGGTAGAATGTCAAATTTGTCCGTCTTAATAAAGTCTTGCACTTTGGAATTATAGTCACTTTTATTCATTATAATTATCGTGTTGCCTTTATCAGCCTTTGTTAAAATTAATTGTTCATCCTTTAATTTCTTCCTGATGTTCAGCATAATGGATGTTTCACGATTATAGTTGACTTTAAGTGTAGGAATGAGCTTTTTTATTGTTTCTGCACTTTTGTATAGAGGTGGTCCAGGTTTATTATATAACGCGGTCTCGATGTCCACTGCAACGTTTTCCACTGCACTAATGTAATTCTTTAATAAGTGATGTTTACAAAGTTACTGTTTAATTTTAAATTTAAATATTGTTTATTTCAATTCTTTTATATATCGAGACACAAATAGACATCTATAATTTCCGAAATATATATTTTTTTATTTTGAATATCTATTTATGTGAGACTTCTTATCATTTTTACCAATGTATCTTATTTTATTATATGCTTTTGTTGTAACATTTAATATTTTTTCTTTTTTCGTTGTATTATGTTTCCTTTATTGTTTTAATTTTGTAGAATTTATAATAACTGTGATACTCAACTATTAAACTTTGTAGGGTGTAAAAACCCATTGGGGCGTGTAAAAAATAAATAAATAAACGTTGTAAATCTTCTTGCAGCTTGTGACAGTCCTCGATTGAGTTTATAGCTGAGAAAATTTTCATGTCATCTGCATATAGATTTTCATGTCCGTGAGTTTAAAAAGCAGTGATCATTATCATTGATATATATATTAAATATTAATGGTCCCAACAGGCTGCCTTGAGGAACTCCCGATGAAATAGCAATAGAGTCGGATTTAAATCCAGCAACCACTACTATTTGACCACGGTTGGAGATATAAGAAGAGAGCCAACGATAAAGATTGCCGTGAATACCAATCTTTAAAAGCTTGTTCAACAAGGTTGATTGATCGACCTCGCTAAACAAGCTTACTATAATCGATATAGACAGTATAGACAGTGTCTACTAGTATTCTGTTTTACAAATTATCCTGCAGGTACTCTGTGAAGGTTAAAAGATTTGTTGTTGTAGATTTACCACTATTGGAACCGTGTTGGGTCATATTCAGGCTGGGCTTAAGAGCAGCATATTTATGTTGGTCATAGACAGTTGCTACTGCAACTTATCTATGAGATAGAGTGCATAAAAAAAACCCTAAAACAATATTCTCGATACAATCGTAAAATTCTAACAACAATGATTGGACCCTAAAAGGAAGTCTTTCACCAATACTAAAAGTATCGTTCACTTCATTCTGCTTTAATCTGCTTTATTTCTAAATTCTACCACATAAAAATGAAATTCAAATAATTTTCTACAGAAGGAAATTGTGAACTACATTTTTTGCATTTTATTTGACGTTGTTAATCTTATAAATAAATACATTCTGCACATTTTAAACTAGATCTTTTTTCTCTGTGGGCTGCTGTCTAGGCAACCTAGTGCGGGTGTGTCACTATAAACCGGTATACAAAGGTGGAAATTTCACTAAAGCCAAGGCCGTTGTCAAATGCGCCTTACCGCTTTGCGTTTTTCACTGAACACGGAAAGCATTTCCCAGAGATTGAATGCAACTCAAATAGTATGGGAAAACGATACACCATGTGGCGGGTGATACATCAACTCGGTTACGTGGTTGTAGGGCTACCACGAGATATTATATACAATGTATTTCTTATTACAATTTTTTGTTTGGTAGACTTTGTGGTAAAATTGGTCTATTTCTTTGAACTGAACTTTCTTTGAAATGACTTAATTGAAGTAGAAACTCACGTGAGAAATAATAAGCAAAGTAATAAAAAAGAAATGAAATACTAAATAAAAAAAATTAAACATAAATTCTTTAAACTTTATATTTATCCTATTTATAAAGATACAAACAAACAATGGCGTAGAATTCTATTTGTAGATAATGATACTTCCAAAATTATAAATAAAAACATTCCCTTCACTATTCAACCGGCGTTTTATACGAATAACAAATTAAAAAAATATATTCTTAATAATAAAGATATTGATAGTCAAACTAAAAAATCAGGTGTTTATAAACTCAACTGTAATGACTGTAATTCCTTTTATATAGGAAAAACTAATAGAAACTTTGAGATCAGAATTAAAGAACATCTTAGGGCTTTAAAGGGAAACTGTGAATCAGAATTTGCGGATCATTTATTAAATAACGACCATACTTTCGATATTAATTCAGGTTTTAAAATACTACATTCTGGTTACAAGGTATCTCAAATCAATAATTTTGAAATCCTAGAAATAAGAAAACACGTGAATATGAAAGCAGATATTATTAATAAACAAAAAATTTTTATAAACCCCATTTTAAATATTTTCCCAATTACCCGGTCTTTCCCGTCTAATGACATTTTAATTCCTACTTTGAATAACCCTCCCCCACTCTTACCCCTCCCCGCTCCTTCTACCTCTTCTTTCTAGACCTAATTTTAATTATAACTTTAGTATACTTGTGCTCCTGATGAAGTGAACTTGGTTCATGAAACATGTTGAGATTTTGTATCGAAATAAAGTGATGTAAACAATGTTATTTGTGTTTTAATAAAAAATAATAAAAAAGGCTTGTTTATAAAATCATTCCCAATCAACGTTTTATTTTTCATAATTTTTGTTACATTATAACAGTTAAATTGCAGTGTAACTAAATGAAAATCCAAGCAAATATAAAAATCCAACATAACAATATTTTTTACTAAATTTCTAAGATTTTTGTTTTTTAAATTATATTTTAGTTAACTTAGTTTTCCAGGAATAAATATATGAAAATAGTTATAAGTGAGGTAAAGTATAAATAAAAAGAAAAAAATGAAGATTTCTGTCTACGAGTAAAAAACATACATTCATAAGATAAATATATTCATTTCAGTGAATTTTAGCTACGATTTGTTAAATTTTTATACGAGTTAATGTTTTGACGCAACATGGTCTTTTTAAAGTTTGAACGAAAAAAGTAGTGAATTGTAAATTTTAGCGGTAGTAAAATTATTGTCTTTAATAAGATAAATTTTTTTTTTCGAAATTTGGTTTAATAATTTTATCAGAGTTGAATAAACTCACCAACGTTTCGAGGTTTTCTGCATTCATTTACATTTTCAATTTATATGTTTTCACCCAAATTGAGCTTCATGCGTTTAAAATGTTTACAAGTACAGTACGCGTATAGTATGTACTAGCGTCTATTGATCTATGACAAAAGATAGGCTGGGTATAGTTTTGTAATATAATTTATTATTTTATAAAATTTTACCCAATAACGGTGGGCTGGATTTGTAATTTAATTTATTATTTGTGTGTATTGAATGTTTGCAAATAGGCATTTTGTTATAATCTTCTGCTGATTGTCTTTGGCATATGTATAAACGAGCGTAGGTAAAGTTCGTTACCAAATTCATGAAAAAAAAATGATTTTGATCAGAATTTTATTTTATGGTTCGTTTTCAGGCTCAGCTTTTCAGTCTCGTTGCACGCCACTACGCATATATTGTGTAAGTATGTAATTTGGTATGGCCCGTATAGAATTCAGCAATATTAACTTAAATCAAATTAAATTAATCATTGCTTCATACCTTTATTTCATATCTTTGATATTATTATTAATTACCTTTCTTAAAGTGTTTGAAGTTTGTTTCAACTGGATCGGAATATTTGAGTTTATCTGAGTGTTATTATTTCCGATTTGTCAAGTTTCACAATACTACTTGTTGAACTTCCCCTTGCGTTACCTCTTTTTTGCCGATTGCTCAAGCCTCCCACCATTTGTTTGGATGGTTTCTCATTTTTGGAAATAAATAAACAGTAGGAATTCATAATGAAATATGAAACGGTCTTGTGAGAAGAAAGAACAAAGCTTGTCATTAGTAGAACGTTCCTATTTGAATTCGGCTTGTATCACCGACCCATGCCACGTAATCTTAACTATCACATAGTTATGTTCTTATACTAAACTTATTCAAAATTTTATTATTTTTTCTATCCTGTGTTTGAACATTATAAAATATATTTATTTTACTGAACTGTTTGTTCGCGAAAGTTCGAGCGTTCGTAAAAGGCTCGAGCGTCCAACTGGGACACGTTACCATTATCCATTTTTTTTAAACCGCGGTGAAACCATTGCCGTTCATGTACCTTTTGACGTCATTTTTTCTAAAAAATTCGCTCACTATGTCCAAGACTCCAAGAGTTAACTTTTTAAATTCTTACTGTACGACTTTTCTCACTCCAAGGCTTTGGGTTTGTTTTACCGATATCCTAGGCTATTAATATGGGCAGGACGTTATTTCTTTTAGTTTTTGAGATTGAACAAGTCGGCTTCGTAAGGACCCAGTGTAGTATTGACAAATCAATGAAAAACTTGCACTGAATTTTTGCATAGTGAGCACCGAGTTATGTATTCATGCAAAAGTATTTATTTATTGTAGGCTGATTTTTCTCATAAGGAAGTGTAAATGTTTTCTTACCTAAAATTAGAAACTGTTGTTGATTTTTAGTTTGTGTTGTAGAAAATTAAATATTTAAGTTAATTATTGAGGTGGATATTTTTATCGCTTTGGTGCGTAAATGTGATTGAAGCGCTTTTTCAAAAAAATTCTAACGTACATTAAATCGCCAAAAGCTTTTTTTAACTTCCATTTAAAACAAACCTCGGTGCATAAACATTGATAATAAAATAAAATAGAAATATATTAATTTATTATTCACTTACATTCAGATTAAAATAATGGGTCCGTACGAACCCGGTGTAGTATTGACAAACAAACTCATACATCTATTGTGCCAGCTTTTCGCTTCGACTGGAGATGACTCAGATACCTGTGAAGACGCGTTGTTGAACAAGGACCACCATAGATAACTTCTTTAAAAAGTAATATAATATAATGATAGTCTGTTATTTGCGTTCGGAAATAAAAGGATTGAATCTGGATGATGAACAGATATGAAGAGCCATGTAGGTATTTCCTCCGCCTTCAACTTCTCCAACTCCTTTCCCTTCCTACCACTTTCAGCCTCATGGCATACCCCAATTATTGTGCATTTTTACATGAGATATTGGAGATGCCATGGTCTCACTGACTGGCTCTAGACAATTGGGAGCAGTTAGGACTCTTAGCAAAAATGTACTAACCTACTTCAAAGAAATAAAACGTGCTACAGGAAACCAATTTTTTTTTATTAATTATTATTAACGGGAGATAGGCCTGAATGACAGGCGTTCGGCGTAGGTTCAGTTTGTCTACTAGCTCCAGTAGCTAAGTTCTCAATGGAAAAGTGAATGGATTTTTTCAAAGAATATATAAAGTTATTCGTGACTTATATCATAATGCATAGTTTCTTAAATATTTTGAACAAGTGCTTCAATGTGTCAACCCCGATTTTACAAAGCCCAGGACGTGCATAAATGAATTTCGATGGTAGACCCAGCCTGAAGTTTGTATTTTATTTATGCTATCTCATATGAACTGCAGCTTCCACCCAGTTCCGAAAGCGAGAATATTTATACCGAGCTGCGAATTTATCAGATTCAAATTTGGTTCACAGATACTCCGACTAAAAAGAGAAAATATGACAAAAATATTAGCGCGTAAAGATATTTTTCACATCAACCGATAATGGATCTAAATTCATTAGAAACATAAGGTGGTAGTTCAGTTGGACGACCCTTCTCATAGGGCAGCCATCTTGGACGCTTCTCCCAATGTTCGTTTGATATTTAACAGCCTCTCGTTTGTTGGAATAATAAATTTGCGTAGATACACTAAAGTCATATAATCTATAATAGAAGTTAACTGAAATGCTATTCATTAATAATTTTATTTATATGATAGCCGCACAAGAGTCCCGACCGCCCGCAACTGTCCAGTGCCTGTGGGACAATGGCATCCACATTTGTATGGGTATATTGTGAGGCTAAAGAGAGCGGCGAAGGAAAGTCGATGGCGAAGAGATAGGTTGAGCAGTACCCATCAGATCTGGTCATCAAACGCGGCTAAAGCTATTTCAAGCAACGTGCAACGTTTCTATTCTGAATGGTATTCTAATGGGAGTATGAATGGTGGTGCGTTAATGGGAGTATCTACCACTCCTGGCTCAGCGATGACTGGACTTACTAATTGTCGAGTAAGAAATTATCATAATATGGATGGTGTATAAATGTGACTGAATCAATTGTAGGTAATTTATCCTCAATTATTTCGAAAATTTCATGTGACGGAAAATATTCAAACACTTAAATATTCAAGTCCGGGTTTCGTTCCACTAAAAATTTCTAATATTAATGCGAATCGGCTCCATTCATTCTCATAAACGCCGTATTTGTTAACCCTTGTGAAATATTAAGGATGTGTAACCTTTGCCCGGGCATAAAAGCGGTAATAGGGACACAAGTCATCTAATTTCGCTTTGAAGTTTACGAAAAGAGAAAATATTATTTTTAATATGGATTAATGACAAATGCAAATTTTAAAACTTTCCACAATACCTGGACCCGAAATAGTAAGAAAAAAAGCAAATTATTATAGGGAGACCACAATAAAATATACCTATGTTACTCCCAACTGTAATGGTAAAAAAATCATAAACAATAAAATGTAGGGTAAAACTTATAATTGGTTTTATTGTAAATATAGGTACTTGTATGAAATACAATAATGCGTTACTTTCATATTATAAAGTGTTTCCTTATGAAATACAATAATGCGTTACTCTTATACGATGGAGTGTTTCTTTTTCTAAAAGATTCCATATATTGTTTGTTTGAGGACCAAAGACTACCAATGCGAATAAAACTGAATTAAACATTCAACTTTGGTTTTCAGTGATTTTCGTTAGTTATTCCTGCACAAAACTGGTTCAATGCACAAAAATTGCACTTTTAACTTAAGACTTTTTTTTCTTCACCTCAATTAATTATAATAAAATATGTATTCAAAGAATACTTACTATCAGTTGTAGCCGAAATGTACTGTAATCCAGGAGATCAGCTCAAAGAATACTTACTATCAGTTGTAGCCGAAATGTACTGTAATCCAGGAGATCAGCTCAAAGAATACTTACTATCAGTTGTAGCCGAAATGTACTGTAATCCAGGAGATCAGCTCAAAGAATACTTACTATCAGTTGTAGCCGAAATGTACTGTAATCCAGGAGATCAGCTCAAAGAATACTTACTATCAGTTGTAGCCGAAATGTACTGTAATCCAGGAGATCAGCACAAAGAATACTTACTATCAGTTGTAGCCGAAATGTACTGTAATCCAGGAGATCAGCTCAAAGAATACTTACTATCAGTTGTAGCCGAAATGTACTGTAATCCAGGAGATCAGCTCAAAGAATACTTACTATCAGTTGTAGCCGAAATGTACTGTAATCCAGGAGATCAGCTCAAAGAATACTTACTATCAGTTGTAGCCGAAATGTACTGTAATCCAGGAGATCAGCTCAAAGAATAGTTACTATCAGTTGTAGCCGAAATGTACTGTAATCCAGGAGATCAGCTCAAAGAATACTTACTATCAGTTGTAGCCGAAATGTACTGTAATCCAGGAGATCAGCTCAAAGAATACTTACTATCAGTTGTAGCCGAAATGTACTGTAATCCAGGAGATCAGCTCAAAGAATACTTACTATCAGTTGTAGCCGAAATGTACTGTAATCCAGGAGATCAGCTCAAAGAATACTTACTATCAGTTGTAGCCGAAATGTACTGTAATCCAGGAGATCAGCTCAAAGAATACTTACTATCAGTTGTAGCCGAAATGTACTGTAATCCAGGAGATCAGCTCAAAGAATACTTACTATCAGTTGTAGCCGAAATGTACTGTAATCCAGGAGATCAGCTCAAAGAATACTTACTATCAGTTGTAGCCGAAATGTACTGTAATCCAGGAGATCAGCTCAAAAAAGAAGTCTTAATTTTCTTAGTCTGTAGGTTCGTCTATATTTATCAGGTCTACTACACTACTCAGAAAAAGGGTCTCATTTCCCTTAGTCTGAAGGTACTTCTATACATGTCAGTTATTACAAGACTACTTTAAGGATCGAATTTTCCTTAATCTATAGGTACTACCCACCATTTTTCGCAGACTACTATATTATGTTGCTGTACCTATATTATATAACATTATGTGTGAATAGTGTGTACACCGTCTTTAAATCATTTCAAAATAATTCCATGCTGATAGGGTATGTTTTGATTACTAAAACTAAATTGAATTCTTTGTAATTTCAAATTCCAACATTAATGATATTGACTTTAAAAGCAACCATAGCTAAGTGCTTTGTTAGTTGAACAATGTTTTATAAACAGTCATTTGAATCAAGTGCTCCACGTTAGTTAATATGACTTGTTCTAAAAATAATGAAAGTGAATTCATTAATTATAATGAAGTGATTACTTTATAAGTGGATGGGTATTTTGCACGGCTTCTGAATATCAACTGGTTAATCAAATCAATAAAGTAAAATTTTAACATTAAACTAGCATTATTGGATTGGGATCTACCTTAAATACTCACAGGATGCATCTCGTCAAAACACAACAAACAAACATTTTTAATTTCGCCAGTACAACTCTCATATAGACATCAGTAAACATTATTCGTTTTAATCTTTGGTACTCGTAAATATGCAGAAATAATGAGAAGTAAATATTTTAGTTTCAGTTTTGATTAAATTAAAACATAAATAAAAAACAAGTCTAAAAAATAAATATTAACATGAAGAAAAAACGTCAAATTATCATTTTTTTAAAATTGCTGCTAAATGCATTATTTTTCATTTTTCGATACTAAAATACTTACTTCTCCTGGTTATATAACTGATACACAGTGGTTTGTCTAAGTGCTTACTAGCCGTGCCCCTACTTTCGGTATACCTAAATTTTAAACCTGTTTCGCGTTCTTTATTTTTCCATAATTTTGAAAAATTTGCGATAAATTATGAAATTTTTTAATTACAAGATTTTTTGGTTTTTCATTTTTTTCTAATCACATAATGAATTTCAAAAATACGCTTAAGACGAATACACAAAATTTTTTCATTTTAAATAATTACACAATCATTGTGTACCGACTAATTACCTGATTTGAATAACTTACTCTACGTAGACGTGTGTAACAATTGAGAGTATTTCACGACTGCACAATCACCGACACTGCTAAAACGCTGTACATTATACCAAACACTTAATAATAAGAAATGATAAATTCGTAATTTCGTCGGTGACACTGAGAAGTTTCAATTGAGTTAAGTATCAATATGTGAGTTTGGTGGCGATAGCGGTATAAACTATCAACATTACGTTTTTGGTGAAATTTGAACCAATTCGATAAATACACATTTTACATCACATAGATGTTTTTAATAAAAAAGAAGGTGGTTTGTGTAGGACGCATAATTAGAGATGAGGCAACCAATAACACATAATTAGGATTGTGTAAATTGGTGCAAGTTTATACTTTTCCGACGTCCCAGCGAAAAGTCAAGTTTATAATATTATGTACATTGAATGTACATCAAATTTGATTCAGAATTTTTTTGTTTTTCAGTCAGTTTTAAATAAGTTCCAATTTTAGAAATTCCACCAACATTCAAAGGTCAATTGAGTTTAATGAACCAGAGTAAAGCAGGACGCACGGACAACCAACATTAGTGTTTTCGATTAACTTTTCTTCAATTTTAATAAGTCAACTTTCGCTGTGATACCTTTACCGTTCGTCAAACAGAATTCGTATTAATTTACTATTATATCACGCTTATAAAGATCAAGTGTATTCATAAAATAAATATTAATATTATACCAATTGTGAATTTTTCACTCCACCGCATATATCAGAAACGAATTCTATTTTTTTGTAAAATAAATCAGTGCATTACCCCGAGAAGATATACGGAAGGCTGAGAGATTGAATAAATTGAATGGAATTCAAGTTGAAGTTAAATTGAACCCTTATTGCTAAGCGGTGGAGCACCTCCTACTCACCTAGCCTGAAACCAACGAAATAAAATGGACTAGATTAATACTTTGTTTTTAATTTGAATATTTACGTGGTAGACGTTTAAATAAAAAGCTTTTGTTCCCATGACTTGACGAAAGGCAGAGTTGAATTTGATGAAACTTCTTTTGGAATAGCTATTTATAGTATTAGCTATAGTTTTTTTTATAAATATTTTAAAATTATACTCGTATATATATTGTATCCCAATCGTGAAAAAAAACACCTATAACGTCTTATCGCTGTACTTCTTACGGAGTCTTATCATGTACACGGTGTCCGGAAACTCATGGTACAAGCCAGAAACTGGTGAAGCAATACTGTTGGCACCTAGCATCGTGCTACCTACCTTTATATCCTTTGTAAAATTATTGTGGCCTATCGACCTCTCCCCTCCTCTCCTCTCCTATGCCGACGTTAGTTGAGTAAAAATATTCGTCCTGTCAACATCGTTTGATTACGGAGCCCCCTTTATCGACCGTGTCGAAATCAAAGCCATCGTGAGCTCGCGCATGGTGAAATTTGTGAATTGTTGTGAACCAGCGCAAAGAAGAATTGAAAACCGTGGAAGAATAGAAAAGGGTAAGTCGGCATTCCGAACCTTTCAAATCCTATTGTTCCGCGTTGCGACGGTGCTATATCCGTCCCCAACAAATACTTTTGGATGAGTTTGAAGTTTTTTGTTGCGAGTTATGATAAAATTCAAAATATTCCGTCGTTATGGAAAATAAAATAAACACTTATAATGTTTTATTGTTGCACTTCTTACAGTGTCGCCTCATGTACACGGTGTCCGAAAACTCATGGTACATTCCAGAAACTGGTAAAGCAAAACATTTGTGGTTTTGACCATCCAAAATATCGAACCATTGTCAAATTCAAAATATTCGGTATTCAAAATATGGGAAAGAAATTATATGTTTAATGTACTTTAATATGGGTGAAAACATAGATTCGGCATATTGAGTGTATTGTTACTAACTAGCTCAAGTCTCGGGCATGAGTTGGGCTTTACACGCTTTTACTTCTTGTAGACAGTCATTTTCCTCTATTACTTCAATATGCAAATTAAATCATCGATATTTGAATAAAACTGTAGAACTGTATAAAAAACAGAGCCGCGCCGTCACAGGCGCTCTACTTGTACCTGTATTATTATTGTTTAGATAAGTAAGCATAAGAAAAAACACCATTAAAAAAACTGTAAGATACAGTTTCTAAATCAAAAACTGTACATCCTACACGTACGGTGTTTAGATCTGGGAAATGTGTTTTACATTGCTTTTACTTGTTAATTCTGTCCATCAATGGATATACGGCTTAGAGCCGAAAAAGGCGACAATTCATTTTTAAACAGTGGAAATATACACTATGTGTTAAAAACTGCCATAAAAATCATTTTGAAAAAATGGTTTAAAGGGTGTTAATTGGACAGCCGATTGCCGAAAAATAAAAGTCGTTCAAATGACTTACGGGATTTTCAGGATCACGATTCACTCTTTCTTCTCTTTCAAGATATCTTACGCACACTTTTATCGATGGCGTAGTTTTTACGAAGATTTTAAAACATTCTGGACTAAAAAATACCACTCTTATGTGTTTTCAGCCATAGCTGCAAAATCTTTTCATGATCCATACACTAAAGAAGATTCAAATAGACTTTCAGATGCAAGGAGAAGGCACATTGAAACGTAAACTTATTCCTAATTTGTATACAACATACCCTCCGAAAAAAATAAACTAGATGTAGTAAATAAATAATGAAAAAATACAAGTTAAAAACTTATTTTGGGAGAAATAACTAAGTTGTCTACTTTAAATGTTCATTTTCGGAGGTTAAAACATTCAACTAATTCATAAATATCTAAGGAAGAAAAATTCAACTAATTCATAGATACGTAAGGTAGAATCATTCGACTGATTCATAAATACCTAAGGTAGAAACAAAACTGAAAAAAATTTTCTGAAAATGTGTGTTTCATTTATTTTTATAAGGTTGAGAATTTCTTTTTTTTTACATTAACCCCACACAAGAGGCGCCGAGGAAAATAATTTCCCTCAGGGCCCATGTCTTCTTTTGGGATGCTGTGTGGAGAGTCTTTTTTAAGGAAAGGAAGGAGAAGAAGTTCTGTGAAGGAAGAGGGTTTGAGAGTAGGTAGGAATCTAGGAATCAGTATGTCCAGGAGTGACCGACGAATAATACATCCCTCCCGCTGCGGCGCAAGGCGATGGGTCAAGAGGGACTAGTTGGAAAGATCAAAGGATCTCTCCAAAGCAGCCAGGCGCTTCCTGAACACACCTCTCCCGATGAACCCCGCCACCCCGGCTTAATCACCAAACGTTGCAAACCACTTAGGGTGACCTACGGCAGAGGTGTTAATTATCCAATAAATGGTTCCCCGGCGGTGGTACCCAAATCCGCCTCCCATATTAAAAATAACCGCCTCACTAATTAAACAAACATATTTCATTTTAAGGTTATTTTTACTACTTCTGATTTTATGTCCGGGTTAAATCTTCCACATAGGAAAAACTGAACCCTTCCACTCAATTTTCCACAAATGATCATCAAGTCAATCAAAATTATGCAAGTGCATTATATAAGCAAAATAAATACAAAACAATACAAGAACAACACGTCAACTCACCAGAGATCAAATGGGAAAATAATTCACCGACTCTAGATATTTTCATATCAGAGGGTTCGGCTCGGTAGAACTTCTAACAGGGCCTATAAATCCTACTGATCCCTCAACATAAATATTTAAAAAATCTTTCGTTATCCTACATGTATTCAAAATGACCGACTTTTTCATCTTTGTATATAATTTTTTTGATAGATCTAATACGCCTAAATTTTGAATGAGAGAGCTAGGTATAATGCCAGTAGCCGAAATAACGAATGGTAATATTTTTATAGTCTGAGAATGCCAAATTCTTTTTATTTCATTTCCTAAATCTGTGTATTTTCTTATTTTTTCATTAACAGGATTTTTAATATTACAGGAATTTTGAATAGCGAATAATAACATTAATATTTTAAGTTAATATTTTATTAATTAATTAACCGATCTTAACTTAATCTAAAATAACGTAACTTAACCCGACCAAATGTTCCGTTGTTCTTTTAATTAATTAGTGTTACCCTATTATATCGATTATAAAAATATTTGAAATATTTCCATTACTACCTCAAACTCCTAAATCAAAAGTGTTAAACATCGAGTTCATCGTACACACAATATAAAATATCTCATTAATATAATTAGCCCATCGGCAGTAATCGACCTTCAGCCAACGTATTAGCGTAGATTATTCTCGACGCCATAAAAAAATCGGATATTAATTATGAAATTAGGGCCGTTACAAAAATAGTCCATAGTGTCTCGGCGTCTGGGAACTTGATATGTTATCTCGGCGAAAGTAATTAACATTCTGAAAGTATAAACACACATCAAGGGCGTCTTAAGGAGTTGAGCCTATTACTGAAGGGCTTGAGGGTGTGTTGTGTTAAGGGATCAGGGAGTTCAGAAATGCGTACAAGTCGCTAAAAGTCACTAAATTTGTTGACCGCTAAACTGGCTTATTTCATTACAATGGTTATGTCTCTTTAGTTTTATATTGTCTTCGATAACTTTCCATAACATAAATAGACCTAGAAATGGAACTTAAATCATATTTCAAATTTCTTTAAACATCGATTATGTATATATGTATATCCATTTCGAACATTATTTACATAAATATACCTACCTATAACTGTCAGAAACAATCCAAGTAAAAAAGCCTCTTAAATTGATTATATCTTTTTTTTTTAAAACGTACAATAAAACGATGTTGTACTCCCATGAGTTATCAAACTCATTAATGGATCGCCAATTGGTAGTTTTGATATAGAAGAGTAAAAAAAATATTAAAAAAAGAGTTTTGTACAGAAAAATTAGACCCAACCCAACCCACTGTGCAGACACAATGTATGAAGAAAACTTTTACAAAACATTTCACAGAAGCAACATACCGGCACAACATAATATGAAGAATCACTTTACAGATATGTCACAACAAAAAATTGTCTTATAAGACTTTATGAATTATTATAATCACTCATTTGATTTATGGACTGTTGGTGTCAAAAAGTTAAAGATTAAAGATAAGACTATTAACTTCTCGTCGCTCCATTAAATATGAGACGCTTTAGACGTGTGTTAATCAAAACATTATGTAATGTTGCACGGATGATTCGGCAGTTATTAGTTAGTTTTTTTATTGAACTCTACACAATAACTTTTTACTTGATCTGGGATTCAGCACGGGTCAATTCCGAATTTTATTTATATTTTTGTTACTCCATATTTTAATTGACAAATAATTAAAGATAATAATAAAGAATTTATTGAAAATAAAGACAAGATTATATAAGATACGGCTGTGTATATTAGTTTTGAAACAAGTACTTAAAAACAGCGTTTTTTAAAGTTTCTGTAACGAATTTTACTAATTTGACTCAAATGTTCTTTTTTTGTAATTTGAGTACAAAACAGTTTTTTCATTGCTAATGATTTAATTTATTTCAAGTGCGGTCGGAATCCTGTCACATCAAAGGCACTATGTCCGAGACACTCCTTGAGTGTTCATCACAAAAAGGTCCAGAGTTTAGTCCATTAATTTCCTTTAGTCCTGAAGAGATTGATATTCCGGATACAGGAGGTATATAAATATCACACCACAGAGGATACAGCTCAAATCGTGCCTTGTTTATTTAATTCATTATTAATTAACATTGGGTAGGTTTACCGTAAATATGATTTATGAAATACATATTCCATATGGTTTAGCACTGGTGAATCAAGAGATTCAAAAAAATAATTAGAAAAATAAACACCCCTCTACGAGACCGTGCGCTCTTTAAAGTTATTTTTATCTTCAAACACCGTTTTGTGACTTCCTGCTAAGAGGTAAGTTCCTTGACTCTGGATGTAGTGTTTGGGGGTTAGAACCCCGGCACGAAGGCCTCTAGAGATATTAATACTTGCGTATCCCTGTTGAAGAAGGCCCTTTGTGTCGCATTGGTGAGGTACCAATATTATTTTTTTTTTATTCTCTCTGAGACTGAGTGATGATTTCCTACTGGAATGGTCACCAGTATTTCATGCGGAGTCGGTCTTCTTGTAAATTTAGTACATGTCCAAGCCACTTTCCACGACTTTACAAAAGTAGCTCATTTCGGATAGTCATGTTTCTCCCGCTACCCCATTTTGTGACTCGTGTCACTCCTCTCAAAATCCTCATTTCAGCAGCAGGACTTTTACAATACTAAAAAAATATAGTAGAAAGTTTTAGAATAGCAACTAATCTAGAGCTTAATTTCGCTTATCGGCTACTATATGTACAAGTACAATATTCCTCGTGTATCCAATGTAATTTCCTTAACGGGAACTTTGCAATATACCACCGTGTTGTTGATGTTACCATCGTGGCTATGAATAATGTGTTGACACAATTTTCGCAAAATTGTATTTTACTCACACCCTGTACATGTAGACTGACTACGATAAAATATGAATCTAGGAACTCTGATACTATTCTCCACATAACGCTTTGATGTCTAGAGGTGGTAAAACTGTTTCTGAGACAAATAAAGTATGAGTTCAATTCTAGGGGGCAGACGTACGCTGTACAGTGGTCCCTGGCAAAGTTGGGGAACTTAACTCTCGAGGCTGCGCCAGTTTAGGCTGGACCTTTATTGACAAGATGAACCATAGTCTGAGTTAACTTTTTTTGTAAATATCAACGCCAGATTGGCTTCAGTCTGACACTTCCTGTATACATAATCTGAAGATGGCTATAATAATCTGAAACCGATTACGGCCAAAAAATAAAACAAGTGGAATAAAGTTTTAAATTGTTTCTTAAAATTGTTTTAAACAGAATAAATAACACAAAAATAAATAAATGTATTACTATTATTTTAATACCGAATTGAAAAATCTCAGGGAAATCAGAATTCTTGAAATTTTTAAAATGACAATTAAAATAGTTTCTGTTAAAATTTGTATGCAACTGTAGAAAGGTATCTACTTTACCGCCTGTCTAAATTGTTCCCACAATCATTACCAATTATGATTTTTATTTAAATATTTTTTTATCTATTTATTTTATTTAGTGCAGGATATATATTTATATTTATACTTTTGGAAATTGTTTGTACTGTCCAACTAGGAGGAACTTCCGTGTTAGGACACGCAAAAAATGCTTAAATTCAAAGCAAATTTGAAACAACTAATGTACATCACGAAAATATTTGATAAAATTTAATTAAAATTAAACTATAATTTGAACCTCTTTAACATTCAATCTTCTGTGTTTAAAATGGATTCACAATGTATAAAATAATACAGAGTAGGTTGTCGGCTCACCTACGCTATACAGGGTGTGCACAGTGTATTCCGAGGGCGCCATAGACTCACTGCCAGGATGAATTATTGAGCGATTAGCCGCGTCATTTGAGGCCCTGAGTAGCCCTGGTAACACACGACCCTATTTAATATAACTTTTAGCAACCCCGAAAGAAGGGTTTGAAGTAACTATGTTGTCGATTTATAATGTTTGTGGTTTGGTGATAAAAGTTTGGCCTTAAAAAAAAACTCCAAATGAAAAGAATTGTATCGAACATGAAAACATGATTTTATTTTACTTTTCGAAAGATTTCCGATTGTCTCTGTTTTCTATCTGTGTATTAAAACCCAGTTGTATTGAAATATATATAACTATTTCTTGTGAATTGGGTTAGCTGTAAAAAATAGGAAGTACCTATAAGCTATACCCCTTTGTACATTCGGATTTGAATAGTCTTTCTTTTATGATGGTTTGGATAGAACACCCCACGGTGTTTTACTTAAATCATTACCCAGGTTGAGGGCTGATGTGTGCCGGTGCTTATTATTTATAGTCTTTTCTTGTGCAGGCAAACACGTCCCGTACAAGTATTTTCCAACCTTCCTCTTTCCCATCTAATTTATCTCCAAAGAATAGAATATTATGTTAATGCCTCACAATATACCAGTGGTGTGCATTATTCTTTTACCAGTGGTAAGCTGTGACAGGGTTAGGTGATTAATCACATTTTGTTTTTATTTTATTTAATAATGTAGAGGCGAAACACTTTAAAGATTTGGCATACCGATAGTATTGAAAGTTTCAATTTTTTAATTTTTTTAAGGATTTACTTTTTTACTTGAGCATTTATGATTTAGGATTTATTTATTTACTTACCCTGTATATTCTCAAAGATACTTGGTGCTCTGATTCCGTTTAAATTGTGACTCGCGATTCAACTCGAAAATGTTCTTTTAATATTTTTTGTTTGATTCTTCAACTTTATAAAAAAATTAAATTATTTGTTGATCCATCCAGTCGCTACACAAGCAAGAGGACCTCTTAAATAATTTACCTGTGCAATTACTGCTTACTTTTTAAAATTAGCTCCAACTTTCGACTCATTCGTTTCCTTGCCATTCACTGGCGTTTTTTTTTAAACTGACTGAAAATTATACAAATACACACATAGTTAGTTAGCAAACGTGATCTTGCTTTTATTTCTTAAATTTATACATTTTTTGTTGTTGTTGTTAATTTTAATTTTTTCTATTTAATTATCAAGGCTACAGCACGTAAGATCCCAAACGTCTTTGATTTGAGTGTATAGTGAAAATAAATTACTACGAAACAGATACCACGATTAATTGATATATCACTTCACCCTACAGAATGACCTTTAATCATTCTTCTCCGTAAAGCGTCCATTGAACCGTTGACCCATAACATCCCAACTACCCGACCACCCCCCCATCAAAAGCCTTAATGGTGCCATATGACACAAAAACCCCGAGTGCCGGAACCGGGTCATATTGACCCCGCGTCTTAAACTGATTTATTAACCCGTAATAGCAAGCCATTAATTTTGGGGTCTGTTCTGTCTGCCGGTGTCTATTTTGCGGCGAAGGCGACGAGGGCTCGGATGATGGTGACAGATAAATTAAATGAACCGCAAAATTTAACAGCCCTGACACTTGGGAGACGTGTACGAGCATAGATTGGCATACTTAATCTTTTCGGAATGTAAATGTAAAACTTTTTGTTTGTTGAATTGCAATAATTTAAAATAGTATGGTGACCCTAAAGGTGAAATTGTTTAGGCATTTTGATTATTTCAATTGATGCACTTATGTTACCACAAAAATTAGAAAAAGTTAACTTAAAAATTCATGATTTGATGATGTCATGATTTACATTACGCTTGTCTTTAATTTTCAAAGAGATACACTTTTTAATGTAGTCAATTTTAAGTTAATTTTTTATTAACTGTAAACATATAATTGAAAATAAATCTATTTATCTCTGGCTAAATCCATTATCGATTATTTATTGGGAACATTCTTGCAAAATGAATATAAGTTACAACCTAATCTTACAAAACTGTTAATAGGTAAATATCACAATGTACACAGAAATAACTAAATAATGAGAATTAATAAACAAGTATCTGAATGTTAAATAATAATAATAATTTTTAATCTAGGATGTGGGAAGGTTAGTGAAATCCCACACGTTCCTTATAGATATACACATTAATTGTACTATAGATATGTGAATGAAATGTTGTTTTTTTTAAATACAAGTAAAATTCATAAAAATAAAATGTAATAATGTGAATAGGGCATTTTTTAAGACATACAAGATATCTTAAAATAAACAACAATTACGTGAATACAATGAAATTTACAAAATACAATAATATCCAAAAATTGTTAAAAAATAAAAATATTAACAATTAAGGACAAATATTAACGGGGTGGTCTTGATGGAGCTTGGGCCCAGCGCACACTCAGGGGTGGCGATATATATACCCGTATTATCTGATATTATTACTACGCTAGCGTCTGGACGATCTAGGCCCTCTGATTGGTCGAATTCAAATCGTACGTTTCGGGTAAATCCCGAATAGGGGGTCCGTAGGCAAAATTCGACCACTTTTCCCCTCTGGCGGGATAAAAACAAACCAAATGACTTGCGCGAATATTTAAATTTGCAAGCTAAAATTATCTGACCATTAACAAGGGTTAAATAAGAAGATTTCTTCTGGAAGCTTATCTCTTTGAGATGGCATTATTTATTTTATTAAAACATAAATAACTTTTTTTACATCACTTAATTACATACATCCTCTAAATCAGTGGTTCTTAACCTTTTTGGCTGGCGACCCAAGGTACGAATATATTTGAAGTACGCGACCCTAATCTAATTTTTTATTTTTTTTCCATTGACAGGTTATGTAATTTTATACTATAAAATTTATACGATGTATTGGTAAAATTAGAAATAAACAAATTTATTTAAATGTTCTGTATTAAAATCAGACCAGCATTAAAACAGTTAAAAAATTTACAGCAAAATAATCAGTGACTACCCTGGTGTTGTATTTTTGAACAAAGATCATGTATACGTGGAGTTATGTTTATAGAAAATGCACACCGCATGTCATGCTGAGGATCCAACCTATTCCTGTACTTATTCTTCATAACAGCAAGGCATGAAAATCCTGCTTCACATAAATAAGTAGTTGGGAAAGGTAGCAGGGCTTTTTCAGCTTCATTGCTCAGAACAGGCTTCCCAGATAATTGTGCCCAAAATTTTGTGAGACTCGTTCTGGCAAATCTCTCTTTTAAAAGTGCATCACCTTGCATTTCGAGCAATTCTTCTTGTAATCCAGCTGAATCGTTTTCAACGCCCATTACATCTACTTCAAATGGATTTCTTACCCAACTGTATTTCACGATATGGACATTTTGTGGAATATATCTTTCCATTTCATTTTCAAGTCTTCTCAAATGTTCTAAAAAAATAGGCATGGTCTCCACGAAAATACGGTTGCCATTAAGATTAAGATCTTCCAAAAACAAGTTTAATGTTGGAAACGCTGCCAATTGACATTGAGCAATTTTATTTTGCCAAAGTTTTGTTTTGTTTTTAAAAACAGTAATTTTTTCATAAATGTCTACTACAGTGCGATTTTGACCTTGCATTTATGTGTTCAACTGATTCAAGTGGTGGAAAATATCACCCAAATATGCCAATTTAGCCATCCATTTGTTGTCACTGAAGCGATCAGCACATTCGTGTCTTTTATCTGTCAAAAATATTTCTATTTCTGTTTTAAGAGAAAGAACTCTAGCTAGAATCTTTCCGCGGGATAGCCAGCGAATATCCGAATGGTATAATAAATTCTGGTGTTCTGAACCCATTTCTTCGCACATCAGTCGAAATATCCGAGAGTTCATAGCGCGTGCCTTTATGAAATTTATAATTTGTATTACGTCCTGTAACACCTGATGTAGATCTGGCTGCATATCACGTGTAGCCAAGTTTTCTCGATGTAAAAAGCAGTGTATTAAAACAACCTCTGGATTTCGTTCCTTGACTTTGGCACAAAACCCGATGCGACTCCCTATCATTGCCGGTGCTCCATCTGTACAGACTGCGAGACAATTGTCCCACAGTAATTGGTGTTCCACAAAGAACTTGTCTATTAAAAGAAATATATCAGCCCCAGTTGTAGTTTCAGAGAGTTTTTCACAAAGCAGGAACTCTTCATTGAAATTTTGTGGAGTTCTGTATCTTACGTACACCAACAGCTGTGGGAAATCTTCAATATCAACTGATTCGTCGATTTGAATTGAAAATTTGATGGCTTTTTTGAGATCCGTTATTAATTGTTCTAAAATATCTGATGACATTAAATCTATTCTCTTTTTCACAGTATCGTTTGAAATTGGCACCATTTCCAGCTTCTTCGCAATTTCATCTCCACAGACAGTTCTTGCCATGGCTATTGCAGCTGGTTTAATCAACTGCTCAGCAATACTATGGGGTTTTTTACATTGAGCTACTTTTAAAGCTACTTCGAAAGAAGCGTAGGTAGTTTTTTCTAACGAAACTGTTGCTGAACTTGATGGTGCATCAAGTCTCATGCGCTTTGTTTGTGTTTCTTTTTCTTTCCAAAAAGCAAGCGGTTTATTTGCGTACGTTGGATGGACTTTTTCGAGATGTCTCTTCAATTTGTTTATTTTTAGCGATTCATTTGAAAGAAGTTGCGTACAAACCACGCATTGTGGACGTGGCACACCAGAGCGATCTTTTATTTCAATAAATCCTAAGGCTAAAAATTCTTCCTTGTATGTTAACATCCGTTTCGCCATGACTGTCCACAATTCGAAAGACTTACTGAAACAAAACGACAAATTATAGAAATATACTATTCTATTCGTTCATCGGCGAATTGTAGGCTAACAATGTCATTTATTGGAAAAAAATATTTTACCTTCTTTCGATAACAGCAATCGCGAGTTGCACTTTTAATCTTCCACAATTGATTATCACAATTTTGTAGCACTTTGTAGTTGTCAACAAAGAGTGTATTGTAGTCAAGTATAAACGTTATTCACGTAAAACAGTATGAGAACGAGCGTGCAATCGTAAACAAACTCGCTAGCAAACTGACCGAGATGAGACGAGACCGACCGACCAGCGCGGTGCGGCGGGCGGCGCGGGTGGTGACCGAGCCGAACCGAGCGATGCCGACTGCGTGAGCCGAGCGGTGGCGATGGCGCGCACTCCTCGCTTTGCGCCCCGCGCCCTTCCGCCCATTAAAACAGAACTAACATGTCGCGATTGTGAACAATAGATGTCCTTGTTCTGAGAGTAGTAATAATTGTGACTATACTAGTTTAGTGACATCGATCGGGATATCAATACGCGATTTCCGCGACCCAACCCAAAACCTCTCGCGACCCAAATTTGGGTCGCGACCCGAGGTTAAGAATCGCTGCTCTAAATGTTTCATGAACGAAGTTCTTCGAAGTTCTCTACTCTCTTTTAAATATTTTCCCACTCAGCTGGTCTTTCCCGTCTAACGATATTGTAATTCCTAATTATGATAAACCCCACCCACTCTAACCCCTCCCCCTCCTTCCACTTCTTCTTTCCAATTGTAATCTATATTTAATTTTTGACTTCGGAGTATACTTACTCCTGATGAGGTGAACTTCTTTCATGAAACATGTAGTGGTTGTAAATAATAAAGTGATGTAAACAAAGTTATTTGTGTTTTAATGAAATAAAGTTTTATAAGATTACATTATTTGATCTATTTCCGTTGTATATCAATGAATATGTACCCAATAAAACGTAAACATTATATTTATTTTTTTATTGGACAATTGTAGTGTAGTAATGTGAGATATCACCTCAGGGGCGCTTTATTGTAATAATAATAAAAATAATAAACTACAGATTCCAGGCTATAAAACTATTCAATTCACTTCCAACACAATATAAAACATCTAATATTACAGAATACAAAAAACACATATGGAACTGGCTACAATCCTTTTAATATTTAATTTTTTATATTTCACTTTTTTTGGAATAACTATGGAAAAACTACTGTTACAGTACCCCAACAACAATACTTCTAAGCGCATTTACTTACTGTTGGCTGTTCTTCTTACGTGAAAAAGTGCAGTAAAAGAGTGATATCTTATATATGTGATACATTATTTTGTGGAGAAATATTCGTTTATTCTCCTGCGTAAATTAGTTTTTTGCTATCTTAATAATCTACGTGAATTTCAAGTCCTAAAAGTGATTTTGACAGTTGAGTTAACCATAGACACTTTTTGAAGTAGACGGTGATTCAAGCTGTGATAAATAAATTTTTCGTAAATTCTTATTTACAATCAAAACTCAAGATGGATCCCCAGATATACATATCCAAAGCTACGGAAGCGGTAAAACAGATGCAAAACTGTATTAATGATGCTACAACGAAACTGAGCAAAGAACAAATGAGTAAATTGAATCCAAAGACTATAACTATATTAGGTGTAATTAGCGAAATGGCAAAAATGGCTGAAATTTCCGGTGAAAATAGAATTTTAAGGAAGATAAACAATCGTGTTCAAATCTCAACTGTAGAGCATCAATCGAGAGCTGAACTGGAAAATTTTCCCCAACTGCCACCTATAACCAGAAATAATGCTCCTCCAGGACCTGCCAGACCTTCGGTTATAATTCACCAGTCAACAGACAATTCCGAGTTGACCCTAAAATCGCTGAAAAATGCTATCAATCCCAGTAAACTGGGCATCCGAGTCACTGGAATGCGAGAACTAAAAAATGGTGGGGTGTTAATACACCCCAGCACTTCTGCTGAGGCAGATAAACTCGCGAACGCTCCGGCGTTTAACGAAGCGGGATTAAAAGCAATCATTGCCCCAAATCGCCTCCCTCGCATCGCCATCCACAACCTCCCTCAAGACATTTCGGCAGAGGAAATTATAAGTGCCGTTCATCTTCAATCTTCCAACAACACTGGTCTATCTTTGGAGAACTTAAAATTGATCATGTCTTTTTCCCATAAATCTGGCCCTCGCACTGGAAACTGCATCCACATTTTTAGAGTCCCTCCATCTGTGCGTCACTCTTTAATATCGCGAACTAAACTTGCCATAGACTGGCAACTACACCGAGTAAGAGACTGGGTAGATAGTTTAAAGTGTGGCCACTGTCAATTATATGGTCACACAGCTTCAAAGTGCCAAACTGACTTACCTACCTGTCCCCACTGTGCCAAAGTTGGCCACAACCGTGATGCCTGCCCCAATAAGGTGAAATCACCAGTATGCGCCACCTGAACCTTCTTCAGGAAACCGGCTTATCACAATACTGGAGCTCAGGACTGCCCCGCCCGCCAGGCTGCTGAAAGACGTGAACTCTCTCGGATAAATTTTTTAGGTTGAACCTGATCAATCGTTCTGTGAATAATTCCTACTCAATGTACTACCAAAATGTTCGTGGCCTAAACACAAAACTGAACACCATTCGCTGTAACGTCAGTGTGTGTCAATATGACTTTATATTTTTTACTGAAACATGGCTCTCCGATAATATCTCATCTGCTGAGTTGGGATTTTTTTACTATAACATTTTTCGTAGTGACCGTTCTACTTCTTCTGCGAAATGTAAAGGTGGTGGAGTGATGATATGTGTAAACAAGAAATACCATTGCTATATTCTAGAGTCATCTAACAATGTGTCTGATCAATTGTTTCTATGTGTTCTATTAGGTAACAAAAAACTTGTACTCGGTTGTGTTTACATTCCTCCATCCTCTTCGATAGAAGTCTATAAGTCACATACTGCTTTAACTGAACATGTTTCTAGAAACGCTGATTCCTTATTTATTTGTGGTGATTATAATTTACCTAAAATATTGTGTTTTTGTTGTTTGTTTTTGGGGTGTTATGCCGTGTTGCGCTAATTCCTTCTTTAGCCGACGTTTCGTTTTTACACATCTTCGGATCTACCGGATCTGCCCTGATGATGGACACTGAAACGCTGTCCGAAACGTCGGCTAAAGAAGGAGTTAGCGCAACACGGCATAACACCCCAAAAACAAACAACAAAAATGCTTTTGACCGTGAGAATCTAAAAACTTACCTAAAATATTGTGGCTGAACGACAACCAAGGTGTCAAAACTCCTACTAGTAATCTTTCCCCACAAGCTACTGAAATTGTAAATTTTTTTGCCTACTTGAATCTGTTTCAAATAAATCCAGTCACTAACTATCTAGGTTCTTGCCTAGATTTAATTTTTTCTAGCATACCAAATATCATAGTAAGTGAAGCTGATGTCTCTTTGTTACCTATAGATAAATATCATCCACCTCTCTCTATTAACATCACTAATTTCTTCCAATTAGATTCTTTGAAACCAAGTGCCTCTTATCACTACAAATATCTTAATGGTGACTACTCTAATATGAACAAATTTCTTTCCCAGATTAATTGGTCAGTACTATTTTTAAAATCTGATATTAATGACGCTGTATTTAAATTTAATGAATGCGTCTCACGCGCTATAGATTTGTTTGTTCCTAAGGGGTGTTACTATCAACCCAAGTTTCCAAATTGGTTTAGCTCAAAACTCAAACAGTTAATAATTGAAAAAAAGAAAAATCATAAGCTATTTAAAGACACTGGCAACTTAAACTTGTATCGAAAATTTTCTCATTTAAGGGAACTGTCCAAAATCGAATCAGCCAAATGCTATAAATCTTATGTAGAAGTTACTGAGTCAAAATTACTGCAAAACCCTAAACAATTTTGGCAATTTGTTGCGCAAAAGCGTACTGATAATGATCTTCCTTCTAGTATGCACTATAATGAAACTCATGCTACTAACGGTCTTGACATCGCCAACCTTTTTGCTAAACACTTCTCCTCTGTATATTCTGGTGCCTCATGCAACATCCCTCCACTCAACTATGACTACAAAATTGACTTGAATGATTGCCAAATCTCACTTGTAGAGGTTTACCAATCTTTAAGCAAACTTTCTAACAAAAAAAGTACCGGACCTGATGGCATTTCAGAAATCTTGCTAAAAGAATGTAAATATTCATTATCTAACCCAATTTGTATGTTGTACAACTTATCACTCTCATCTGGAACATTTGCTGATTCATGGAAAATTTCATATATTCGACCCATTTTTAAGTCCGGGAACAAGTCAAACATTGAAAATTACAGACCAATATCAATTATATCTTGTATTCCAAAAATATTTGAGTCGATAATTACAAAGAAAATCACTCCTATATTCAAAAATGTTCTGATTGATGAACAGCATGGATTTAGATCGGCGAAATCTACAACAACTAATTTATTGTCCTTTACAAATACCATTGTTAAAGCCTTGGAAGACAACACTCAGGCTGACGTACTCTATACTGATTTCTCCAAAGCCTTTGATAAAGTAAATCACTCGATTCTCATGGCCAAACTTTATGCTATAGGCATTAGAAACCCGTTGTTATCATTCTTTCGCTCTTACTTGAGCGATAGAAAACAAAGGGTTAAAATAAACAACTTTGAATCCTTTAACATTGACGTAACGTCCGGCGTTCCCCAAGGAGCTCATTTGGCCCCGCTTCTCTTCAACCTTTTTATTAACGATATCACCAAAGTTTTTTCTCATACACGCTTCTGGCTTTTTGCGGATGATAATAAGATTCTTCAGATAATTAAATCCTACCTTGACTGCTTACATTTTCAATGTGATATTGACTCGTTTAATAATTGGTGCAAAATAAACTGCATGGAACTTAATGTTGATAAATGTAAATTTTTTTCCTTTTATAGAACCAAAAAACCTATTCAGTTTGATTATAAATTAAACAATGTTTGTTTATCTACTGTAACATCTATCAAGGATCTTGGGGTCACTCTAGACTGCAAACTTTCTTTCCGTGAGCACATTAACAACATTATTAACAAATCACTTAAACTACTTGGCTTCGTTCATAGAATAACCTCTGACTTTAAACATATAAGTACCCTTAAAACTCTTTACTGCTCGTTAGTTCGCCCTCACCTTGAATACGCTAGTGTTATTTGGTCTCCTTTCTATGCTGTCCACATCTGTCACATAGAATCCGTACAACATCGCTTCCTACGAGGAATCGCTTGGAGGTTGGGTCTTGAAAGAGGAGAGTACTCATATGATGAAGTTGAATAAACTTTAAACATTTCTTCTTTGGAGAAACGTAGAAGGGACACTGATCTGATTTGCATATTTAAGATTATCAATGGTATTACAGACTCACCTGCTTTGTTGCAACTTATCCAATTCAACATCCCTTCCCGTAGACTCCGAAATAATGAATTGCTGTTCGTCAATCAACATTCTACCAATTCGGATACCATTCTCCTTTGTCCAGAATGTCGAGACTTGTCAACTCACTGTCAAGTCAAAGCATTGAATTTTGTGGTATATGCCTAAATGACTTTCGACAGTCAATACGCAATGTCTAATTTCTAATGCCCTTTGAACCATCTTCATGCTTTGACTTATTATTATCTCCCATTCTTACTTTTATATTATTATTGTCATTGTTATTGTCTTCGCTCCTCATTTATATATGCCCTCCTTTCACTGTCATCTCTGTTTATAAAACTTATTCGTGTAAATAATATGTTGTTAATGGACTATTTGTCCGTAAATAAATAAATAAATAAATAACTATGGAAAAATCGATTTTATATTTTAATTTTTAATATTTCTCTGTGTAACCAACTCCACTGTATTGTTTTAGAATTATAGAATTTATAGATTTAGATTTTTAAAAAGAAAGACAAACATTCCCGGGTCACGAATAACCCAACAATGTTTGAAAATCTCCTACTACCACCACAGAAAGCCGAAAATGTTGCTTGTGTTGTGATGGAGGACTTAGCCAGCCGAAGAATCGAACACGCGACGCTCGGGTGAGACCCAAGCGCTATGCCCACTCAACCACTGACCGGTCTAACTATACAATTGAACTAATTGAACTAAACAAATATAACTTTACTATTGAAAACCTTCTCCACAACACATGTGAACTCGTAGCGTGGAGGACAATATACTATACCATTGTATAACAAATATATTAAAGAATAAATAAAAAAATAAAAAAAATCTTTTTTCAATATAAACTCACCCTCTCTCTGTGAATGACCTAATATCTACCTATTACCTAATGTAACTGTTGTAAGTATCACTTAAACTGGGCGATTCCCAACCAAGTACCGCCCGCAGGGCCTAGCAGCAAAAAACCTGCGGAGCGGGTTTTCAACTGCTAGCATATATATATATTACCACGGAGCGGGTTTTTAACTGCTTGTATATATATATTACCTATAAAATATGTTTTCTTTTAAAAACAGCCCCATCTGCTGGGCGTAAAGACCAAACGCGCTATTGTGTCTCTATCTGCACAGAAAGACTGAGCCACAGCAACGCGTGGGGGGGTACAGCTAGTATGTTAATAAGTGTCATTTGATAGTCTTTCAATATCGATAAAACTGTAATTATTTTCGGTGAGAGAGAGTTCTTTCCCAAACATGGATAATGGGTGAGCGTTGAAATCTCCCTTGGTTTCGAATTTGAATGATCGTATGTATTTTGGAGAGGTAGTTGGTAAAGATAGTAAGGTTGTCCGCATGACATACCGCATGTAGACAGTCAGTGTTCTTATCGTCCCCCCGTTAGTGGTTGTCTGAATACCAGCGATGTGGTCATCTCCACATGGTATTACGGAAGCCCGCAGCTTGCAAATCCTCTGTAGGATCGGGCCTGTAGCTTTCCGTTTGCTAAATCTACTGCAGAGGTACCCCATCCCTGGAAGTTCGGATGAATTTTGGATAGATTTGATGTTTCGTGTTGTAATAACCCCGTTTCTTGTATAAGTATTACATCATAGATATCGCACATATCTAAAATGTAGTTGAAGTTTTACCTGTTACTGGCGAGTTAGGAATATTATAAGTCACTATGTCAAATTGTCTTATTCCTTGTATAGGAAGAGTTCATCATACACGTGATACCAGATTCACTCAAAATGAAAAATCGGTGATTCCAAAATGTACCAATAAATACGGTGAAGGAACCCTAAGCTATATTTTACCAAAAATATATTTTTTAAAACTACTGCAGGGAACAAGAACTATCTAATCGTTTACTTGAAATATTTTTCTGGCAATTTTTGGAAGATTGCAACACAACCATTTTGAAATTCATTCGTGATCTCGCTTACTCTGTTGACAGTTCTTATTTATTTATTTATTCATTTTCGGGAAATCGACAGTTTAAATTTAATCAGTTTGTACATAAGTATTAGATTGTAAAATAAAAAACAATTATGGATTTCCTCCTTACGACTTTAACTGAGACAACATAATATGGAATATTATTCCCTTTTTCTGATAAATCTACGATTTTTCCGTATATAACTGTAAATAAACAGTAAAGTTAGATTTATTTAAATCAGTGTTTTAATTTATAAATTGGAGTCAGATAATCTACGGGCATAATCCATATTACCTTAAACACCATACTACCAATGATAATTAAAAATTATAGCGTTTGTACTTCTAAAGTCAAATATAATCTAAAAAAATAGCTTTTAGATATAAATGGTTTATATTGGTGCCCTAATGTAGCCCGTGTATTGCTTATTAGAATTATCACTACGAGTTATAATTTTGTAATGCGTCATATACCTACCTATATCTATGAAATTATTGATGTGACTGTTTATTTGTTCTTGCTATAGAAATAAATTGTATGTAGGAATAAAATGAGACTGGCAACGATGAGTATCAAATGGAATAAACTCACCGAATAATCCTTAGTTACTATATAGAATTTAACCGGCTGAAATAATTTAATTTTTTCATTCCATAAATTTATGAAAAAGCTCCCATGATTAATAGCGCAGGATGATCATAAATACTTTTAGCTATCGCGAAGTACTTCCACGCAACGCGCTTTTTTATACTTTGCACTAAAAATATTGCGTGACAGTTCCACTCATTCAGTTTCCAGGTGAATTTCCACCCCTCACTACATAGCCTAAACTTGTGGAATTAATTTGGTGGTGGCGCATTAAAAATAATGTCGTTAAATCAACATTTGTATGATATATGGGTTTCGTCACGCCATGCTTCAGCTGGCGTAGACAGAGTTGGTAAAGTGTCACTTTCTTTTACTGTAATTAGTTGTTTAATCTTTCATTAGTATCGCAAGTTTGATCGAGTGTTAGTTAAAGTAATATCATAATTACATTGTATTATGTCAAAAACAATGTAAGCCAGACTAGAGTCATTATAATAATACTTTTAGACAGGGCCGAACCTACAAAATTTACACGACACATAGCTATACTACCGATTAACCCATTAGCGCCCTCGGGTACTATGTGGTATCCAAAATAATCTCGTTACTTTTGTCGTTGCCATCTTGAAACATCTGATGGAAGGTATGTTGTGATTGGTTCAATCATTTGTACCAGAGACGTAAAGACATCTAACTGAATGGGCAGTTCATTTTTGACACTAGCGTAACTAAGTATAAGCGAAAGTCAAATTATTTTAAAAATTTATACGCGGACCTCAGATTTGCGAATACATCGATTTTTTTACAATTATGTACTTTTCCCATGTTCGCCTCTTTCTTTACTTGAATCAACTGAAAAAAAATTACTATGCACTATGTCAATCTTTAATTAAGTACGGTATCATAGCCTGGGGAGGAGCAAATTCTGATAATTGTAAATGATTTGTAAAGCTAGGAAACTAATTATAATGATACTCTAAAACTACCGATCGGAAGCACTTTGAATGAAATCTTTGGAAGAATCTGCGTTTTGGACATCAGACAGCTTTATGCCAAAAACATTCTAGCACATGTCTTCAAACACAGAACTGCTTTTGACAATGTTCAAACTGCTCGTGATACTAGAACCAAAGATCATGTCTTACTTATCCCTATCGCTAAAACAACTTTTATCTATTAACCCTCGAGTTGAAAATTGATAATAAATATTCCAACAAAATATTTACACTTTGAACTTTATGGTCTCAAGTGGCAGGATACCACATGGTATCGGAGGGCGGTAACGTTAGCAAAAAATATTTGCTTTGTAAATGTTACATTATTTAATGGGGTGGAACTTATAAAAAACGCACACAACCGCTTAACATATCACAAAAAATTATAATTAATAATAATAATAATAATAAAAATAAATATTATATATTTATATTAATATATTTTTAAATATTTATGTTGAGGGATCAGTAGGATTTATAGGCCCTGTTAGAAGTTCTACTGAGTCGAACCCTCTGATATGAAAATATCTGGAGTCGGTGAATTATTTTCCCATTTGATCTCTGGTGAGTTGACGTGTTGTTCTTGTATTGTTTTGTATTTATTTTGCTTATATAATGCACTTACATAATGTTGATTGACTAGATGATCATTTGTGGAAAAGTGAGTGGAAGGGTTAAGTTTTTCCTTTGGGGAAGATTTAACCCGGACAACTAAATCGGAAGATAAAAAAAAAATAATAAATTTAGAGAAAATGATCGAGGTAGTTAAAAACTTTTCAGATGATATCAAAATGACTTTTGGTTTAGATAAATGTAGAACGATCCATATAGAGAAAGGCAAAATTGTAGATGGAGACGAGAGTATATTTAGAAATTTCCAAATTACTAGTATGAAAAGGGATGAGGTTTATAAGTATTTAGGATACCCACAATCAAATAGATTAGACCATAGAAGTATTAAAAATGATATTAGAATTAAATTAATTTCAAACTAGGATCAGGAAAATTATAAAATGCAATCTATCTGCTAAAAATTTAGTAAAAGTAATAAATACTTGAGCAATACCTCTATTAACGTACTCATTTGGCATAATTAAATGGTCTAATACAGATTTAGATAACTTAGAAAGATTAATTAGAACTACGCTAACAAGGTTTAATTGCCATCATCCAAATTCAACAATAGAACGAGTTAATTTACCTAGAAATTTAGGAGGTAGAGGTATAGTCAAAATAACTTCTTTGAAACATAATCAGGTAGAAATGCTAAGAACTTTTTCCATAGGAAAGCTCATAGCTCAGAAATGCACAAAATAATTTGCAAGGCAGATAGAAATATTCACCTTTAAATTTATACGATGAGAATGCCAACATTTTTATAAATCCCAACCAGGAATTATTAGATTCCTGGTCAAATAAAATTTTACACGCAAAACACTTCAATTATCTCAACCAAACGTATGTTGACAAAATTTCGTCCAACAAATGGTTGAGTATTGGAGAGTTGAGCGCAGAAATAGAAGGATTTATGCTTGCCATTCAGGATAGAGTCATTAATACTAAAAATTATAGAAAGCATATAATCAAAGATACAAATCAAATTGATGATTTGTGTAGAAAATGTTTGGCTTTTCCGGAAACTATAGAACATATTATATCGGGATGTTCTATATTAGCACCGTCCGAGTATACATTTAGGCACAATCAAGTTTTAAAAATAATTCACCAAAATTTGGTAATTAAACATAACTGGATTGACTGCCGTAATGTAGTACCATATTATGAATACGAACCAAATTCATTTTTAGAAAACGAATTTTATAAAATATAATATGATAAAACTATACTGACAGACCGAGCGATTAGTCATAATAGACCCGATATAGTTTTACATGACAAAATTAAAAAAATAACTTATATCATTGATGTCGCTATTCTGAATTCCTGTAATATTCAAAAATCTGTTAGCGAAAAAATAAGAAAATACACATATTTAGGAAATGTAATAAAAAGAATTTGGCATTCTCAGACTATAAAAATATTACCATTCGGTATTTCGGCTACTGGCATTATACCTAGCTCTCTAATTAAAAATTTAGGCGTATTAGATCTATCAAAAAAATTATATATAAAGATGCAAAAGTCGGTCATTTTGAATACATGTAGGATAACAAAAGATTTTTTTAATATTTATGTTGAGGGATCAGTAGGATTTATAGGCCCTGTTAGAAGTTCTACCGAGCCGAACCCTCTGATATGAAAATATCTGGAGTCGGTGAATTATTTTTCCATTTGATCTCTGGTGAGTTGACGTGTTGTTCTTGTATTGTTTTGTATTTATTTTGCTTATATAATGCACTTACATAATGTTGATTGACTAGATGATCATTTGTGGAAAAGTGAGTGGAAGGGTTAAGTTTTTCCTTTGGGTAAGATTTAACCCGGACAACTAAATCGGAAGTTAAAAAAATACATATTCATCAGAATTTTTGCTTAAAGAATTTTAAGTCAGAAAACTATAAACGATGTATACTTCTACCATGCAACATTACAAATTTACAAAAATAATATTCGAAATAAAAATTCACCATTTAAAAACAATAGATTACTCAGACAAACGTCAATATTCCTAACTCCGAAATGTAAAAAAAAACAATGGAGCAATTGAATTATAGATAAATAGAAGTAAATTTAAAAAAATAATTTTTCGAAATATAAACGACAACAGAGATCTTAAAATTCGCGTTAAAACACACTGAATACTGTGGCTTATAAATAAAAAAAGTAACGAATTAAATGACACATTTTTTATATTCACAAGCATAGCATTATTATTGTGGTACATCTTATTTAATATGTTACATAAATGTTATGGAATATTTTGACATGATAAATCAATATAGCCAAAAATATACCGGTTATATTCATCCAACCACCCAACTCAAATATTCCCTTGTATAAGGATTTTTCGGATGAAGATTTTGCGGATGAAGCGAAGGATTGATTGGATAAAATAAACGGAGTTGATACTTCTAACAAGTTAGGTTGATAACTCTGGTGTCACGATTACTTATACAAGTCATGCAATTTTAAATTTTTCCTACTGGAATCATCAAGCGGCTCATTCAAATAAGAGAACTCTGTTTTAGGTGCAGCGTCCATATTGTATTACCCAATAGGGTGGATAAATTGGTGGAACTGATCTAACGAAAAATAGTGTCTCAATTTATCGAATTAGCATTCGCAGTAAGAAAGAGTTGTATGGTCAATTATGTATGGATGAAGACTGAATGATGCACACGATTCGTGGTTTTTATTCAGAAAAAACATTATGAAATAAAAATTCAGTAATTGCGGAGAGAACTTGCTCAAATTTATCACTTGAGTTTTGGTACACCTTCCATAGCTCCCAGAAGAAAGAGATAATATAAGAATAGAGAAATATAAGAATCGGCCGAATGGACCACTTCGTTATTCCATGTAATAGATGTTAATTTGCTAAAAAATCTTGCAAACCTTTTGTTAGAACGTTATGCAAAAATGTGGGTTACCTATTCTTTATTTATTCAAATATCACACAAA
The DNA here is from genome assembly GCF_061612785.1 of Hesperophylax consimilis. Lineage (NCBI taxonomy): Eukaryota > Metazoa > Arthropoda > Insecta > Trichoptera > Limnephilidae > Hesperophylax > Hesperophylax consimilis. The sequence goes on along the minus strand of NC_142859.1, from coordinate 30,379,853 downwards.
ACCATAATAGGTTGTGGTAATAATAATAACTAGTGATAATGGTATTTTTGAAGAGGTAGTATTGTATAAAATATAGAAAATAAATTGTTTTAACCCTTGATTTGAGATTTTTACGCTTTTTACTTTTTACAATATTTTTATACCAACTGCACCCATATCTGCCTAGTGATACCATATGGTAGCATCCGTTTTTTCAGTGAAAAATAACTTTAAAAAAAATGAGCAAATTTTCTTTTTGATCTCATTAAACCAAAAAAATAAAGGAATGCCTTGAATTAAAAAAAATAACTGTGCAGTAATGGGTTAGTGCTCTTTTAGCCTAATCCTCCCTCTCAAAATATATACCACTTATAATAAATTCAACACTTATAATAAATTCAACTCTTATAATTGGGTATAACAAACTTATAAATAACTTGGAAATTTTGTCTTTCTTAATAAAAAGAGTATCATATTAAGATACAAATCTGTATCATCACAGATAGATGTACGTTTATATGTTTTGTTTCTACAACAATGCAGGGTTTTGAGCTTTTTTTTAGCGCTATTCAATATTTTTGACAAAATATCCGGATTTAGTAATTATCGAGTTTATGATGATAATCATTGAAATTATTAATTAATTTATTGTAATAGGTAGTTATTTTTGGTATCATTTTTATTGTTGTATTAAAGTACTACCACTTTTAAATCGCATCGTTCGTTGAAAATTGTATATAAGTAGCCAGGATAAAACGAGGTTTTACGAAATAAACAATAATTGGTCTCTCCACACATGTTTAGAAAAAGATTAGTTGTCTAGATTCAATACTTGTAACGATCTGAAAAAAAAGTTTTTAAGTACCTACCTGGTAGGCTAGGGTCTCTGGAAAAGATTTCGCATTCTTGCTTTTTTACGGCCATCGATTTTTTTTTAGATAAAATCTTCTCTAAGATACATGTTAAATTTGTAATTGCGTTTAAAAATTAATTAAATTAAAATTAAATAACAGAAAATTTATGAAAAATCACCTCAAAGACGCTGGTGATGAAATATAAAAATACCGCAAACCAATAACAGAGCACCATTTCTTTTTTGATTTCACAATTTTTGAAACTGATCGTGTTACGTAATTAATTATCATGAAAAAACTCAATTTCGGTAATGAGTCTGTGGTGGTGTTGGTGGGTAATTGTAACTGTTGTTCAATAATTTCGGATTTGTTTTGAATTTATCTGTCATTTTCAAATTTAGATCTCATTGTGTGAAAAATTCAGACATAATTTGATAACTTACATAACATTACTGATGTAGAATAAATAACCTCGAAAATTTATTTTTATTAAAGCTGTAGTTGCTGCTGTAGATTTTTTCGCGTGTACATTTTTACAACAATCATTTACTCTCCCCGTTCTTTACGTAAACTTTAGAAATCCTAAGTTTATAATATCCCATGATTTTTCACACTTATTTTAAAGCATAGATTGTGTACACAAAAACATGTTTTGGAGAAACGCGACAAAGCAATCCAATTTGTTTCTTAGTTAGACAAGTCAATCTGTAAACGCCAAAACCTGATGGTTTTTCTGAGACCACATATTATTGGAACAACAACATATTATTTTAAGTTCTCCGTTCTCTCTTGTCATTTATTATTGTTCCTTTCCTAAACGAGATACTTTGTAAAGAACTATGTGATCGATAGCTTAAAAGAATGAGAAATAAGCGTTTTTGTGGTTTGTAATGAAAGAACAAGTTTACTGTAATAATCGTAGCAGATATTTTTTGAAAGAACATTTACTACGCAAAAATATACGTTTTTATGAATGTTTATAGTATTGACTTTTGATAATAATAAACGGTTGGTAATCCGATCAGAATTTTCAAAATCAAAAGTACGTTGTTAAAAATCAATACAATGTGGATGTCCCTGAATAATCTTAGCAATAAGTGAGTACCTATGTATGCAAAAATATATGTTTTTATGAATGTTTATAGTATTGAATATTTATAATCATAAATGGCTGGTAATCCGATCAGAATTTACAAAATCAAAAGTACGTTGTTACAAATTACATAATTAAATGTGGATGTCCCTGAATAATCTTAGCAATAAGTGAGTATGTACAAATAACGTGAAGCAGTATATTGTGACGTCATAAACATTACACAACCGGATCGACGATCTTCTTCATCAGTGTCAGTTAGTTAGTTCATCGGTTAAATCGTTTTTCCATTTTATGTTTTTATTACATTTTAAGCTTTGTTTAATACCTTGTCAATCGTGTTTTGGATGCAAACTCTACAACAATTAATAATTGAATAAGTTAAAATCGAACACGTTTATTTGGATAGCTTGTAGACGTTTATTCACATATATGTAGTTACTTAAAAAACTCATACAAACATGACGTGGTTGGTGATGTCTACTAGAATTAAAGGGAGAGTATTTTTTTCAATTTCGCGAAACAAAATTGAGTTATTATTATAAAATGACGTAATATGTTAACTTATATTTATTTATTTATTTAATTTTTTTTTGTAAGAAACAAACAGCTTTTATATAATATGCAGTGATAGATATAAATATACAAGTGAATTGTAGTCAAGCCACAGAAGTTTCTTATGTTAAAGTGCATTAGAAATGAAGTTTTAGTTTCTTAAAATTAATTTGGTGTTAAAGGAAGGGGAGAGGAAGAGGAAAATAGGAAGAGGAAAATAGGAAGAGGATAGGAGATGCTGCCGATACATTCCACACTCTCATATTAATAATCGACCGTACGCATTACTTCATATCGATATTTCTTTAGTTTATTACCAAAAATGTCAATGCTGTAAAATTTTTTATTATATTGTGCACATATGCGAGGAATTGGGGAATTTTTTCGAATGTTTGTTCTACACGAGGGTAGATACAATAAATCAGATTGTCGGGTTGATCTAGACGGAATATGAAAATTTATTAAATTGGTAAGTTCTGGTGAGTCCAGACAATTATTTAGGATTTTAAATAATAGGATTTGATCAAAAATTAGACGTCGTGTTTGGAGGGAGTTAAAATTATGAAATTTAATGGATTCGGTATAATTTGAGAAGTGTAAGTTTAGTTTATAATTTATGTGGTTAAATTTTTTTTTTAATTCTTTCTATTCTTTCGATATGGGCTTGGTATAAAGGAGTCCAGATAGGTGTACAGTGTTCCAGGTGCGGGCGAATATATGAGGTGTAAAGGGAATATAGAGTGTTTATGTTGTGGAAGGGTTTAAAGGGTTATATAAATGCAACCAACGCTAAACGACATATTCAAATTTAAAATGCTTTCAAAGCATTAATTTTGTAGTGACATTGGTATTTTCATGGAATTGATATTGCATGAAAATACCAATATACAGAATGACGATTTTTTTTTTTTCAATTTGCCGGTAACCAGGGCGTTTAATGACATCAATATTTGTTTACAAATTATGTGCGCTACCCGACTCACTAGACAATATCTGTTCTGAGCCGGGTTTTGGACTGACGCACTATAATAGAGTATTCTTCATTATGCGTTTTTCTCCAAAACAACAAAAGCCTAACTAACCTTTACACGTAAATATTTTGCAAGAGTAATCAGTAATTATTCTCAATTATAAAATGTTAATAAACATTTGTACTTAACATTGTCATTATTATTTCTTCAATAAAAAAAAATAAAATCATTCAATCCTTCATAACTCAGTTCTATGTTTTAGGGATCAGGCTTGTGTTGCACTAAACAACCAAACTAATACATTACATACACCATTTAAAAAAACCTTTGGAAATTACCTGATTCTAATAATTTAAGCATTTGAAGCAGGCAGTCCGTAGAGAAATATGGACATAAAAAAATCACTCATGCAAACATCCTTGGCACTCTCGCAATGATATAAAATGGCGTCATCTGTCACCAGGGACGGGAGACTCATTTAAAAATATGTTGGTACGTTATTTTGGCTGACGTAATATTTTTTCCTAAGCCCCCGGGTACTTATTCCTTAATATTATGAGACAGGTAGATCCTTTGGGATTATATTGTGTTTTTAAGGAGTAGTTTTAGGTAGGATGACATATCATCTTGTAAGATCAGTTTTTGATAGGCTGACATATAATCTCGTAAGATCAGTTTTTGGAAGGATGACATAACTTTTCTTGAGATCAGTTTTTTAGAATTGTGTAGCTTACAAAAATATAAAAAATATATTTGTAACAATAATTCGCAAAAATATGAAAAGTAGATTAGTTATTGAAAAGCAATTACAATCACCATGCATCCAATGGCATATTATTAAGTACACTAAATTTTATTTGAATATAATACTGGATCACTGGATATGGTTCATATCACCATCTTGTATACAGTATTTCCTATGTCAACAATGTCTATCGTATTGAGCTATATTGTCGGTTGTCAGCAAATCCCGACGCTAACTTGATTGGTCTACGAACTAGTTTGCAGACGAGAAGATCTTCCTGTTCTTTTTCCCCTCTCACTAAAATGATTGTAAATTCATATTGTTCACATCTTCACCCTCCTTTACTACATATTCGTCTGAACATTTTCATTTGAAGCTCTATTATTAATTAGCGAAGGGTATTTAATGCCATGTAAGTTGTTAAATATTTTATTTCCAGGTTCATTATAAACACCATAAAGATGCTGAGAATTTATTATAATATACATCCACATGCGATGGCAGATGCTCTCAGTATCACCCTGGTGAAAGATCACACAATCAGAATCGAAATATCGTTTGAAATGGTTTTATCCATGTTTGGTGACCACATCTGAATAGTTGACTAACCTTTCTCCTCCCCATATCAATTATCTTCCTACTCCGACCAAGCTTCACAACCTTAACCATTCTATACCCCATTTGGAGATGCCATTGCTTCACTGGCTGCAAACGGTTAGGAGCAGTTGGAACTCTTGACCGGTAAGTACATTTTTTTAACTCGACTTACTTGACGGCCTACGTTGTCGAGGGGTGAGACTCTCGACTAGCACGCGAAGGTGGCGGGTTCAAACCCCGGCGTGTGTAAGTAAATTTTATTTGATTATTTTCAAAATTTATTAATTTTAAATAATACTTAGTATTCGTTGGGCAAGTTCCAGAGTGGAAGATACTCTTAGTATCGCCCTGGTGTAAGACCACTAAAAAGATTAGAAAAGTTGCTCGAAATGGCTTCAGCCGTGTTTGGTGACCAGATCTGAATAGCCAGGTACTCTCCCACCTTCCTCTTCCCCAGCTCCTTCCTCTCCTTATTACCTTTCAGCCTCACAACATACCCCAGTTGGGGACGCCATAGTCTCGCTGGCTCCAGATGGTTGGGAGCAGTTGGGACTCCTGTGCGGTTTTCACATTGAAAGTACGATCGGTTGTGCCATAGTCCTATTGATTCCTGATAGAAGGGTCTTTTGTGCAGTATTCAATAAAAACAAATATTTCAAAATTACTAAATAAAATTTTAGACCCATTTTGTGAAATATTATACCTCCACAACACAAAGCCAGAAAAAACCTAAGCTATTGTTGAATTTGTTATTAACATAAATTTAATACAAAACTAACTAAAACTGCTAGTTACATGCGTACAGCTGTCGCTGACTATGTAAAATATTAGATTTTTGAGATAAACCGTCAAGAAGAACAAAATTTAAAATGACCCATTATTCACAAAATGAAAAGTTCATATTTTAGTTTTGGGTTTATAGACTCATGTAACCCAAAACTGTTGACAGAATCCATTGAATTCTGTCAAAAGAACATGAGTTTTGAGTTAGCTCTGAATTCTATCAAGTTTTTATCAATATATTGTTTTCTTCTTAAGATGGATGGGCGTTCATTCCAAGTTTTGGGGCATGACATTTTTAAAGCGCAATCCGTGATTCTTCGTCTGAAATGTTTTTGTTTATTTATTTATTTATCGTTTCTTTACATTGTATCTTTTTTTTAAGTTAGAATTTTTAACCTCACTAGGACAAGCCTTTGTTGAGGTTAATAATTTTACAAAATATAACAAAAATAGTGCATAGATTATAAGATTTTAAATAGTACAAATAGTAAAAAAATAATACAAATATTAAGATGAAAATATTGTTACATTGACGTTTTGTACGAATTGGATACCATATGGATACATGGTACCTATCAGCCTATTCATTACAGTATAATGTTGTAAACATGTAGGGTGACCATGATATTTAATTGCAAGAAAAATGTAACAAACTATTATTTTTCAAAATAGAGAAGAAAGAAAGAGGAAAAAAATAATTTTCATTATAAAAAGAAAAGGGTGAAAAAAAACGTATTTAAAATATTATGCCACAATTTAAAAGGACAAAGATGAAAGAATATGTTGGAAATCCTCGGATGGCAGTGCTTTAATTCCTTCAAGTTTCCGGTACTTGCTTATAAAGATGGTCAAAAATTTTGTTTAATATTTCTAAAAATTCAAATATTTAGTCATTGATTACATTGAAATGATTGCTCTGTTACCATATAGTAAATATTCAAGTGTTTCTTTTTAGGAATTTTTTGCTAGTGCAGATTTCATTGTTATCCTGAAATATGAGAAGTATTTGTACAGATCGAAAAAATTATAATAATAATAGTGTTTGGATGATTTGTATGGCGCCGTTTCTGCAAAATTACCTCAAGGGCGCTGTATATTTATTTACAGCATTTTTCAGTATAATAGAAATGTTAGAAAACAAAGCCAGTAAAAGGTTTTTGATGTGACTGGGATTCTTACTCTAAAATCTATCGTTCTGCGCCACCAAACCATTCTGTAACCAAAGCGATCATTAGTCTAACTTTGCGCAATTCCTATATACGAGTATATGGAAGTATTCGCAGTTTATCGAAAGAAAGGTGTAATCAACACTAATTTGTAATTTGTTTTTTTTTGTGTTGTTGTTTGGTTTCGTGTGAAACAGTGATATTTCTTGTCTTGTCCGTGACTATTTACCCATTACATTAGTCTGATTCCATTTGGTTTCATTATTATTACAAAAATCTCATTTACCGTAACCATAAAAAGCCCGCAGTAAAAGTACAAGCATTCGTATATAAAAAAAATCGTGAAAAAGTCACCTTCCCGTCAGATTCGTTTCGGAAATCCCACTCCGCCAAATCCCCTATTGTCATCGGACCTTTTGATTAATGCGTCCTTGCGCACATCCACGCCAATGGGCGATCAATCACACCTCTGAATAGACCTTTCTATCAAAGGGTGAGATTCAGGGGTGCCAATTTGCCCATTTTTAAATCTGTCTTAAAAAAATTATTTTCGTTTTTCGAGGATAAATACTGACGTTGATTTGTCTGTTTGCTTAGCCAAAATGCTAAACGAGCTTTTCTTTGAAACGATAGATTTAACCACTCTCGTTTGTTGACCGTTTATTTTTATGAACACTGGAAACGTGGCTTTACACATATTTTAAGAACCATGATGAATATTTATTGTATTGATTTAGCCTATTTTGTAACACGCCTAATATTTACAAATAATTTTTCAACGATACAATGTCTGTAATATTTTTCAGCGAGAAAGTTAAATTAAAATTAATCTTTCAAAAAGATTGACCGTTCCAAGGAACTGCAGTGAGAATTTTTCCCACGCGGCGCTGGTCGTGCCAAGCGCTCAAGCCAAGTGCTCCATGTACATTTTACATTTCACTTTCAAGGATTTTTTCACATTTACATACCTGCATCGAAATTAATAAATATATCTAGATAGAAAGGTACAAGTACTAACCGTCTTACAAAGCCTTCGACGTTAGTGTGGTAAACCGGCCTCGAGCCTGGTTTAAGATCGTTTTAACCTAACTAACGCGATGGTAATAGGTCAAGATTTGTATTGTTCTGACCTTACGCGCCGTGTAATATTAACACAACCTTTTTTAAGAAAAGCTGTATACAGTGACCTACTATGCATCAGTTATATTCGATTGCAATGCTTACACTTAGTTCAAAATTTTCAATTTGGGAGGCGAGTATGTGTACCGCCGCCCCGGAAACCATTTATAGGATAACCAATACTGTTTTCATAGGTCATTTATCGGATAACCAACACTTCTTTCATAGGTCACCCCAAATGGTTAGGCGACTCAGCAGGGGTACCCGGGTTCATGGGATGAGGTCTGTCTAGACCTTGGCAGTGGATGCGTCTGTATACCTACTGCGGGCGGGCTAGATCGGGAGACCTTTTGACCTCTCCAGCAGGACTCGGACAGGATCGCAGAAGCAGAAATGGATTCATATATCCGTCATTACTGGACACACTGACCCACCCCTCAAACCAGTTCCAGCACCAATTCCATCCCCAAAAATAACATAGGCAATGACGGTCACGGCCTCCTGCGTGGAGATTATGTGAAAAAACAACTGGTAATTTTATTACTCGATAATAAAAGTTTGTCTTCATCTTGCAAATCCGACAAGTAAATAAGTTCCGCTAGGACCGCTTGTGAGTAGAAAAGTAATGTCTAATAATGAATAAAGTTTGGAAAAATATTATAAGCTAGAGAGTAAATATTTAAAAAAATCTAACCATCCGAAATTGCACCCCTATTAGAATGTGTGTTTGTGGACCTGGTTACTGAACTGTGGAAGTTTTTCAAACTTGAAGAGCTGTTTCATTCTTGTTTATGGGTTTTTTCCGCAAATCCATGATTAGGATCTCTAAGGCTGAAATACGACTGCTTTCAATTTCACTGTTTTCAAAAGAGAACAATACAACCCCAACCCTGGAACTACACATCTTCACTGCGTAATATAATACAGCAGGCTCGTGAACAGGTGTATGTGTGTGTGTGTGAAAAAAGTGAATTAGTATGTAGGACTACAAATCATATGATAAGAGTGGCTGTGATCTCTTCGAAGGAAAGTCCTATTAGGACTATATTATTGGTTTAGGTCAGAATTAGTGAAAAGATTAATAAGTTTCACCTGATTCATGAAAACATAAAAAATACTTTTTCCGTTGGCGGTAGGTTCTAGGAGATTTATAAACTGGGTTCTAGAATTTGATTCTTTTTAAAATAACTTCAAGGATATTTTTTATAAAGACGGCCATAAATAAAATCACTAAAATATATTTACTTTTATTTTATTGCAGTATTATGTGTGGACTAAGAAGTAAAAAGAAACCCGCCATATTTTGTAAACATACAGAAATTTATTATTATTATTTTTACTGTGTGTGTATGTCATTATTTAATGAGCAGGCAGTTTTTGCTGATGCGCTTATATCTGGTTTTATCATAAATTTTACAGTAATCGAGTTGTTGTATATTTGGAAAATCCAATAGAACTTTTAGCTGGCTTATAATATTAGTAGTTATTATTTATTTATAAACAGTACACGTACTTTTAAATAGATAATAATCATCAGACTATAGAAACAACACGTAAAAAAAAATTGTTTCAGAAAAATACATGTAATCAGTTTTTGTTAGTATATTGGCCACTAGAGTACATAGCGGTTTATAAGTGGTTTAAGGGAGTTATTGAGATTATTGTTGCAATGAAAGAAATTATGACTTTAGAAGAATAAAATAATAATTATTGGATTATTTGTATAGCGCCGTTTTCATGAGAAAATCACCCCAAAGGTGAAAAGGGTTATTTTCCTAATATAGTCACAATGCAAAGTGCAGGACTTTATATAGTATCAAATTGAACACAAAAGTAGTAAAAAATTAAAATAATTATAAATGATATTGCCATGTTTACGTTTCTTTCCTTTTTGACTCAAACGAAAATACTTCCCTCGCTTAAAGAACAATTTAAAATACAACCTTTTACTTTACATTCAGAGACGAAGCAAGAAAAATGAGAGTTGTCTGCGCTGTCCCTTAATTTGCTGGAACGAGTATCATTATTTTTATTACTTCAAATAAAAAACAAACAGGTTGGGTTTACATTTCCGCTGCAGCGAGTCCTTCTTCCTAATTTACCTCTCTAATTTGATTCCGATTCCCAACAATATTTCTTGACTTCATTCTAGCCCCTTCCTTCTTCCGTAGTTAGTCTGCATTCACATTTACCCCAAGAAACCACAATAATAATTACTGTGGACAATAAGCTCTCCGTATACTTTTAAATGGGCTACAGGAAGATGTAAAACTTTGATATTGATTTAACTTAAATATTTTTTTATAGCGGTAGTTTTGTTGAGCGACGAAATAATGCATAAAGATGTGAATATACCTGACCCACATTTTAGCTTAAAGTATGTTGCATATTATTATGAACATACCTGTACCACATTTTAGCTTAAAGATGTGAACATACCTGAACCACAATTTAGCTTCAAATATGGTACATGTTATTATGAAACAATTAAGATTGGACGCTGTGGTATATAAAAAAATACTCGTACAACAGAACACTAGACAATAAATACAGTTGCGAAAAAAAATTATGACAAATTTTATGTCATACTGGAAATGCAAAAGTAACATTGCTCAAATTGTCTCCTCAATAACAAATTTCCAAAATCATTTCTTTATATTTTTTTGGGCTACAAATTACCATCAATAATTTGAAATACTAATTATTTAAAAAAAAATCTTCGACACCTTACAAGAGCGCCCCTGTCTGCACAGTGTAGGGCAGGGGAGCAATGTAGCCACCCGGTTGGGCAGCGTTGTGAAGTGGATTAAAGTAGGGGCTCTAGAGAGGGATGTATTAATATATTAGGCTTATATGAGGAAGGAAAAACAGATGGTGGTAGCTCGTTGCATATATGAGCCGTCTTACACAAAAACAAGTCGATGAAGCGGCCCATTCTCATGAAACCAACATCAACCATGAACGGATATTCCAATAAAAAACATCGAGTTTCTCGAACGCGAACAATAGACTCTATTAAAATACCTGTAGAATAGACTCGGCATGCCCACATTGCGTCTGTTCATTAGAGATAGCAATCGGTCTCTTAACAATGGATTGTCAATCAGACGGACCGCCCTCCTTTGCACAGAATCGAGTAGGTTTATCAAGTATTGTTGGGCTCCAGCCCAGGGGTGGCTTCGAAATCTGATTATTAGATGTATTTATTATTTATATGGTGACCGGATAACTCATCAAAAACTAGGTTACCCTTGTTAACCTAGTTACAGCTTTAAACATTCCGTTGGTTACAATTATTACAGATTTTAATGAATACCTAATTATAAATTGTTAGCACATTTTTTGTATTGTTTCTTCATAAAAAATGTTAATTTTAACCTCCCTGTGGCTAGAAAAATCCAGTAAATTACTTCAATTATTAGTTTCTTGTTAGAACAGGCGCTTGGTTTCTTTTCTCGGCGAATGTTTTTGATTCTCGTTATTCCGTGGCGGTCTTCCGAGGCGGCCAAATTGTTTCAATTAATAAATTGCAACAACCGCGCGAGCGCCGGGAAAGCTACGATTAGTACCTTGTCTCGGCCACTTCAAAATACGCGGGGATATTTTATTTTTGCGCTTTAATTACGAAATACAACGACCTACCTTATATTTGTTTATAAAGTAGCGAGTACCTAATTACTAATTAACCATTGTAAATCATTATATCATCCGATTGTACACTGGGTGTTGCTTGTCCTACTGCACTACGACTTTGAATAAACGGGGTCAGTAAACTCCTACACGTAGTAGCACTTGTTTGCTCGACAGTTTACGATGTACCTACAATCAGGGGCGTCACCAGTTTACAAGCCAGGGGGGGGGGGCAGTTTAAATTTTGTATAGAAACTACAGGAAAGAAACAATCAAGTAGTCAGAATAAACTAGTAAAATTTACGCCTGGTACAAGCTGACGTGTAGCAGGTGTTGTTCGGGGTAATGAACAGGCCCGTCTTAACCGGCTAGTAGTCAAGTGTACAAATGCGTAGAATTCCCACCCAGGCGTTTCGAGTTCAATTTACTGGTACTTCATGAGTGTGCTAAGTCATCCATCATTGCATCCACAAACAACCTTTTCCGCTTACATAAAAATATGATTTTTTCCTGTGTATTATTTTGGCACTTTGCTGAGGTCCCCACTGATGCGAAGTTGAGACCCTATGGAAAAAAATATATAATTGAGTCCTGTGTTTCCAATGCGTACCATTTTCACAGCATCTCCGAAGATAACACACTATGTACTAACGACTAATTTCCTATTGCGACCTCCTGTGTGGAGTGTGGAGTAAAAATAAAAAAAATCAGTCCTTGGATGAGGCCTCCCGTGGTTGGGCCTCTTAAGCCCAGGCGGAAGTTCGGCACTGACCGAAGCAAAGTGTTACATCTGTATCTGGCACTTAGCTTATTAGATTTATCTATCATTAAAAACAATGCCGGATTATAAACATACGTACTAATCTAGTTAACATTAGATTTTTTTTTTTTTTTTTTTCCTTTATTCATGAAATATTAATGTGTACAGTTTTTACATGCTTTTCGACTACCACACTAGACACACGCCCGTATTATGGTAGTCGAAATTTATATACATAGGTTTATATAATTATATAAATGTAATATTTGATAACTTGTTAATCTAAGTATTTTTTTTCTTGCATGCAATGTATGTGTATAATAGGTGACACTTTTACTGGTTCCCAGTTCAGTAGATTGCTCAAGTGTACATCAACCGTATTTTAAACTGTTGATATCAATGAGATAAAATGAACACAATCAGCAAATAAATAGGTTACTTTACTTGTTAAAATAATGAAAATAAAGTAGAAATTATGAAAATGAACTTGTTGAAATAATGAAAATAAAGATTAATTAATTAATTATTAAACTTTTTTCTTTACAGAATTGAATGAAAAAACAAAAATGACTAATAAAGAAAATGAGCTTAATTTAATGATGGCAGGCATTCCTTGAAAAAGTTCCTTCCCTTTATAAATAACCAATTTTGAACACTTATGACATACAAATTGTGAGTTTTTGATTTTCTGATATCAATACTCAGCGAGTTGAATATTTTGGGAGCAATATAAGAAAACTGCCGCTGGGCGAAAGCTGTTTTCGTTTGGGGAATTTTACATTTTAGGTGTGACGAGTAACGGGTGTTAATTTTTTGTTGTGTTTTATTCACCAAGTCATTTTTCCGTATGTATATGAGAATGGTCTTAACATATAATTGTCGAATATCTAATATTCTGAGTTTTCTAAAAAGTGGTTCTGATGGGTTTGTTGGCTTACATTTGAATATTATCCTTAGTAACAGTTTTTAAATTTAAAGATTATATTAATTTAAAGATTAAAAGATTATATAAGACCAGTTAAAGAAAATATGGTTAATGGCTCAGTAATGAAAATACAATAATAGTAGGTATATTTATGTTGGATATAACCTATTATAAATAATAGCAGATTTGATCAACTATTTATCAACGTGAATATTCATTAAAGCATTTTAAAATAATACCTACATTTATCGTGCTGTTTTGTCTACATTGAGGAAGGAAATATCCTGAGGAATAAAATAAATAGTTAAATTATGAAATTAATTTTATCATGAATCAAAATCAAAGGTACAGTAGTCAGGTGGTAATATTGGTATTACGTGAAAAAAGGCGCTCAACCATTTAAATCTATGTTTAACCGTTGTAAAATACGTGTTGAGTTCACTGTAACGTTATTTTTTCACCTCATTTTGCATTAATTATAAAAAAATTAAGAACCCGATGTTTTTTTCATTAAAAACGATATTTACAGCTCTATTATGAGTTACAAAATAACATAAAAAAATTGGGATATAAGTAAGCGGTTCTGCCGGGCCTATCTTGACACTAAATCAGCCATTACGTTCGCAGTCGGCGATAAGGAAATAACATACCGATATTGCGGCCGTTAACTGCCCGCTAAGTCTACGTAAATAGTTGTTATGACGGCGAAAAAACATTTCGTAATTAGGTACTTACTTCGCGGGATTACTAGCCAATTACCAACGAAAGAAAATATCGTGAATGTGTTTTCTATAGGTCAGGTTTGTTATTGATTGGTGTTTGTTTTGTATCTGCTACTACAGCGTTCGGAGAAACTTTTCAGCTGGAAACAAAATTCATACATAATATATACATCGCTTGCATACAAACATCGAAAATTATTTTTTATTTAAAAAAGTAAAAATAAAAGTAAACAAGTGTTCTTGATATTACGAGCAATTATTTTATCATTGTTAAAATATACACAAAGAAGTATTTAACGCATTGAAAATCCATCACGTATATCAGTGGCCAACGGACGTTTATTGGTTACGCTTGGTTCCGGGAAACTTGTAGTTTGCCTCCTTTGATTTTTAAATTTCCTATTATATACGATAACAATTTAATATTAGAATAAGAGGATCAAATCACATTATAAGATCAATGTTTAATATTAACAGAGTAAAATAATATGCAGATATTGAACAAAACATCTATACCTTTAATTAGACGACGAGCTTGAAACCAATTTTAAATCTCGCTCATTTTTGCATACCAAACCGACGCACAGTGGTCAAATTTTATGAAATGTAAATTATTTAATAATTATTAACGACTTTTACTTTTTGAAGAACTCTATATTCGTTTGAAATAATGAATATTATTTTCAAATTTACTTTTATTTTAATACTTAAAACAACGCACAAACACATAAATCATTATAAATGCCGATTTCCATTCTCTTTTAATATTTTTCTTTTAGTGTGATAATTATATTTTTATTTTTAGTTTAAATATATCTTTATTTCAATGATGTTTTTTTTTTTAAATGTATAAGTTCTTTTATTATAAAATGGGGGGCCTCAGCACGGGTAAACAACCCAGTGAGGTCAACATTACTGAATTAGAATATGAAATATTGTAAAATAATGTATCAACAATAAATAAAAATAGATAAAAAAATGCGAATTTTAAATTCCACTCTTAGGTTGATGTGATAATTTGATTGAAACCTCAAATTGTTATTTATAATTATTGGAGACTATATGAAAGAGGTTGATTCACATCTAAAACTCGTAACCAAGACCCTTGCTGAACTTGCTTGATCCTGGGTTTGAGTCCTAGATGTGACCGTATCTTTTTCGGATTTTTCTGTTTCTAATTTTCGTTTAGGAATCTCTAATATTGTCTTCAATGATGTGATAATGCTAACACTGGCAGATAACATAAATATATCAAATTTCTATAGAAAAGATAAGTTTTCAAATAACTTTTATCGTCAACTTCTAAGTTTCCGAGGAAAATGTGATCCAACTTAAATTCTTATTAAATCCTAAGCTACAGCACAAAGTTTCCCCATGTAAGTTGTCACGTAACGAATCGGACACGTTCAAAACTCCCGCGAATTCAAATTAGTCAGCGGTGAGTTGTTACCATTGTCGCTGTGCGCGCGCGCCTGCCTTGTGCACGGCCAAGTTGGTAAAACTGCTCTACGCTCGACACGCCGGCATTCAAATCACCAACGGCCGCCCACACTCACAATCTAGCCTTGGCCCTGTCAACATGTCTGTTTTGCTATCAACCAGGACGCCATGATTGCGCGCCTAAATTAACGGCCGCTTTGTACAAGTATTTTCGAAGCCTGTACCTAATTGCTGTGCCTACTCACCATGGAGAAATGTACGCGTAATAGCGCGTACAGTACGGAAGATAACCCTCCTTTTGTGGTTCAACATGTACGCGAAACCTACTACAAATTCATGTAAGCGGATTAACTATCTTTACCTTTTATGTGCCTTTTCTTGAATTATGCCTACACACACGCTTGCCAGCCAGAACCTAAATTATCAAGAGAGATTGTTCCTAACGAAACGCTAGGAATATTTAGGATGTAAATGACCCATCTCATTTGTGTACCTGTTTGTAATTGTGCTTTGTGAATATACTATCATACCCCATTAATGCGTTTCCTTTGACGAATTCGAAGTGGTTTGTTTGGCAATCAGTTCCCCGTGTAAAAGCCGTAGCTGACCTGACGCCTGACGATCATGATCTCAACCTCTACCACCTGAGCTAAGGCCGATATGTACTAAGGCACCCTTTTTGCAATGGACCTCTCACAGGGAAATTGCGCCCTTTACACTGTCGCCTAACATGGGGCAAAATTTTTTTTTTTGTCATCCCTTCATAAGCCAACAATAGACTACCTCGTGTTCGTCAATTGAAATTCTATTCATGTACATAATTCTTGTAACAACATGTGATTTCCTTAGCAAATGTCCACAAACCGTTTTTTTTGGCGCGCTCGCAAAAAACTGGGTTCACAAAATGGTGGCCACGCGTGCTCACACCTTGCCGCGTATCGTGAACACTCACGACAACTACAAACAAACACAACAGAGTTGTCTTTGTTTCTCAACAAGCGATAAACATCACGAATTCGTGTTTGTTTATTTTTTTTTCAACGCCCATTTCAAAACCGTAATGTCTCCTTTCACATAGTGAACATTACCAACAAATCACCTTCCTTCAACTAGTGTAAATAAAAACACGGGTTTGTCTCAACACTAATTATACATTTATTCCTAATAAATTATAGGTACAACTGTTTTTTCCTCTATTGTGCAAATACGAGTGTTAACCTTCCAAGTGCCTTCGACAAGTTTTAACCTCACAACAAGTGACGTGAAAAGTGAAATTAAATTCATTCCTTTTCTTCAACATCCTCAATTTCAAATCAGTAAATCTGTGGTCAATTTTTTCTCAACAAGTGAAAGTGACTAGTGAAACTAAAAAACACAGTTTTACAAAGCAAAGTCCTGGCCAATTTTTTTTCTCAACAAGTGAAAGTGACTAGTGAAACTAAAAAACACAGTTTTACAAAGCAAAATCTGTGGTCAATTTTTTCTCAACAAGTGAAAGTGACTAGTGAAACTAAAAAACACAGTTTTACAAAGCAAAGTCCTGGCCAAATTTTCAAAATTTCAAAACAATCATCTTCCTTCTTCAAACATCAAGCAAACCTTCAAAATGGACTCACCCACTGTACCTACAGAAACTACATTTGGTGTAATCACCAACATTTTCCAATCAAAAAGAGAAATATTACTACAAGCTCTTCGTAAAAGGGACCTGTCGCCAACTGACAAATCAAGGAAGTCACTTATAAATTACGCCTTGTACTTCAACAAGAAATACATCAGGAATTTGCGTTTTAATTGCCCCGAACCAGTGGAAGCAAAAATAATTACACCAGTACCACCTGAGTCAAAAAACATACCAGCACCGGTCATTCCACAAAATAAAAGTTACGACCTATCATCCTGGAAAATTATATTCAACGGTCGCACCGATGTGGAAAATTTTATTGACAGAATAGAAGAAACTGCCCAAGTCAGAGGAATTCCCATAGAGATCCTACATCGCAACTTTATCGATATCATTGCACCCGAATTGCTCTCGTGGCATAAATCACAGAAAAAAAGGGCAGATTCTTGGCCCAAACTAAAATCAGCCCTCATCAGCAGTTTTGGAAAAAAGGAAGCCCAACACAAAATAAAACTATCGCTGTTTGCAATCAAGCAACTTTCAAATGAATCAGCTGCCAACTACATACAAAGAGCTGAATTCATAAACGCCAGGCTCTCTTCACCTGTTTCGGACAACGAACTGCTGCCGATTATAATTGATGGTCTCCTCCATAAATATGAGAACATCATTACTTCACAAAAAATCCTCAGCATAAACCAACTTAACGACGTTTGCCTTCTATTGGAAACATACCAAAACAGAAGAAAAGACTCTAACGATGCAAACGAAATCACCAAACCAAGCAGATCCTCTGGTATCAAACCAGAATATAATGAAAGAAAAACCTGCTCATTCTGCGAGAAAACCGGTCATTCTCAAACTACTTGTTTTAAGCATGCTAACCTCCAAGAACCCCGAGACACCAGAGCACCTAAGAGGCATTCTTCCCAAAACCGCTCTCCACCTCGTGACAATCTACGAGAAATTTTCAAAAAATCAAGACACAATTACGAGAGATTACACGCTCCCAATAAAGTTGTCAAACCTCCACCGGACTTTTCGAAACCCCCTCCAAATTGGGTAAACAAGAAGCAAAAAAACTAATACCCAACCTCTCGGGAATCCATTTCACTCCAAGGCCTAAGGAATGGATAGAGTGGTTGAGACACGTAAAATACTTCAACCAGGCCTTACATCTTTCAACTGTTAGTTGCAAAGAAGCTCAAGACGGAAGACCCTATGCTCAATTCTCCGTCAATAATGTCACCTTTTCGGGACTTATGGATAGTGGCGCATCTATTAGTTGCCTCGGCAATAATGCACACATACCTTTCGTCAATTGCGGATTTAGAATCAAGATGCATTCTACACACGTCACAACCGCAGACAACACAGCACAAACTGTCACAGGTTCTCTAGCACTACCTGTCAGTTGCGGAAACAAAACAATCACGATCAATTTCTTTGTGATTCCTTCAATAACCCAGAACTTTATCCTCGGTGTAGACTTCTGGAAGGCCTTTAATGTCGCCCCCCAGGTATTTAACACTTGCAACAACACCTCTCACTCCACACAAGTCAGTGAAATTCGTACAGTAATACCTTACGAAAATCTAAGTTCTGCTCAGTCACAACAATTAAAAAGGATGATCAACAAATTCGAATCAATATCCTTCGAAAAATGCGGTTTAGGACTAACTAACCTAGTCGAACACCACATCAAAACCAACGGACCACCCATCAAACAAAGGTACTATAACCTAGCTCCCCAGAAACTTAAACAATTGGAAAAAGAGTTAGACGAAATGTTGAGTTTAGGCGTTGTAGTTCCTAGTAGAAGCGCCTGGACCAACCCAACTCTACTTGTATCAAAAAAGGACGGCTCTGCACGATTCTGCATCGACAGTAGAAGGCTTAATGCTTGCACTGAGGCTGACGCCTATCCACTTCCATTTGTTCACGCCATCCTCGACAAACTACGAAACGCCAAGTTTATATCCTCAGTTGATCTAAGCAAAGCTTTTTGGCAAATACCATTAGATGCTGCATCTTGTGAAAAAACTGCGTTTGTCATACCAGGTAGAGGTATGTTCCACTTCAAAAGGTTACCATTCGGCCTCAAAAACAGCCCTGCCGAACTACAAAGGTTAATGGACAAGTTATTCGGCCCAGAATCGGATAATAACTTATTCTGTTACCTAGACGATCTCATCATCATAACTGACACTTTCGAAAAATACATTGAAATGCTGGAAAAAGTCTTCCAACAACTCAAGCTCGCCGGTCTCACCATCAACTTGAAGAAATCAGAATTCTGCAAGTCCCGCTTGCGTTATTTAGGCTTTATTATCGACGAAAAAGGTCTGAGAACGGACCCAGCTAAAGTCGAAGCCATGGCAAATTTCCCCAGACCCAAAAACGCAAAAGAAGTCAAAGGTTTTCTAGGACTGGCCGGTTATTATAGAAGGTTCATCAAAGACTTCTCCAACATTGCAGCACCCCTCAACAAAATCACTGGTACACGCAAAGGCATCAGTAATTTCTTATGGTCTCCTGAAACCGAAAAAGCCTTCATCACTTTGAAATCTGCTCTACAAACAGCACCTGTGCTGAACTGCCCTGATTTCACACTTCCTTTCACGCTCCATACTGACGCTTCTAATGTTGGAATTGGCGGAGTACTAACTCAGGAATTTCCCGATGGAGAACACCCTGTAGCTTACTTTTCCCGAAGTTTAAACAAACACGAAAAGAACTACGGAATAACGGAAAAAGAGTTACTGGCAGTAATGGATTCTATTCACCACTTTCGAGGATACATAGACGGTAGCAAATTCACTGTAATTACTGACCACAGCAGCCTAAAATGGCTAATCTCCTTGAACAATCCATCCGGTAGACTCGCTCGTTGGTCATCACGCTTGTCTCAATACACTTTCGATGTCATACACCGCAAAGGCGCCGACAACATTGTACCTGATGCACTCTCAAGAATCGAGCTTGCTCTCCTAAACACCGAACCAACTGCTCCCATTTCTTCCACTAAGGACACCTGGTATCTAAAGATGTTCAACGGTTGCATTAACTCTCCCCAACAGTTTCCCAATTTTATCATAAAAGAAGGACAATTGTACCGTAATTGCAAACCTCCTTTGTCTATTCTCGAAGACCATGCCTGGAAACTGGTTGTTCCTCCTGAAGAAAGAGAACAAATAATATTCAACAACCACAGTGCCCCGGAATCCATACACCCCGGAACCTTCAAGACATATAAGAAAATATCCTTGAAATATTATTGGCCCGGTCTTTTCAAACAAGTGCGAAATTATATTTCTAAATGCGACACTTGCAAAGCTTATAAACACAGCACTGCACCCCCTGCTGGTCTTATGGGTAAACCCAAACGCGCCGATAGACCACTGCAATCACTGTCAATGGATCTTATTGGACCTTTTCCCAGAAGTTATGCTGGACACATGCATATACTCAGTGTAGTGGACATTTTCACCAAATATTGTTGGATTTTCCCTTTAAAAAGAGCCACCGCATCTGCAGTCGTAAGCCTTTTGGAAAAACACATATTTATACCTTACGGAACCCCCCGTACAATTATTGTGGATAACGGAAAACAGTTCATCGCAACTGAATTTAAGGAGTTCCTGTCCAAATACGGCATAAAGGACATTTTTTATAATACTCTCTACACACCACAGAACAACACTGTAGAGCGTTATAACCAAAACATCAATACTGCCCTGGCTATCCTAGTTGATAAAGACCAACGCACTTGGTGTAAAAACTTGGAAAAAATTCAAGCAGCTATAAACAACACGGTAAATCTTACAACCGGTTACACCCCATTCTTCCTCAAACACGGCATGGAACAAATTGTTCACGGCTCTCTAAATCGGAATATTGATTTTCCATCATCGGTCCCCTCATCTGAAGACCCTGTAGAAACATATGCTCACCGTTAAAAAGAACTCTCTGCTATCTACAGCGAAGTAACAGACGCTTTATTACTGGCCCACCAAAAAAGTGCGGACAGATACAACTTACGCAGGAAACATGTCACTTTTAATAAAGAGTATATTGTCTGGAGAAGAAATAACACATTGTCACAAGGTGCCATGTACTTCTCTGCCAAATTGGCACCCCGCTTTATCAAGGCTAAAGTACTGAGAAAAATCTCAGATTTGGTGTACACCCTGTCCGACATTTCTGGTAAACACATAGGCAACTACCACATAAAGGACATTGTCAAGGCTGGAAATATGGAAACAATAGAAACCATCACTCCTGTCCCTACGTTTGTACCTCATTGGCAGAAACAACCACTGCCATACACTACAAACTTTGCTTAAACAACTATCTATGACTTCTACTATTGATCTCACAAGCCGTCTACCATAGTGTTATTCGTTTTTTGTTGAAATCATTAGCCTTTTAACCATAATGTTCTCGATTTTCATAAGTTAATCATCCATTATGGTTTGTTGTAAGTAAATCTTACACGACAAGGTACCATAAGTGTCAATTGTAACCTTGACCTCGGTACACTATTTCTTTGTATATAAACTTTTGTTACTATTCTTTTTCTCACGTTTCACTTTTTCTCATGTACACACCTTTTTTGAAACTGATCATTTCAGAAAAGAGACACCTCCTCAATGTCGGTTTGTATTTTTGGGTACGCGCGATACTCGAAAATGTTCTCCATTCCCTGTTCCCAACACACCAAGTTTTCTTGACATATCATTTTATTTTTTGCTCTTGTTCTTCCTATTGTCCTTCATATTTGTTCTAATGGGTTCCATCGTATAAAAACAATGACCCTTTTTGCAACATACACCCAATTGAGGTGAATGTTCTACCCCTGTAATTTGTAATCAAAATGCGTGTGTAATTCCAGTTCGGTATCGTCATTTGATTCAAGTTACACAGGTGTAACAAATGTAAGTTACAATTACCATGTTAAAGTTTTTTCAGTTTTCCCAAAATTGAATGGCGCTCAACTTTCCCATTTGCTCTTGTCTTTTTTCAGAATTTGATATTGACACGTCATTTCTGAAAATAGTTGTTGTAAAGAAAAACAAATTGCAATTTGTCTTCCTCATCAATAACATTGTACCATGCATAACACCTTTCGGTCACATTGAGTATGTAAAATCATAGGATCTCAACTTCCTGACCCAAATCTGTTATTTTGTCGCACTTTATTTTGTCTTGAATGACATTAATTTGCCTTGTTAAAATACACCAAGCCAGGTCACTCATATTAAGTTATCCTGTGTCTCAAGGTGCCCTCCCTTTTGTATATAAAAATGTATAATATGTAAAGTTCACAAAATTCGTGTTTGTGGCAATTGGTAACACCAAGCGTGTTTCCTTGCTCATTTTGTTTGGTCATTTTAAGTAGGTAAAACCCAATCAGGTCTTAAATAAACCACTACAAACCTTTATATTATAAGCAAAGAATATGTAATGCCAAATAGGCCTCCATTGCTATATATATTTTTTTTTTGTCTTGTATAAAAAATTCTTGTTGACATATGTCTTGTATTATGTCATCACTTACCGTGTAAACTCAACTTTTGGTTGTGTCATCACAGTATATTGTAAGCAAAGAGTAAGTAAAACCAATAGGTCTCTTTCGCTATATTTGTGCGCTGTGTAAGTAATTACTACCATCACACCACATGTCTTGTACAATTGTATCTGCTTGTCATGTTACTTTTGTATTATACTGGTACCAATAACTATCGACATCACCGAGTATGTTTATTGTGTATTTTGTTCATATGCCGTCTGTATTGAAATGAAAACTTCTTTATCAACTTAAACGTAAATTTGTCTTCCACCATGATACGAGAGATCGTTATAAAATCCACCATGATACGTGCGAACGTTATAAAATCCAACGCCATACGAGAAGCTCGTCATAATCACTTAATTTTTTCGCCAATGCAGCGAATAGGTAATTTGTCTCAATGTTTTGATATAAATACCTACTGTCTTACACCCTTGCAATACTAGGCTCGACCTTTTTTTTTCAAAATCGTTCAAATTCTTACATGATACGTGAAGACGTCATAATACTCACCGTGATTCGTGTGAACGATATAATATCAATCGGCCTTTCTTAATTAAGATTGCCACCTGTTTATACTTGAACTACCTGACGTAGATCATTTTACCCGGATATGTCTTGTCATTTTAAAAACATTTGACACTTTTGTTTAACTTGCCAAACAGCAGGAAATTTCCCTCTTGGAACAATTTAAAAAAAAAAAAATAACATTGAAGCTGTGCATTCAGCAAATTTTGGTTGAACTGATGCCTGTAGACTTCTTGTAACTAAACCCAAGAACTATCTACTATCCATTGACCATGGACTAATCATCGGCTTCACTTTTGATTATGAGGTATCGTGTCGTAGGAGGTCAATCGGGACATGACACAAAAACACCTAACTCGTCGGCTGGGAAACGAATAAGAAAACTCCCAGGTTTGTGAAATTTGAACAAGGGTCTGTCATTTTCTCACAAATTTGTAGAAGATTAAATCGACCCCTAGTCTTTCATCCAATACACATGAAAGACTAGAATTGTATTATGTTGTATGTTATGTTTCATCACACCTTCTTGTAAATGTAATGAGTCCGGAAACCTGCTGTCAAATATATTTCGCTCTCTCCTGAAGATCGAATCCGGACTCTAGCCAGTTTTCAGCAGATTTCTGTACTCAAACATCTTCTTTCGTCATCACTTTCACCATGTACATATTGTTGAAAATTATTCACGGATTTGGAAATAGTACGATAAGCATTGGCTTATCGTCTGTCAAACAGGACAAACCTCATCCACGAATCTTTTTTCTCACCCCTTCTTCCATCATCCCTTCACCCTTCAATGAAATATATTCACTATGTTTTCTTCCTTGAAAGCCTTACGTTGTTACCGCTTTAGCGATGACATTGACCATGAAAGGTCAATTGCTTTCAAAGAAGTTATTTTTTTGTCTCACTGCACAAACATGTTCTTGTATCAGTGGATTTGTATTCAGTACTATTGCACTGAATGGACTATACAGAGTCACTTCTTGATACGAAAACATTTTTTTTTTTCACATTTGTAAAATATCAACTAGTTAGGAACATCTCTATCTTTCTCTTTCTCTGGTTTCTGGCAAGCAAATCTCTTTCTTCTACCCAGGGCACATTTGTTTCTCTCCAACCATTTTTGCATCATTGGTCTACCAGGCAGGTAAACTTCAAGAATTTTGTTCTAATAATAATTCACCCCTGGACTAAAAAGAAGCCCAGCAGCCTCTCTCATCACCAGCTGAGCCCTCTTCATAGCCGCCTTCACTACCGTCACGGAGGTCCCCTCTCTTCAGCCTCGTTATATAGAAAGCACCCGACCACACTCAACTCAATCAAGTGTGAGCCGTTTGTGCAGTTGCGAACAAGTTGTCTCACAATATAATGACACTTTCCAAACAACAACCTCCGAGCATGTCAGCTCCAGGTTAGTTGTCCGTTCCTGCCAAATCAACAGTTGTTTTTTGCTCCATCAAGCACTGACACAAGCACTGTCTTGCAAATACCAAAACACGCAGACCAACCAGTCGCCGTTCATGCAGACTCACCAAATGCCGTTTGTGCATACTTACCACCAACCTCCATTTGGCACCAACCCATGTTACTCGCAGCCCTGCACGCTTTAATAACCAGTACAACCTTGCTTACTACCAGCATGGATCCACTCTGGCATCTCTACAAACCTGAAGCACCTATTTTGACCTCTGTGATAGTAGAACCCCTCCGCAACAACAAAGTTCCACACCGTGTTCTTTTCCAAGACCCTAGTGTTCATTTGAGTGTAATCTCAAAGGGTCATGTGTTAGTGAAAATAACAAGTGCTACGCAAACTCCGACCCACTACGCAAACAAACTACGCTTCGCAAATCTTAGCTTCCCGGACCAATGATAAACTTAGAGTCATTTTTTTTTTCTCTCTTTCAAAATGTCACTGTGTTTTGTCTTGTCTTGTCATGTCATGTCATATGTCACTGTGTTTTGTCTTGTCTTGTCATGTCATACGTTACTATGTTCTGTCTTGTCTTGTCATGTCATATGTTACTATGTTTTGTCTTGTCTTGTCATGTCATATGTCACTATGTTCTGTCTTGTCTTGTCATGTCATATGTCACTGTATTTTGTCTTGTCTTGTCATGTCACTATGTGTTTTATGTTTGTCATCAATTAGCTAGCACACCCAACAATCTCTCTCTCTCTCTCTCTCGCAAGCCAGTGGCATGTTTTAAGTAAAAGAGGATTCTTAAGCCTATTGCTTCATTGCCACGTCGCTTTTTCTCGGGCGGGCGGGGATGTGTCACGTAACGAATCGGACACGTTCAAAACTCCCGCGAATTCAAATTAGTCAGCGGTGAGTTGTTACCATTGTCGCTGTGCGCGCGCGCCTGCCTTGTGCACGGCCAAGTTGGTAAAACTGCTCTACGCTCGACACGCCGGCATTCAAATCACCAACGGCCGCCCACACTCACAATCTAGCCTTGGCCCTGTCAACATGTCTGTTTTGCTATCAACCAGGACGCCATGATTGCGCGCCTAAATTAACGGCCGCTTTGTACAAGTATTTTCGAAGCCTGTACCTAATTGCTGTGCCTACTCACCATGGAGAAATGTACGCGTAATAGCGCGTACAGTACGGAAGATAACCCTCCTTTTGTGGTTCAACATGTACGCAAAACCTACTACAAATTCATGTAAGCGGATTAACTATCTTTACCTTTTATGTGCCTTTTGTGACTTGAATTATGCCTACACACACGCTTGCCAGCCAGAACCTAAATTATCAAGAGAGATTGTTCCTAACGAAACGCTAGGAATATTTAGGATGTAAATTTAAATTTTCAATTACTCGCTCCACATCGAAGGAGTACAGTCGCGTAATTTTGTGACAAGTAAATCAAGTAATATAGTTTACATTAATAACTCGCCCACCTGGGCGATACATTCCATCCAAAATGGAAACTCAAGAAATTATTAAAAACATTAAAGATTTAATAAACAAGATCACTTCAGTGAAGGACTCAAAAATAAAATAAACACTGGAACAGAACATTATATCACTGGAAGAAAAAATTCAATATGAACTAATAAACCTACAAAAAAAGATTATAGAATTACAAGAAACAAATATTAAAAACAATCATCACTACGCACAGAAACTAGAAGAAATTCATAATAATAACAAAAGGACATATGCAAATGTATTAGGTGACAATAAAAACTTCGTGAATACAGGTGCACACATTCCAGAACAGAAGCACGCCATCATAATTACATCTAAAAACACCTTGAAGGCCGAAGATATAAAAATAAAAATTCAAAAAAACATTAATTTAACTAAAATAAAAGTTGGAGTGAATGGAGTAAAAAAAATCGGAGAGCAAAAATTACTGATCTCATGTCAAAAAAAAGAAGATGCAGAAAAGTTAACCGAAGAAATTAATAAGGTAATTGGAAAAGAAATATTGGCCGAAGAAATTAAAAAAAAGAAACCGTGTTTAATGTTGAAAAGGCTGCAATGCCAATTGACTGAAGAGGAAATTATAGATGGGATTGTACAACAAAATGAAGGATTAACCCTGGAAGACAAAAACAACATCAAGCTTATCAAGGAACTAAAAAACAAATACAATGAAGGAAAAGAAAACGACACCACTAACTACATTATTGAAACAACCGGTAAATTAAGAAAAACGCTACTAGAAAAAAACAAAATAAACATCAAATTCCAAAGAGTATACATAGAAGACTGTAACCCGCTTACTCAATGCTACCACTGCCTTAAGTTCGGCCACACAGCGCAAAGATGTCTCGCCAGGACGCAGCCCCCCATTTGCCCTCATTGCACAAAGGAGCACATTCTGTCTAAATGTGAAAATAAAGAACAACCTCCAACATGCAACAATTGCTGTGTTCAAAACAAAAGATTTACTATGAATTATTCTACAGAACACAGAGTTGATAGCATGAAATGTCTCTATCGGCAAAAAATGCTTCAACTAGCTAGGGAGCGCATCGACTATGAATAATACGGTAAATTTCATTTCTTTAAACTCTAATCTAAAACTTAAAAATGAATGATTTTTTATGTAACGCATTAGATAAAAAAATGTATATTGAAGAAAATTTATGTCAATCTATGAAAGATTTTAACTTAATTTGCTCTGAGAAAGGATTTACCCTATTTCATGTAAATATTAGAAGTTTAGAACGAAACATGGATGAATTAGTTATAACATTAAAAGAATTAAATTTTTTCCCGGGCCTGATTGTGTTAACAGAGACACACTCTGCAGGCGAAATCAATTACGCTATTCCAGGCTACACATACCATGCGACAATAAACAAAATAAACAAAAACTCAGGTATCGGATTATTTATTTCTAACCAGTATAATGTTCTCAATATTAAAGAAATAATTAATGTTAGTAATGTTAACATATTAAATATAGAATTTAAAGACGTAAATAAATATTATAACATTATTGCTATTTATCGTACGCATACATCGATAATACCTCAATTTATAGATGAATTAAAAAATATTCTGTTAAATTTTAGAAATAAAAATACTATTATTGTTGGAGATATGAATTTAAATATTGCAAACGACTATTCTAGTAAAGATAAAGACACATATCTAAATATGTTAGCAGAACTCAATTATTTATCGTGCATAAATTCTTATACTAGAAATGTTAAAGGTCAACGCCCCTCATGCTTAGATCACATTTTTACAAATATTCCTGATATCCAAAATATAAAATCAGCTGTCATTCATACAACTATCACTGATCATTATTCATGTATTTTTAACTATAAATTAACCAATCCAACTTTGCCACTATTTAAACAAAATAATTACTCAAAAAAAGTACTTAATATGGATACATTAAAACACCAATTAGAATCAGAAAATTGGAATAAATTATTACAATGTAATGATGTCAATATATGTTGTGAAATGTTTGAAGAAAAAATATCTAAATGCATAAATGACTCGACAAATAATAATATAATAACCAAATCCAAAGTGTCGAACTTGAAACCTATAAAACCATGGATTACTCATGGTTTAGTAGTATCTGTACGACATAAGCAAGCTCTTTACAAATTAACTACTCAACAACCAAATAATAAAAATTTACTAAATCATTTTAAAGCATATAAAAACAAACTTTCATATATTATAAAAAATACAAAACAAAAGTATTATAAACAAAAGTTGAATCAGGCTGAAAATGATAGTAAAAGAGTGTGGACAGTTATAAATGAAATAATTGACAAGAAAAAAAACAAAAATAACGACATCGCCACTATATTTCATGACAACATGAAAACATGTTGTAAAGAAAATCCCTCAAAAGCTGCAAACATATTTAACACCTTCTTTGCGAACGTAGGGGAAAATCTTGCCAATCTCATTCATACTGACCCAAATATAACATTTCCAGACTGTAGTATTGATACTGACAATAATATAGCAACATTCCAAGTCACCACAGAGAACGAAATAATATCAATTATAAACGATATGCAAGGAGGTTCTGCCCCGGGTTTTGATGGAATAACAGTTAATATTTTAAAAAATATTAAAAATCAAATTTCTAAACCGTTAAAACACATAATAAATGTAAGTTTCCAAAGCGGAGTATTTCCATCAATCTACAAACAAACTACCATTACTCCAATATTTAAATCTGGTAACCCAGAAGAAGTTAGCAATTACCGACCCATATCAGTAATATCGAACATAGCAAAAATTTTTGAAAAGATAGTTAAAAAAAGGATAAACCAATTTGTAAAATGTAATAAATTAATTAATGGAAATCAGTTCGGTTTTATGGAAGGTAGAAGCACTCAGGATGCAATTGCAAAATTAACTAGTCTTGTTCATAATTCATTAGATAAATCATTAAAATGCATTGGAATTTTCATAGATCTAAAAAAAGCTTTTGATAGCATATCACACGACAAACTTATAAGTAAATTAAGAAATATTGGATTAAGTGGTACAGCTATAGAATGGATAAAAAGCTACCTTTTCAAACGCCCTCAAGTCGTAAAAATCAACGATGTACTTAGTCAACAAAAAACAAGTCACTTCGGCATACCTCAAGGTACAGTCCTGGGACCGTTACTGTTTATCATTTATGTAAATGACATATTCAATCAAAGATTAAATGGAAAAATAATATCTTATGCTGATGACACTGTCATAATAATTGAAGGTACCGATTGGAATAATGTTAATAACTTAGCAAATACTGATATTAATATACTGAAAAATTGGTTCGATAAAAACCTCCTCTCATTAAATACTGAAAAAACAAAATGTATCCCATTCTCTATCAACAAACTTAAATTAATACCAGAATTAAAAATTATAATACATCAACTTAAATGTAACAGAACTAATTGCAATCAAGAATGTTCTATACTTAGTCTAACTTCTGAAATTAAATATCTTGGTATATATATAGATCAACATTTTAAATGGAAAAAACAAATTTGTGAACTTGTCAAAAGAATTAGAAAATGTATTTATATATTTATAAGACTTAGAAATATTCTTAGACTAGAAAACCTAAAAACAGTGTACTATGCAATTGTACAATCTATATTACAATATGGTATTATTGGCTGGGGAGGAACTTATAACAATATATTAAATCCACTTAAAATAGTTCAAAGATTGATAATTAAAGTAATATTGAAAAAACCATCCAAATTTTCTACCGAGATTCTCTTTTCAATATTCAACGTACCCACAATAGACAATATATATAAAAAATATTCAATTCTACAAATTTATAAAGAAATACAGTTAAATAACTTACAATTCAATTCATCAGCAAGATATCAAAAAACTATCAAAATCCCAAAACTCAATACAAAGCACACACAAAATACCTATCTCTATCTAGGTATAACATATTTTAACATCCTTCCATTATATCTAAAAAATATTGAAGATATTCAGGAATTTAAAATAAAATTAAAAAATTACCTAAAACTACTATAAAAGTCCATATCTTACTCTTATTATTATTTCCTTCAAATCTTGAAACTGTATTATTGATAAATCTTGCCTATTTCTTACTTATCCCTTTGGTTTTGAAAAAATATTATTTACTTACTTACATGATTTGGTTTTGAAAAAATATTATTTACTTACTTACATGATTCCATATAATTGAGCTAGGATTCACTCACCAAACACAAGAGCCTCGTCTCTTTATGGTGAGGAAAAGCTATTATTATTCACCTTTATAACACTGTATAATATGTATAAATTGTATATTTATTGTAAAACATACAAATATTAAATAAAAAAATAAATAAAAATAAATGACCCATCTCATTTGTGTACCTGTTTGTAATTGTGCTTTGTGAATATACTATCATACCCAATTAATGCGTTTCCTTTGACAAATTCGAAGTGGTTTGTTTGGCAATCAGTTCCCCGTGTAAAAGCCGTAGCTGACCTGACGCCTGACGATCATGATCTCAACCTCTACCACCTGAGCTAACGCCGATATGTACTAAGGCACCCTTTTTGCAATGGACCTCTCACAGGGAAATTGCGCCCTTTACAAAGTGTTTACTGCTTAGCTTTTATTGAATACTGATATCTTTAAAAATAAATTACCTTTGCATATTTTGTCCCGAAAATTTTATGCAATAATGGTTAAAATGTAATTGATTGAAAATGGAATAAATAAAATGTTTTCAGTAGACTTCTGCGGAAAACAAACACATTTGGAATATTCAAATTAGCTTACACTCTCTACAGATATTACATTTCAGTAAAAATATAAAATGCAAAAATGTAATTATTATTGAAATATTTATTTTACATAGTACTAACTTATATACTAAAGGTTTATTGGCATCATTAAATCCTCAGTAAATCACACCATCAATTTACCGTGTGAATTGAGTTCGCTGGTATCGAATTATCGCCGAATTCATTTTATTTATAGAGTCTGGAGCGGAGTGTATTTTGTGAAAGAAATAAAACTTGCTTGATTTATGGTTGGCACACTTTGGTGCGGGTAAAATCCGGAATCCCCGTACGGAAAGTTTCCAGAAAACGTGACCAAACAATCCGTGATAAACTGACCATCTGACCTTAAGTGCGGTTTGACAGTTAACAGAAGGCTAGTTGGTATTTTTCAATCACTGATATGATTTTTAAATACAATTTTAGAAGCGGAAATTAACTCACTCTTCCGTCATTTCCTGACATCCAATCGAGCTGAAACTCAGCAGGTTTATTCGTTGTTTGTACTATATAAATTGGGTGGCAATCACGTAGGCACACGCGGACATACACGCAGGCTCACGCGGGCTTAAGATAGGCACATGTGGATATAATCGGATGACACTACAGCAGTTAATAATAATAATAACAAAGATTAGATTATTTGTATGGTACCGTTTTTGTGAGAAAATCACATCAAGGGCGCAGCAGTTGATATCGGTCCTGCCTTATTCGACGCTGTCAACTCCAGTCCCTGGGAAGTAAAGTACAATCCTCGGACAAACCAAAAAAAAATTGTTTCTTACCCCAATCAAATATTAGGACTTACATTAATTTTATAAATTGCCCTAAATTTGCAAATATTGTGGTGTGTGTTTTTGAGGGGAGAAAAAATTTGTAACCTCCCTATGATATAGTATTATAACAGTAAATTATTTTATTTATTTAAATTGGATCTGATTCGACTTGAATTCAGAGTATCAGTGATTTTTCAGCTAGTCATTTAATGTAATTTTGTGATTCTTCAAATATTACATTATTTTTCCCGCGATTGCTCAAAATTCTAGTTTTTAATACAGGCAATGGCAATTTAACGAATCGTTCATTACAGATATAATTCTTTTATAAATTTAATTTTGGCTGTTGTTTATTTTTTATTTCTCTGTTTGGTTTTACTGAAAAATATATTTCTTATGAAAAAAGAAAAATGAAAGTGATCGAGATTTTTATATTATTTTTCACGTTTTTTTAGCAACAAATCAAAAAATTATATTAAAAAAATTATAATTGTTTAAAAAGTAATGCATTTAAGGGTGAAAAAATTAACTATCTGAATTTTCTGGGTTATTCCCTTTTGCTACTTTGAATGCGCTCATCCAAATAAAATAGTTATTTTTTATTAAATTCTATATAAAAATTTATTTCTCCTACGAATTCATAAAATTCTACACACTTGGTCGGACAATTTTTTCTCTCTACCAAAAGAGAGTACCTATATGAAAAAATATTTTTTTGGTTCTTTTTCTTCGGCAACACATAACATCCATCACCAATTGATTTGGACCGTGGCCCTGGCATGAATCCAAACATTTCTTGTTCGTACCGCCTGAAAATAAAGAAACCAATATATCACTTTTTCACTGATTCCTGTCCAACAGTTGTTGTTACTTCTTAATGTGAAAGATTTGGACAGTTTCTTGTGCAGGGTAATCGTTGAATTGAATTTATTTTGTAAGCTTACGAAATATATAAAAAATTCACTCAGGAAGAGTTTTGGTGCCCTTCACGTTTCTTTAAAAGGTTAGGAATCTGTGTATAAAGGTATCATCAATCATCTGAAGAATCGTCCATCTAGTATTGATGATTCTTCAGATCTAGTTTTCGATCGATTCCATCGGAGATATTTTAAAAATCAATAGGAGATAATTCACTGGTGGCAAAGGTCGTGTTTCGGCATTTTAAATTAATTTTCTGCACATTAATTGTGAACGATTTACTCGGATTCGTTAAAAACCTTCAAATTAAAAAAAGTAATGTTTTTTTAGTACGACCAAAAAAATCTAATTTTATCCCAACCAAGTCAATTAAAATGAATGCATTTATCATGAAACGGTTAATGATTTCTCCATCTCGTAGATCAGTTCTAAAACAACCCCGGGAAAGTGGTGGATGGCTTCAGTTCAAAAAGACCAAACAAACAGGAAAAACATTTGTAATTTCGGGGGTGTCATTTGTATTATTATAAAAAAAAAACAAATTCTCTGCTTAAACCACTTAATTATTTACCATTTGTTATTCAATTTTACATTTTGTCTCCCTATTTACCTATTTAATACAATATGATATGCCCAGACTACTATATTCATATTTTTTTCCGAAGGAAGCAAATACTTGGTGGTGTGACATTATATGCTAAATGAAAAAACACACTTGGTAATAGTGGTGTATATATATATATATTACATTTATATATTATTATTAATAGATAAGTTAGTTATTAATATTTTTTTAAGTTGTGTATTACAAAGTATGTTTTTTCATTTAATATATATATTTTTGTTCATTTTCATGTTTTACTCGGATGAAAATTTAGCCAAGTAAAACGGTGTGTTGAATAAATTTATAAAAGTTAATGTTTAAAAATAAATTTAATTTAGTATATAAATTCATTAATATTAACCTTTTATCATAATATTTCTTCACTCCTGCTCCCGCTTTTCCCCGAAAACAATAATGTTTTTTTCAAAATGTTACAGTATTAATAATAATACAAAAATTAGAATAAAAAGTGTAGAGAAACTTGTCCTACAGTTGTGAATATTTGTTTTTAGGATAAGTGAATCCATCTTTCCTTTGCCAAACGCCCTGTGGAACGATAATAGAACGTCAATAGTTTCATTGAAATAACGTATTTTATTTCGAGACAGCTCGACATGACATCCCCGCCACAAGACGGATGGCCCGATATTATTTTCATCGTGTTTACAACATCTTTTGCACAATGAAATATACTTTAATAATAACCGCCGTACCTCTTCTGACTCGGCACTTTAATTCCGAGTCATTTGTCATTAGCTCGGTAATCGTATTTACAGCATCCGGAAAGACCAAATGTTTTCCACTTGCGTGGTTTCTTTGAGGCTTATTTAAGAAATGTTGAAAGTTTTGTACTGTTAGATTATTGTGTTGTGTGATTTTTAGAGAGAGGACTTATTGTTTTGTAATGGACCAGGATGAAGGAAATATCAAAGATTTTATGGAATTTTCAGTCAAAAGACTGAGATGTGAATTGTACGATTGCAGGTGATTAGACTGGTGCTAGTTTAATTAGAGCCAATTAATGAACATTTTCAGGTTTATTTCTGACGGATGGATTATGGGATTATGGTGGTTGATGGAAAGGGTTCTTGACTAGCAATCCGGATGTCACGAGTTCAAATCCCAATAAACGTTTTTCTTATTGATTTCTGATAATTGTTCGCGAATATTTCGTAAAATCTAAGTTTGTTCAATAATATATATTTTCGTAAAAAGATGATAATTGTTTCATTTATCTTTTTGCTTTCTAATTGAAATATGTAAGTTTATTGAAAACAATAAACAAGACAACTACTCTTGATTAATGTCCTAGATTTCTTTAAAAAAAACTGATGAATATCATTCCTATGTCAGTAGTAGTACTAATAACAACTTAGGAAATTTTTTAATAAACGCTAAAGACGAAAAGGATATTTTAAGCATTTATAAAATAAGTTGTAATGATTGTCCATCCTTCTAAATTGGACAAACATCACGTTATGTAGAAACTAGAACAAAATAAGACTTAAGGCGATGCACTACGTACTAATGCAAAATCATGTGTTTTTGATTTGAAAATTTGGTCACCTAGAAATGTTTCAGATGCTTTAATTAAATAATGCAAGTAGAATCTATCTTGGCCTTTGAAATAATTGAGTATTTTTTAGATAAGTCTTTTTATAAGCCCAGAAAAAAATAATGTATAAGGCCTATGAAAACTACTTTAAAGTTCAAAATCTCCTACTTACGAACCCATTTTCGGTTATGATTTTATTGTTTAGTATGGCAAATTAAGTTATTTATAAAATGATCGGAAAAAAATAAATATTTATGCCTGAACATCCATAAAATAAAATAAAAGGCACTTTTTGTCCATGTTTTTTTCATACATAAATCAAAACGGGCGGATGGTGTTAAGCGGTAATTTAAAACTTATCGCTATCTACGTAAGGAGTGATATGGATAGCGGCTCGATTTAAAATATTACACGACGTAGTGCATCGCCTTAAGATGCTTAACTATTTCAGGTTTTTCAAAGTTCAAGGAACATTTAATTAATAAAGACTCCACTATTAACCGTGATACAGGAATTACAGTCATACATGAAACTGGAATAGGTTTAAGATTAAACAATTTAGTAGCTTTGGAAATAAAAAAAAACGGTAAATTCAAAGGTTGAAATCGTTAATAACCAATAAAATTTAACTGTCAGTCCAATTCTTAGTATGTTCCCCATTACTTCTCTTATCTCAAGTTCCCCTCCCCCACCTCTCTCAAACCACTGACGCTCTGGCACACTCTAATATACTGTCTCTTTCTTATTTTTTGATAATGTGTGTACATATATGTGTTCTTCTGTATTTCATAGCATAATTTTTATAACTGTCCTAATGATGGTACGGAGGTACTGAAACCGGTAGACAATAAAATTTATCAATAAAGTGACCTTAAACCAAGTTTTTTTTTTTTTCATTTTTTAATAGGTAATATTTTTAATTATTTAAACATGCGTTAAGTAACCAACCAATAAAAATATTAAAATATGGTATGATTTTAGTTTTGTATTATTTTACACTTTGGGTTAGGGGTGGTTTATTTTTATCGGACTGTACTTGTAATGGACCTGTTTGGGGTATAAGAACGTAAAGAATTTTTTTTGGATAAATTAAAATACGTTCAGAGAATAGGGAGAAACGAACAGACTATGGACATCTTTGGGACATTATAGAAGCTTTATTGTAGAAACCTACGTCGGTAATAGGTGTTAACCACGTAATAATTGAAAAGGGGCGTAATGGGTCCCAACGAATCAGACCATTCCCAAAATCAATTAAATAATTTTTCGCCAATCACGGAGACTAAGGGCGGTCTAAGACACGATAAACTCGAGGTTGATTTACTGTTGAGTTAACCTTGGGATCCGGTCTCACGACGCGTGCAAAAGCCCTTGGGAATCCACGATAAATTTGCATTCTAAGGCAGAAACGAAGCGATACCCAACCATCGATAACGAAAAAAGGGGGTGACGGTTTGGTGGAAGAAGAGGGTGTTTTAGAATGTTTTGGTCCAGAAGACATATTACGAGTTGATCCTCGTAGAGAGAATTGTTTACGTTCGCTGAACTTCTGAGTGCTCTTTCAAGTGGCCACAGTGAACACAAATTTTAACTTAAGATAGGACGTTTGGCCGAAATTGCCTAATTATATTAACACGGGGGAGATGCAAGTTGGGTAATTAAGAAAAGACATAAAAGTTAATGGGTCACGAAGTCTTTGATTAACGATCAAAATTTTACGACTTTTTTTGCGCGTAAACAAAGTTACGAGGATAATATATTTAAATTCCTAGATGAAGCGAGAAAAGAGTATATGGGTTGGGCTAAAACTAGACGCAAAAAACTGTAAAAACAGGGATGTACTGGGCGTAGACCACCGAAAAGAAAGGACCGGGAATCGAAAAGAAACCCGAAAGGTAGTTTAGCTCATGATGGAAGGGGTTTCAACGACTCGGGTAGTGGACAGCGATGGGTTACGAAAGATTACCAGAAGATATGCGGCGGATATCACGAAAAGAGTCAAAACAGGTAGGCGAAAACGTGTCGAATCAAATTTTGGAACAAACGCCTACGTATGTCATCACCGAGAGGAAGGTATATGTGTCCTGGAATCACCCACGGATCGTGTAGACACCAATCAAATGCTAGAAGGCAGCACACAAGGAAGGATACTGTATTGCGCAAGCGCTGGACATAATAGGTGAAAAGCTTCCGTTAGTTGGGATAATTTATCGATTATATTATCGATATCAATAGCGAATTTCTCAGAAAAATTTCAAAAACAACGATAAAGAAATGAGCTACACCTAGTTTATAGGCCGGAAATCAACCAATATTACGGACACAACACGTGTACGAGAAAAAATAATCAAATAATTTTGCGCAATAGTCTACATCGCCGAATATCATTTACGGGAGGGCGCCCGAAGGTCAGGCCGCCGAGTACGCGCCTGTACCCGCCTCGACAGGTTGGTAGGTGTTTACCTCAAATCGGAAGGCGGGAACCTAAAAACCTGAAACGGGGTTATGCAATTCTAAACTTAACGGGAAGTGAAACCTCGAATTCATAAAGATGAAAGTCGCGCAAAAGTCGATTTATTCGAAAAAACATTATTATATAGCGTTGTTAGCTTAGGAAATCAGTTTTAGGAAATCAGAAATCAGACGGCCGGCATAGTCCAGTGGTAACGCATTGGACTGCCATTCCGAAGGTCGCGGGTTCGAACCCGGCGTGCGCAAATAAATTTTATTTGATTAATTTGTGTTATTTCACAATTAATTAATTAAAATAATATATAGTATATTTGCGGCACGTTCCAGAGTGGAAGATACTACAAGTATCGCCCTGGTGTAAGACCACCATTCAGAATTGAAACGTTGCTCCAAATGCCTTTAGCCGTGTTTAGTGACTAGATCTGAATAGCCAGGTACTTCTCTACCTTCCTCTTTCCCTTCCCCACTTACCTTCAGCCTCACAACATCCCCCAATTGGGGATGCCATAGTCTCACTGGCTCCAGACGGGAGCAGTTGGGACTCTTGTGAGATATTCACTATAAAAAAAATAAAAAAAAGTTTTTTTTCGTTTTAACTTGGTTGGAGTCGGTCTTCGAGATCTTTTACGTCGCGACAGCTTTTGTTTGCTATTTTTAAACTAAACTGATAGAGTTTTAAATGTAGTGAAGTTGTGTATTTAGAAAATCAAGGCATTTTCACGAAGTTAGAGTGGTTTTAATATTAATTGAAATAATTGAAGTGTTTTAAAATTTGATTAGATTCAACCTGGAGATACAACCAACATTAAAATCTGAAGAGAAAGAGGTATAAAAACCTCATTCAATCGAGTTAGGACAATTAGGAGGTCGAGTCAACACATACTGTATCATAAATAAATGTATTATTGAATATATTTTTCAGTTTAACAAGCAGACTATGTGTACCTATTATTTATTATTGTCAAAGCAAACTGATCTGTATTGTATCGGTATGTATATCTGCCAGCTGGCACTTGTAAAACAGGTGTCGACAGCAGTGGCCCAACAAATATTATTACATTATGATAACCGTGTACTAATTTCTCACCACAATACAGCAGGAGGTATCGTGTAAGGTATTCGATCAAATAATATCCAGCAAAGGGTATCAAAGACGTAACACGTAACTATCTGAAGCTATTAAGGCCAACACGAAATACGGTTTATATATTTTGTAATGTTTGCGAAACTGAGGTAGAATATGATATAATATAATATTACAATATTATTATTACATCGACAGATTATATAGGTACCTACTAATATAAAGTACTTAACTAAGATATGTCACCTCAGAGGCCCTCAACAAATAAGTGATTTGGCGATAAATAAAAATGTTTAAATGAATACGACAACGAAAATATATGACGCCAAAACGAATGACTAAAGGAGTCGGCAAAGCCTGAAAAAGACGTGGAACGATAAAGAGAATGAAATACGGAGTCACTGACTGTGATGAGTCACGTAATAATAGGAGGAGTATGATGCATGTATGCGATTGAAGCAAGGAGTGGGTATCAATATAAAGTCTAGGTGGATTGGTCAATCCTCTATCCCTATCAGCGTAATGGTTAAGGTTATTTAGTTAATTGATGTTGGAAAATGTATACAAATTATATATATTTCGTTGGATATTTTGGTTTTTTTATGATTTACCTACCCAACAGATAGAAAGAGGGTTAACATAAAAAAATAATTACAAAGAAATGACATGGAATGACTATCAACCGTCCAATAAAGGTGTACAATCAAAGTTAAAAAAATAACAATAAGTATGGAAAATAAAAACAAAAACCAAATTCAATAGAGTTTGGGTCATGCGAAAACAAGAGATTCGAGAAATTTTGTAAAATTCTGGGACTTTCACTAAATAAAAAAAAATGTCTGTAGGTATTTTGTCGGTAACCTATTCCTTGGTAGACGTTATATAGTCTATACACTCAAACAAGTGGTTGGGTTAACAAGAAGGTTAAGTTGATTATTTGGAAAGAAATATGGAAAATTTCGGGGTATTTTCAGGTAAACGGTGAATAATATTGATTTTGATTGTGGAGGGAAGATTTTACACGGTTATTTAAAATTTTGCGACTAAATTTATTTTTTGTCAGGACGCTCATTTAATACTTCGAATTTGAAATATTCCAAGCGTTGCCCATAGTTGTAAGTAGCGCCGACTTCAAAAATACTAGAAACTTTCACAATATTAATTGGTCGACAGTGGATTGCCGAAGACAATTTAACAGACTAAATAATTTTGCTAAAGTTTTACAGGAAGGCTTGTTACAGCAGTTCCTAATCCTCAACTATTTTAGTCCTGCTCAATTTGGCGAACTGTTGAAGTGGGTCTGTAGTCACTAATTCAGTTTTACACGAGGCGGAAACTACCTCTAACTACTTTTCACCCTGGAAAATATCAGAATGTAAATGCCAGGGGGTGTATTTCTGACTAAGAGCGGAATAGTGAAACGCGTTCGTCACGCGTCGGTTGCGAACGTCGCGGCGTTCTGGGAAGGAAAAGGTAAGGGGTGGGTAGGAATCTGGGGGTCAGTGTGTCTAGGAGTGAAGGACGTATGCATGCATCCCCACCAGTGCGGTGCAAGGCGATGTGTTGAGAGAGAGAGTCCTGTTGGCGAGCTTTAAATGTCTCCCTCTACCAGTCTCTCGCAATCTGATCTGCTACCAACTGGTGGGTAGTTGCATCCGCCACCAGGACCTGGACAAATCTCACCACATGAACCCCAGCACCCCTGTAAAGTCACCAAAAATAACTAACTACTTGGGGTTACCTATGGCAGAGGTGTTATTTAATACTTGGTTCGCGTGGCGGCTGTACCCATACCGCCTCCCAAATTGAGGAATGGAAGATTCTTAAACTTTTGGATTGAAAAAAACCGTCAGAGGTTGCTATATTTTTATGCAACATTGTCCTAACTGTCTCACTTTGAAGGATCAGAAAGCCACAATTGAATGTGAAAATTATAATTGAGTTCACGTTTTAAATTAAATTTGATAGAAAATATTTCTCAAAGATTTTGCTCCAATGGATGCGGCCATGCATGTTGGATTAGTAATATATAGCCGCCTCGTATTTCTTAAATATTGACATTTTACGACGAAGTAGTATTCTAACTAATGATTGTACATAAGAAAATGGCCATAATATGCAAACTTTGTACAAGAAAAACATGGAGAAAAAGTGGAAAATATTTATCTTATAAATAAGGAGAGCAATGTTGTGACCGTGTCACACTTGTGAGAGAGAGAGAGAGAAACTCAGTTCATAAATTTAATATTATTTATGTTAATCATTCGCAGATAATATGTAAAACATTCCCTTTTTCTTTTTCCTCATCCGGGCGACCTTTTTAACGCGACTCCATAAAAAATAATGTATTCCCCGTTTTGAGATATTGCTTACATTTATTCAACTGTTCCTTATACAGAAATATATTGTGTGGATATTTCATATTTTTGCTGTTTTTGTTTTTGTGAACACAATCCTAACTTTTCGGAGCCGGTGGAACGAACAATCGGGAAAGGTTGCAATGCTGAATGAGTTGAAGATGAGAAGGAGATACGAAGGATACCAAACACAGCTGAAGCCATTTCAAGCAGTTTTTGGATCCTCAGTGGTGGTCTTTTACCAGGGTGATGCTGAGAGTATCTACCATTCAATATGGCAAAAAACAATGCAGAAGTTATTTTGACAGGCCAGCGTTTATCTCAGGATAAGTTAGTTTACATAAGTGTAGATTGATTAATCCCATACAGATTCTGAAAAACACACTAAATATTAAAAATTGTCCAAAGAAGCGACTTTGCTTTAACTTAAAATTGTCCAAAGAAGCGAAGTTAGCAGTCCACAATGGAGTGCTGGTACCTACCCTGATGTATGGAAGTGAGGCATGGAACTGGCAAAGAAAGGATGAAAGTAGATTGAATGCTGTTGAAATGAGGTCCCTGAGGCGTATGTGTGGTAAAACCATGTATGATCGTGTGAGGAATGTGGAGATCAGCAAAGAGTGCAAGGCTGATGTAAGCGTAATGAGTAAGATCAAGAAAGGGACGCCTAGATGGTTTGGGCATGTAGAGCGAATGAGCGAAGAAAGGAGTGTAAGGAGAATATACGATGCAAATGTGAATGGTAGCAGAAGTCGGGGACGCCCGAGGAAGACATGGCACGACCAAGTGAATCAGATAATTAAGTTGGGCCATGTCAAGAGTCAGAACAATAAAAGAGTATGTATGAGATGATGTATGAATGTGAATGAGGCAAGGAGTGTGTGCCAAGACCGATTTGTTTGGCGGTCCGTCCTCTCTGCCTACCCCTGCGGGGAAACGGCGTGATGGTTAGTTAGTTAGTTTTAGTCACTTAATATTTGCTATTTACAAAGCACAGAATAAATATACTTATCTGGCAGGTCACTTCAGATAAACACTCTTTGCTTTAAAAATATTTATTATAAATTATAGAATTTATTGAACAATTAACAAACTTTTGCAGATTTATATATCATAATTTTTATATATTCGTCTATCAAATTAACAGTTCCAGAACATACAAATCATTAAATGTAGCTTGACATTGGTGGTAATATCAAAATTGTATGTTCTATGTTATAAATGGAAATATTGACAAAAACAGAAAAAAATGACTTATTAATGATGTTGTCATTTTGCATCAAAGTTTGACAAAACAAAACGGTCAAACTTCAATAAAACGCCATTGTTATTTTGGCCATCCATTATTCCGTGAAAACGAAAAAAAGAAGAATGTCGTTAATTTTAAATTTACAACGACTAATGATCAAAACAACAAGCTCTAAATAAAGTTTTTGAAGTGAAACTTCTTTACGCGCGTCATGCAATTTCGAGGACCGGAGTAAAACCGACTCATGACCGAAACGAAAATGCGGGTACCCCCACCACCGATTAAAGTTCATTTGATCTAGTCAAAGTTTTGAAGTAACATATAAATGCTTCTTAGCTCATCCCGACAACTGGCGTTGGTGGTGTAATGGTCAGCATAGTTGCCTTCCAAGCAGTTGATCCGAGTTCGATTCTCGGCCATCGCACATTATTTTTTTGTTTTTAACGCCTTTTTCATTCAATATCTTATTTTTTAGTAGGTCAGAACATTTTTTAAAAGAAAATAATATTGCAAAATAATAAAAACACTTATCTCACTGTGATAAAACATTACTCCGCTAGAGCGCGCTTTGCGTTATTGTGTTGGATTAAAATTATTATCTAATCCGTATATTATGATAATTGTATTACATTTATTTAATTAATTTATTTATTTTGATAATATGTAATAATTTACAGAAAAAAAAATTAAAACTATCTCCCTCTGATAAAATATCCGTTCGCTAGAGCGCACTACGCGATCTTGTGTGGGATTCTATTTCTGTACATTGTACATTATTTTTAAAAATATATTATATTTTGGGTGTGATGTAGGTAACATTATAAAACATAACAAGCTCTCATATTTTCAGAACCTACATAATATAATCAATTTATGCGGCTTTGCTTACAGTTGGTGCTCAGCGTGGTTGGCTTTCAATCAGTTAAGCGAGGTTCGATTCTCGGCTGTGGCATTTTTGAAGTGAAACCTTGTTGAGGTGGGGGAGCCGCTCACGAACGTTCTCTCTCTTCTCTTCTTTCCTCTCTCTCAGACACCAGCGAACTGCGCCACGCCAAGCATCAGCTGAAACTAGAAGTTTCACTTCTGTCTTGCGTAGGCTTGACACACCCACTTTTTTTTAATTTGCCCCAGGGCCCTTGGTTACCTAGCTACGCCACTGCTGGTGCTAGTTTAATTTGAGTCAATTAATGAACATTTTCAGGTTTATTTCTGACGGATGGATTATGGGATTATGGTGGTTGATGGGAAGGGTTCTTGACTAGCAATCCGGATGTCACGAGTTCAAATCCCAATAAACGTTTTTCTTATTGATTTCTGATAATTGTTCGCGAATATTTCGTAAAATCTAAGTTTGTTCAATAATATATATTTTCGTAAAAAGATGATAATTGTTTCATTTATCCTTTTGCTTTCTAATTGAAATATGTAAGTTTATTGAAAACAATAAACAAAACAACTACTCTTGATTAATGTCCTAGATTTCT
The DNA here is from genome assembly GCF_061612785.1 of Hesperophylax consimilis. NCBI lineage: Eukaryota > Metazoa > Arthropoda > Insecta > Trichoptera > Limnephilidae > Hesperophylax > Hesperophylax consimilis. The sequence goes on along the minus strand of NC_142859.1, from coordinate 30,336,526 downwards.
TTAAAAAAAACTGATGAATATCATTCCTATGTCAGTAGTAGTACTAATAACAACTTAGGAAATTTTTTAATAAACGCTAAAGACGAAGAAGATATTTTAAGCATTTATAAAATTAGTTGTAATGATTGTCCATCCTTCTAAATTGGACAAACATCACGTAATGTAGAAACTTGAACAAAATAAGACTTAAGGCGATGCACTACGTAGTAATGCAAAATCATGTGTTTTAGATTTGAAAATTTGGTCACCTAGAAATGTTTCAGATGCTTTAATTAAATACTGCAAGTAGAATTAATCTTGGCCTTTGAAATAATCGAGTATTTTTTAGATAAGTCTTTTTATAAGCCCAGAAAAAAATAATGTATAAGGCCTATGGAAGTTCAAAATCTCCTACTTACGAACCCATTGTCGGTTATGATTTTATTGTTTAATGTGGCAAATTAAGTTATTTATAAAATTATCGGAAAAAAATTAAATATTTATGCCTGAACATCCATAAAATAAAATAAAAGGCACTTTTTGTCCATGTTTTTTTCATACATAAATCAAAACGGGCGGATGGTGTTAAGCGGTAATTTAAAACTTATCGCTATCTACGTAAGGAGTGATATGGATAGCGGCTCGATTTAAAATATTACACGACGTAGTGCATCGCCTTAAGATGCTTAACTATTTCAGGTTTTTCAAAGTTCAATGAACATTTAATTAATAAAGACTCCACTATTAACCGTGATACAGGAATTACAGTCATACATGAAACTGGAAGATTAAACAATTTAGTAGCTTCGGAAATAAAAAAAAATCGGTAAATTCAAAGGTTGAAATCGTTAATAACCAATAAAATTTAACTGTCAGTCCAATTCTAAGCATGTTCCCCATTACTTCTCTTATCTCAAGTTCCCCTCCCCCACCTCTCTCCCACCACTGACGCTCTGTCCCACTCTAATATACTGTCTCTTTCTTATTTTTTGATAATGTGTGTATATATATGTGTTCTTCTGTATTTCATAGCATAATTTTTATAACTGTCCTAATGATGGTACGGAGGTACCGAAACCGGTAGACAATAAAATTTATCAATAAAGTGACCTTAAACCAAGTTTTTTTTTCATTTTTTAATAGGTAATATTTTTAATTATTTAAATATGCGTTAAGTAACCAACTAATAAAAATATTAAAATATGGTATGATTTTAGTTTTGTATTATTTTACACTTTGGGTTAGGGGTGGTTTATTTTTATCGGACTGTACTGTATCATAAATAAATGTATTATTAAATATATTTTTCAGTTTAACAAGCAGACTATGTGTACCTATTATTTATTATTGTCAAAGCAAACTGATCTGTATTGTATCGGTGTGTATATCTGCCAGCTGGCACTTGTAAAACAGGTGTCGACAGCAGTGGCCCAACAAATATTATTACATTATGATAACCGTGTACTAATTTCTCACCACAATACAACAGGAGGTATCGTGTAAGGTATTTGATCAAATAATATCCAGCAAAGGGTATCAAAGACGTAACACGTAACTATCTGAAGCTATTAAGGCTAACACGAAATACGGTTTATATATTTTGTAATGTTTGCGAAACTGAGGTAGAATATAATATAATATAATATTACAATATTATTATTACATCGACAGATTATATAGGTACCTACTAATATAAAGTACTTCACTAAGATATGTCACCTCAGAGGCCCTCAACAAATAAGTGATTTGTCGATAAATAAAAATGTTTAAATGAATACGACAACGAAAATATATGACGCCAAAACGAATGACTAAAGGAGTCGGCAAAGCCTGAAAAAGACGTGGAACGATAAAGAGAATGAAATACGGAGTCACTGACTGTGATGAGTCACGTAATAATAGGAGGAGTATGATGCATGTATGGGATTGAAGCAAGGAGTGGGTATCAATATAAAGTCTAGGTGGATTGGTCAATCCTCTATCCCTATCAGCGTAATGGTTAAGGTTATTTAGTTAATTAATGTTGGAAAATGTATATAAATTATATATATTTCGTTGGATATTTTGGTTTTTTTATGATTTACCTACCCAACAGATAGAAAGAGGGTTCACATAAAAAAAATAATTACAAAGAAATGACATGGAATGACTATCAACCGTCCAATAAAGGAGTACAATCAAAGTTAAAAAAATAACAATAATTATGGAAAATAAAAACAAAAATCAAATTCAATAGAGTTTGGGTCATGCGAAAACAAGAGATTCGAGAAATTTTGTAAAATTCTGGGACTTTCACTAAATAAAAAAAAATGTCTGTAGGTATTTTGTCGGTAACCTATTCCTTGGTAGACGTTATATAGTCTATACACTCAAACAAGTGGTTGGGTTAGCAAGAAGGTTAAGTTGATTATTTGGAAAGGAATATGGAAAATTTCGGGGTATTTTCAGGTAAACGGTGAATAATATTGATTTTGATTGTGGAGGGAAGATTTTACACGGTTATTTAAAATTTTGCTAATAATTTTTTTTTTGTCATGACGCTTTATTTAATGATTCAAATTTGAAATATTCCAAGCGTTTCCCATAGTTGTAAGTAGCGCCGACTTCAAAAATACTAGAAACTTTCACAATATTAATTGGTCGACAGTGGAGTGCTGAAGACAATTTAACAGACTACATAATTTTCATAAAGTTTGACAGGAAGGCTTGTTACAGCAGTTCCTAATCCTCAACTATTTTAGTCCTGCTCAATTTGGCGAACTGTTGGAGTGGGTCTGTAGTTACTAATTCAGTTTTACACGAGGCGGAAACTACCTATAACTACTTTTCACCCTGGAAAATATCAGAATGTAAATGCCAGGGGGTGTATTTCTGCCTAAAAGCGGAATAGTGAAACGCGTACGTCGCGCATCGGTTGCGAACGAAGGAAAAGGTAATGGGTGAGTAGGAATCTGGGTCAGTGTGTCTAGGAGAGAGTTCTGTTGGAGAGCTTTAAATGTCTCCCTCAACCAGTCTCTCGAAATCTGATCTGCTACCAACTGGTGGGTAGGCGCATCCGCCACCAAGACCCGGACAAATCTCACCACATGAACCCCGGCACCCCTGAATAGTCACCAAAAATAAGGAATCATTTGGGGTGACCTATAGCAGAGGTGTTATTTAATACTTGGTTCCATTGCCCTAACTCTCTCACTTTGAAGGATCAGAAAGACACTATTGAATGTAAAAATTATAATTGAATTCACGTTTGAAATTAAATTTCACCTAAAATTAGCTAGAATTCGCCACAAGATGTCGCCACTTCCGTTGGCATTTCGCACTTGGACGGGCCCAGGCCACAAACAAATAAGCACAAACTCGACAGTCAAAATTTACACATCTTCGGATCTACCGGATCTGCCCTGATGATGGATACTGCAACGCTGTCCGAAACGTCGGCTAAAGAAGGAGTTAGCGCAACACGGCATAACACCCCAAAAATAAACAACAAAAATTCACCTAAAATATTTCTCAATTATTTTTCTCCAAGAATAGATAGAAAGGACTCATATCCGCCGCCTCGTATTTCTTAAATGTTGACATTTTACGACAAAGTAGTATTATAACTAATGATTGTACATAAGAAAATGGCCATAATATGCAAACATTTTACAAGAAAAACATGGATAAAAAGTGGAAAATGTATATCATATAAATAAATAGAACAATGTTGTCACACTTGTGAGAGAGAGAGAGAGAGAGAGAGAGAAACTCAGTTCATAAATTTAATATTATTTATGTTAATCATTCGCAGATAATATGTAAAACATTCCCTTTTTCTTTTTCCTCATCCGGGCGACCTTTTTAACGCGACTCCATAAAAAATAATGTATTCCCCGTTTTGAGATATTGCTTACATTTATTCAACTGTTCCTTACACAGAAATATATTGTGTGGATATTTCATATTTTTGCTGTTTTTGTTTTTGTGAACACAATCCTAACTTTTCGGAGCCGGTGGAGCGAACAATCGGGAAAGGTCGCAATGCTGAATGAGTTGAAGATGAGAAGGAGATACGAAGGATACCAAACACAGCTGAAACCATTTCAAGCAGTTTTTCGATCCTCAGTGGTGGTCTTTCACCAAGGTGATGCTGAGAGTATCTACCATTCAAATGCAGAAGGTAAAAAACAATGCAGAAGTTATTTTGACAGGCCAGCGTTTACCTCACGATAAGTTAGTTTACATAAGTGTAGATTGATTAATTCCATACAGATTCTGAAAAACACACTAAATATTAAAAATTGTCCAAAGAAGCGACTTTGCTTTAACTTAAAATTGTCCAAAGAAACAAAGTTAGCAGTCCACAATGGAGTGCTGGTACCTACCCTGATGTATGGAAGTGAGGCATGGAACTGGAAAAGAAAGGATGAAAGTAGATTGAATGCTGTTGAAATGAGGTCCCTGAGGCGTATGTGTGGTAAAACCATGTATGATCGTGTGAGAAATGTGGAGATCCGCAAAGAGTGCAAAGCTGATGTAAGCGTAATGAGTAAGATCAAGAAAGGGACGCTTAGACGGTTTGGGCATGTAGAGCGAATGAGCGAAGAAAGGAGTGTAAGGAGAATATACGATGCAAATATGAATGGTAGCAGAAGTCGGGGACGCCCGAGGAAGACATGGCACGACCAAGTGAATCAGATAATTAAGTTGGGCCATGTCAAGAGTCAGAACAATAGAAGAGTATGTATGAGATGATGTATGAATGTGAATGAGGCAAGGAGTGTGTGCCAAGACCGATTTGTTTGGTGGTCCGTCCTCTCTGCCTACCCCTGCGGGGAAACGGCGTGATGGTTAGTTAGTTAGTTTTAGTCACTTAATATTTGCTATTTACAAAGCACAGAATAAATATACTTATCTGGCAGGTCACTTCAGATAAACACTCTTTGCTTTAAAAATATTTATTATAAATTATAGAATGTATTGAACAACTAACAAACTTTTGCAGATTTATGTAAGAATATTTAAAAATAATAGAAGGTATATATCATAATTTTTATATATTCGTCTATCAAATTAACAGTTCCAGAACATACAAATCATTAAATGTAGCTTGACATTAGTGGTTATATCAAAATTGTATGTTCTATGTTATAAATGGAAATATTGACGACAGCAGAAAAAAATGACTTATTAATGATGTTGTCATTTTGCATCAAAGTTTGACAAAACAAAACGGTCAAACTTCAATAAAACGCCATTGTTATTTTGGCCATCCATTATTCCGTGAAAACGAAAAAAAGAAGAATGTCGTTAATTTTAAATTTACAACGACTAATGATCAAAACAACAAGCTCTAAATAAAGTTTTTTAATCACCCTCTCGTTTTTGCACTCTCTCAGCATTCAGAAATATGTCTTTACCCATGGTATAAAATACACAAGAAGTTCCCTCGGGATAGAAATTGCACCTTTGACACATGTTCGGATGTCATCGGCTAAATAAAACAAAAATCATTAAATGAGCTTAAATTTAGGAATAATTCTGAATTACTTAAAATTCTGAATTACTTAACTTACCGCAAGAATAAAATTATTTTTATTTTTTATTTTTTATCGCAAATATATTAGGAATATAAACAAAACATATTAAGGTAACATTACAAATATAAGAATAGTAAGAGAAAAAAATTATATTAGCACATTAACCAAAGATTCATAACTCATAACCATTCGTCCCACAGACCGCGCAAAACGTAAATTTGTTTCTAGTGTCTCGAGTGAAAGAGATAGAATGATAACCTCTCATGTACCTTCCTAGATCGCTTGTTCATTAGTAACGCGGGTTCGCTTGCCTAGCAGTGAAGTCTTGTGGACAAGTTATAGACCTTTGAACGTCTGAGAGACGAATTTTTATGAATAGTGTAACTTTTGACGAGACTGCAAGTTATTTTGAAAACATTGTTTTTGATGAGTTCTAGTTATACAGAGTAAAAGTAAGTATATGATATTATTCTACATGAGTTATTATTTATAGTTACACCTGATTTTATCGTTCAAAATGTATTATTGTGTGCAATTTACATCAAATCTTTTTATTTTATTTTAGACTGGATTATCGGCAAATTAATTACCATTTGAATCGTTTATCTGATTCAGGTGATGATGATTTTACCAGTCAGCAAAAGGATGTAGAAATCAGTGATGTCAAAGATCATGTGGAATTAGATGAAATGGTACCGACAGATTCCGACAATGATAACGACATGGTTACGTAAAAGACACGAAATGCCAACTTTGAAGAGATGCCTAAAAAGGAAAATCGCCGAATTTTTAAATGAAATGCCTACCATTGCCACATCTGGTCCAAGTGGTACTCAAAAAAAGTTTGTGGTTATTGTGATTATAAAAAACGGCATATGACAAGGTTCCAATGCAAGCAATGCAAAAAGTATATGTACACGGACCATCGCGGCCTCATGTTTGTGGAATGTACCGATGAAATTTAATTTCAACTCGTTTATTATTTTTTTTGTTACCTAATTAAACATTTTAAAGAGTGCCATACTTAATTTATTTATTTTATTTAGAAGTTCCCCAAAACTTATCACTTAAATTTAGTCGTCTGTGAGATGAATGTTTATGAATAATGTTTCTCTTAGATAAGGTTATGAATCTAGGGTTAATCAAGACAGAAAAAATAGTAGCTCTATTTATATTGGACGTAACCAGCCTCACTACGCGAACCTGTATGGAGACAGAATTTTTAGCAAAATTAATTAATACGTTTTCAACAGTTTAACAATGCAACATATTAATTCATATAAAACTATTTTTTTATAAGTAAAACATAACTTATCGTGCAACGGATAATAATTTCATATGAAATCATTTGCATCTGCCTTGATTGGATTAAAAACCGTTCTAAACTTTGGCTAAAAGATAAGGAAGCGTATCTAAATCGCACATGCCAATATATTCAAAAAATCAATTATCAATTAACAATTTAAGATACGATATTTTTAGGAAATAACAACAATAACAAAATATTGTCTAATAAAGTTCACATTGACAATTTGAATAAACACAAAAATCAGTTTCAATCGGTGGCGGCTGCTAACTTTAATCTATATGGATAAAATTAATAATCAATGTTAAACCATAACGACGTTGAGTTGGGTAATTGAATCTGAAACAGTATTATCATTAAATTATTTTTTTGAAAAATACAACCAGGATTGATATTTAGGAAGTATGTGTACGAGAGAGAGAGAGATGGAAAGAAGGGTAAACGCAGGTAACTCCAATACTGGAGGACTGAATGGAAAGGCTGATAGAGGTATTGAAAGAAGGATCAAGCGCCCTTGAGGTGATTCTGCACAAAAACGGCGCTATATAAATCATCCAAATATTATTAATGCAAGTAACTCCATTACTGGAGGACTGGATGGAAATACTGACAGAGATATTGAAAGAAGGGTCAATACAAGTAACTCCATTATTGGAGGACTGGATGGAAAGACTGACAGAGATATTGAAAGAAGGGTCAATACAAGTAACTCCATTATTGGAGGACTGGATGGAAAGACTGACAGAGATATTGAAAGAAGGGTCAATACAAGTAACTCCATTATTGGAGGACTGGATGGAAAGACTGACAGAGATATTGAAAGAAGGGTCAATACAAGTAACTCCATTATTGGAGGACTGGATGGAAAGACTGACAGAGATATTGAAAGAAGGGTCAATACAAGTAACTCCATTATTGGAGGACTGGATGGAAAGACTGACAGAGATATTGAAAGAAGGGTCAATACAAGTAACTCCATTATTGGAGGACTGGATGCAAAGACTGACAGAGATATTGAAAGAAGGGTCAATACAAGTAACTCCATTATTGGAGGACTGGATGGAAATACTGGCAGAGATATCGAAAAAAGGGTCAATACAAGTAACTAAATTATTAGAGGATTGAATGCAGTTGGCCCTAGCAAAAAAATGCCCAAAGAAGCGAAGCTAGTAGTCCCCAATGGAGAGGTGTTACTCACCTGATGTACGGCAGTGAGGCATCAAACTGGCAGAGGAAAGACAAAAGCAAACTGAAATCCGTAGAAATGAGATCCATGAGGCGTACGTGTTGTAAAACCATATATGATCGTGCCAGAAATGTGGAGATTTGCAAATGATGCAATGCTGGTGTAAGCGTAATTAGTAAGATTAAGAAAGGGGCATTCAGATGGTTTGGGCATGTAAAGCAAATGAACGAAGAAAGCAGTTTAAGGATAATATATCTAGAAGTCGGGGTCACCCAAAGAAAACATGGCACGATCAAATGAACCAGATACTTGAGTCAGGCCATGTCAAGAGTCAGAATAATATAAGAGTATGTATGAGATGATGAACGCCGATGTGTATGTAGCAAAGAGTGTGCCTCAAGATCGAGTTTTTTGGCGATCCGTCCTCTCTGCCTACCTCTGCGTGGAAACGGCGTGATGATTAGTCAGTTAATCACCAAGATTAGTAGCTTATATTCTTTCACCTGCATGTATTCGTATGTGGTGCTTATGTTTTGTTCTCATTGTTTTATACATCATTATTAATCGATGCATTAATTGTAAAAAATATATTTTGATGCTTTAATTTTTTTCTTTTATGACAACAATCTTTTTAAAATAAAGGAACGAATTATCCCAATATAATATAAATTATTAAAGGAAGGAAAATATTTTTCCCCACTTCTCAGTATGTTCAGGAGACCTAAAACATATAACGAATTTAATCAAGTAGCAGTCACGTCATTATTAAACAATTTAGAAAGCATTGCCGTTTAATGTGGGGAAACCAGTTTTCAAAATATCCCACAGAATAGAAAATCTATTGTCAAAAAATACTTTCTCAATAAATCGGTTTAATCGGTAATAAATCATTTTGGAATTTTTTCATCATAAAAATTGAAACTGAAATATACTCATATAAATAAGTCATCTTAACGTGGCCTAACCAAAATTATATTTGAAGAAATTAAAGTTTGAAAATGTCTTTTAACGCCGAAACAGTAATTATAAAAACGATGATGAAAAATACTTACTCATAATAAATTTTATTTACATTAAATATTTTGTTATTTTTTTTTTAAATACTTGCATAAAAATACTTACTAATTAGATTATTTTATTTTTATAAAAATTAAATGAAGTTCACAAAATAAACACAAAAACAATCAATAGTCGAATAAGTTAAACTGGGGTGAAAATTGTATAAGTTGGTCGTTTTGTAAGTAGTTGTTTATTATCTCGGATTAAACCGAACTTTGTATTGAGAGGTCTACTTGAAATCTGAGTAACCCAAGCTTTGGCACTATTTGTCAATGTCTCCATTTTATTATCAGGCCGTATAAAATTTAAGGAATTTTCATCTGTCAGAAAACGTGATATTAATTTCAGTATAATTTATCCTTTGACCTCAATTTTGAGACGAAAATAAAATTCTAAATTGCGGAGTGGCCCAAACCACAATGACACAATGATATAACTGTCGAGGGTTTGTACCTATGAACGTGTTATGTACTCTTTATACAAATGGCCACCCTCCAAAACATTTGCTTTTGTGAGGATTACACCAATCATAGAAATTAATGCAGTGAATTTAGTATGAATATGAAAATCGACATAAGAATGAAAAATAAATTAACACAAAGGAGCCCGAAAAACTGTTTGCATTAATTTTTTGCCGTGATTATTGTTCTGAACCATCGTTCGTCTAATAAATAACAAAAATCTAAGATTGAATCTAGTCCTTAGCAAAGAACTTTATATGAGAAACAATTCAGACCCACTTAATTACTTTGATAACTTAAATAAATGTACGCCTTTCAACGACGAATTTCACTGACTTCACAAAGTAGTGAAAATAGAATATCCTACTTAGAATGACGCAATTTGCCTTCTGCTAATCAATAAAACAATATGTCATTATAGGATGGGGTGGAACTTATAAACAACAAACACAATCACTTCACATTGCACAATAATTCGTATAAAAAACGATTCCACTTACGCCATACATTCGAGGGGATATTGTTATGTTTTTAAGCTTCTACCCTACACTAGCTTCTTAACGGATTAATATTTCGTTACGTTTGATTTTCAACTTCTCGCGGTTTATCAACCCTTCAATCTTAACGAATTAATATGTCACGTTGTGTAATTTTTTGTTTCGACAGTGATTAATTCATTGAAGGATCCTTTTAATTGGTTGTGGTAACTTTGGTTCTTTTTAGATGAGGCGTGTTACATTCTGTATGGTTTGAACATAAGACAATGACCGACTACCCTGATTTTAACTACCTTTTCCTACCTTGTTTGCTCGCCCAAACGTTTCCGGTTGCTGCAGTCGATAATGTGCTAATATAATGAGACAATTAATTACAAGTACATGAAATTCGCTATAGACAATTCAATTCAAGATGCACGAAATTCTAAGTTAACGATTTGACTATGAATTGTTAGTTTTGTGAGTTATTTCTATGAGTAGGTATTTTTGGGAATAGCTAGAGACAAAACATGTGTTGCTTTCGATTGGTCTCCGTCCAAATCCCATCCATCAACGTGACCAGCTCGAGAGCAGCCAAGTTGATGGTCCAATCCCAACACCTCCAGAAATTAATTGAATATCGCTCAGCGACAGATGAAATAATGACATGTTTTGCCTCCTGCCGGAGGGTGATGAAGGTGGGATGTGGGTCCTTGGTGGTAAATGATGATGTTGATGATGATGATGAATGATGAAGATTCATCTTATACTGTTAGGTATAAGGAGCTGCTCCGGTTCGGTGGGCATGATAGCCTGATGTCAGGAACCATTTGGGTCACGTGGGTAGCGCGAGGTCTAGGTCGCGTCAACCTCCCCCAAATCGATGATGAGTTAAGCTTCGCCAGCATGCCGAAAGTTAGGAGTCCACTCTACTAACCTCAAACATAAACATATACTGAAGTGGTTTGCATCAGCAACGTCAGGAGTTCGGGAGTCCCGTGAACACCCCTCTGGTTTACGCTCGTAAAAATAATGATGAATTCAGCTTCAGTTTGTTCGGCTTCGCCTCTGCAGTCACGCTACTCCAAATAGCTCCTGGCTCCAGTCTATACAGCTTCTCGTTCCAGTAGAGGTAATGACACATATTTATCATATGTACAATACAGAACATACTTCAAGTCTTTCGTCCACACTCAAAATAGTCATTTCAATATTTAATTTGAATGAGAGCGTCCTTCCGACATAACGAATGTTTCCCTGACGGGAGATTTTACCCCACTTCAAAGTCATGGTCATTCGCTCTATCGTTTGTTACCCCCCCGTTTGCTTCAAATATCAAAAAATGGTAAAAAAATGATATCCTAGACTTCCGGCGCTAAGGATCAGGGATACTGGAATCATCAGGTCGTGAATCTGAAATCATCCGATCTCCGTCAGCTCAAACGGTTTCAGTCGGAGTCAATTTCCAACCTAATTCTGGATGACTTCTCCTCCTATAGTGGGGTAAGTACTTATTGAATTTGACAGGAAGGACGTCAGAAATCGCCGAGACAACTTCATATTCGTCACGATCCCTTCGTTCTGTCAGCGAGAAAATCCTCCCCACACGCCAGACAAGAATAGCATAGCCCTTATCCGCTTTGTTCCTTCGTCTACCAGCCAACTCAAGTAGGAAAGCCCATTAGCAATTTTCGTTCCCTTCGATTTGAACTCCGTGAAAGCGTCCTCTCACCAGCTGAAAATACTCGAAACAGGGGTCTATTCAGGGTGACTATCTAAGGCTGGTCCGCCAACACCTTCGACAGAAACCGGTGCTTTTTACGGGAATAACTCAACCACACCTGAGCAGGGTAAAAACCGGCGCTACTCTACTGAAAATAGACTTTATCTCGGTATCCAGGGTTATCGACTTTGCTAACACAAAAGTCCCTATTAGGCAAGCCAATCACAAATTTCGTTCCCTTCGCTTTTGTCGCTTTGATAAGATAGGACAGCCTACGGAAAATTCGTACACTTCGTCCCCGCCAAACTTATGAAATGAAAATCTCACTTGACAGAATAGGAATGCCAGACAGATGCATTCTCTCGGCGGCTAGCTTCAATCCGCTGCGTTATCCCGATTCAAAAATGAATGAAAAGAGTGATGTTTGAATAAGTTATATTTAATTAAATATATTTTATGAATTCCGTATAACCTAATCGTTAAATATTATTACTGGAGAATTATTAAATCATTTTAAATTGCGAAAAATAGTCTAACTCATAAATAATGTCTATTGTTGAATGATCTAAAGCGGCCTCAGGGTAACCGCTCTTCGTCCTTTTTGTAATAGCCAAGACCCGGTCGCTTCAATGCAATAGGTGATTTATGGCCTCCTTCGCTAACGGGTACCTATAGTACTCAAGTTAAATATCCTTACTTCAAAATACAATTGGATTATTTGGTTTACATTAGGGAAATAAGTGTTAATAAATAGATTATAATAGACTTACCGATACATCTCAGTGTCAACAATCCAAATAATTATAAAAAAAACAAACACAGTCACATGCAGTAAAATACTCATGCTGTTAGAAAACCACACCTTCTACACTAAATGACTTTAGCCGTGTTCGCGTCCCGACGATTAATTCTTGTTGACGCGCTTCCTAGTTTTTACTGACTCGACTATCTTAAAACGCTGACCGATCCTGATTATTCCTGACCGTCTCCCAGACCTTGAAACTCTGACCCCCTTGACTGTATTTGATCGTCTCCCAGCGCTTTCAAACTGACTATCTTGAACCGCTTTTTCTAACCACCGACTATCGACTTCCTTCTTCCGTTCTTCAACGCTAACTGTCTCGACCGTCTCCCCGCGCTTTCAAATCCAGACAGCCTTCCCAAACCAACCCCCAAATCACCATATGCGATTTCTAATTTATGTCTTTTTGAATTCTCGAAATTCCGTGTATTCAATGGCAGAAACTCACTAAAGGAACACATCAATTATGAGCTCTAGGACCTGTCACATTAATTTAAATCGTTTCAAAACCAATAAATTGTTACTTCTCAAGTAAAATGTCCAATTCTTTGTTCAAAGGATGAAACACGACTCCCCCAGCCCAGTGGCGTGTCGGCCCACCAGTTTGTTCGGCTCCCAAATTATCAACCTAATTCTAGAATGTAGTAAATAATTATGATGTGATAGTTTTATTTTTTTAAATCTTCTTGCGAGATTTTAATTTAATTAGGCAAATTCCAAACTCGTCCTGTTAAAATGTTATTTACCTCGCTATTCATAATTATAATTCGTCTAAATCCTTAGAAAATTACGTAACTATATTTAACGGCGTATTTCCTACTTAGAAGTCACTTAGTAGCATTGCTCAACCTAGTTGAATTGTTTCTTACTGATCTGGTTAGGGTTTTTTTTTTCTATCCGCCCCAAACAAATTTCGTCGCTACTCCACTGAATAAAATCTGAGAATTTTAGCACCACCATCACGGAGGTCTCTGACGATACAGTGCATGTTCCTGTTTTTTTCTCTACCCTAATAAATCTAAACACTTGTTTCTAAAACAGCTATCCAACATCTGGTAAACCCCTACTTCGTGAAATCAACTGAAAAATTCTTTCTAACCATAATAAATCAATAAACAAAAAAATTATCCCAGGGCAAGTTCATCACAATATCAAAAAGAAACCAAATTTATGTTGCTGGGGGCTTTGTTTTTGCAGCACCGGATTCTGCCGGTAGAACCATGTATCTTTCCGCAGTCAGTATGCCAAGCACTGCGCTAGTGCCCGTCGTTTTTGAGATGGCTGATTTTCGTGAACAGAGTTCCAAGTGACATCGTGTTCAGGCAACCGTTTACAAGCCGTGAAGGTTGGCCAAAAACAATCAAACTATGGAACCCTTTCTCCTAGAGTACCTCAGGAGTCCGTACTTGGCTCTATCCTCTTCCCAGATGATGTTGCTAAGATAATTTCATCCTTTTGGTATTCCATCAGCAAGATTATTTTTACTGCGTATCAGAAGAAATGGTCAATCTAAAAACTTGCATTGCTGAGTGCCTTGAAGCAATTACTCGCTGGAACCTCAAACGGATTGAAGCTGAATCTGTCAAAGACGGAGTTTCTCTGGACGGCCAAGAAGTGACATCACTCCAAAGAAACTACTGGGTGTCAATGCAATGCAATATACGCAAGTCTCCTCAAATATCACATTAACAAACTGCAATCCGTCTAAACCCATTACCTCCATGATTTTTATTTTATTTTTATAAACTTGAATCATCATTATAACCCGATAGTAAAGACTTAAAGGAGAGCCCAAAATCAGTTTTAGAATTTTCCGCCCGCCCACCCTCTCACCGGAGCGTCTAGAAAATTGATGCCTAAACGCAACGCTTGGAGGTAACCCCCCTAAGCAAAATTTACGTCAAGTATGGGTAAAATGCTGTAAACTGTATGATTTATATTCACAATTTAAAATAAATAATTGCCATTGTTTATAATTCAATGAAAATACAATTTATTAATGGAAAATACACAAAATAACAAAAAATTCAATATTAGAAAAAACCTTCTAGAATGAGGAAAACTAACCAAATCTAACCAAATTATTCTCTAAGTGATACCGTTCGAAGCAGTCAAAATGAAGGGCGCGGTTGCAGGCCCGGCATCGATAGACTGCTGGATTTTTTTTACATAGAGCACAACGAATTCGAGATTCGCCACGATATGTCAAATGAAATTCTTGCATTCGACGCACACGATTCCCATCTTCCTTCACACGAGAATTCGGCATTGACCTGATTTGGAAAAGACAATAAAAGGGTACGGGTAACCTCCACACGGAATGCCTTCTGGGAAGGTTTTCTCTCTCGCCTAGTCATCTGGTTTCCCATATCATGCTCGTACTTCCTAAAGAAGCATAGCAACTTCCATCCATTTAAAAGAGTACTGCTCAGGCAAGATGCAAATAAAGGCCAGTACCACTTCTTTGACCGAATTTTGACCCGATAATTTTGTATACCATTATCATGTAGGTCTACCCCACCCATTCCCAAATTATAATTTCGTGTTGGCACGCTGGGCAACCGATTTTTTTTGCATGCTTCCTTCAAAACTTTGCCTTTTTTGTCTTTCTTCAATTTCTGCCAACTCTGCACATGACTTACTGGCTCCATTCGATCATAGTTCGTGGCCACTCTTACTTCACGGTTGTCCTAACCAACGGCATACGAGGATTTGGCTTTCTACGTCTACCACCGCATCAAATTCACCTGCTAGGTAAATGTTCGCTATGCGCAAGGGAAATATAGAAGAAAATGTTACCTTTAGGCAATTACTTTCCTGTCTTCAACTTGCCTGAAGCTTCAAGGTTAGGGAAGCGAACTGGCTTACATATGCCAGTAGCGCACATTCTCTTATCCTTCAGGATACACATCAAATGGTGAGATGTGAAGAAATTGTCCATAAATAAATCATGGCGTGCGGGGAACTCTATATATTCCATCATAGACAGTACGAAGGATAATCTTTGACCTAATACGGGGTCATATGTATCAGATGCTCAGGAATATGGCATTGCTTGGAAACAGGTAGCCTTCGGAGGAAGCAAGACACCAAATCTCGTAGCCAACTTTGATTGGCTTATTCTTAATGCACATCTTGCAATAATGTCGACCGAAATATGGCACCATTTGCTCGTCGATGGAAAGTTTGTGTGCAAAAACATCAAATACAAATAAAGATGGAACGTTAGTCATTATCATACCTTAGCCATTCTGTCGGTTATATCTAGATTGTTGTTATCGCAAAAATGTATATAGCGCTTTATAAGCTCGAAATGTGGACGTTGGTTCCTTTTTTGATGACGCTTACACCCAAAGTCGGGTCAGACAAATAATAATCTGTTGTAGATGGCAATGTATTGTATCCGGTCAACACAGAAACCAAGGAAACGCTTCAATTCGTATATATCTTACTGGAATTCGGTATTGGTTTTAAATCGAGCGTATTTGATCATCCTCTCAAGAATAAACTGAATCACTTCGTCATAAAAAAATAATGAAAACACTTGAAAAGAATTATAAGACTTCAGCTTTTCGTACATATCTTTATGCACCATATTCAGCGGTTTAGGAACGCAACAGTTTACTGTAGTTTTAATTTTTTGGCTGGTGGTGCATTTGAAATAGATATTCGCAAGGTATTACGACTCGCACCAGAGGATGTCGAAGGCTGATTCCAGTCAAGTCGTGATATGCCATCAAATCATCGTCTATCAGCTCTTCGTCCGTCTGTTTATCGACATTCTCTGCTTAAAAATATCCGAAAACTGCAGACTAACTATTATTTTTAATAAAAATCACCCATAAAAACACAACAAAACCGTATTATTTGAAGGCAAGCTAACCAAAAACAAATGAAAACACTGTCACTGCTAACCTCCAAACGTTGCGCGCAGGCATCACCTGATTTCAGTGACATCCAGCGGTCATCTTATGCATATAATACTATGTTGAAACAGTGTTGTCGACTTTTTTATCTTTTGATAACAATATGTGATTCACACATGTTTTAATTTTTTCCGTTTTAAATTTTATTTTATTTTTTCAAAATGGGCCTATTTTCAGGGCTTTAGTAAAAAAATATTAAAAATAGAATAATTAATAAAATTTATTAAACTATGTTAATTATTGAAAGCTAACATACCAATCTGTAAATGCTGCATAACAACTTGGTGGGATTTAGCTTTATTCACAGTGAAAAAAAATCATACTTTTCATCTATTTTTTTGATGCCTATAGACATCGTCATGGAGGTAATGGGTTAACACACTATGAGCGGGAGTGGTATATTTACCCGCGCGGCCGACTGGTGCTTATCGGCGGGACAGAATGAAAATAATAATTATTATTTCCCGTGACTATTTAATCTAAACGCTTGAAGACATTACAAACTACACACACATATAACAAAAAAAAGATAAGCCGTTGTTTCTTTTATGTACACACATACTCTTGCAATAGTTAGGCAATTTTATCGTGTTAAATTTCAAAGATTGTTTGTTAGTTGTACTGGGAATATGAGTACCTATTTTATTTTTATGACATGTTATAAATTCATTGTACCTCTCTTATGAGATAATCCCGAGGATGTTATTAAAATAATCATTTCCTGAATGACTTTTCCCGGCACTCGTTACTTGTGAAGATAGAGTAGCGCTAATATACACGTGATTTAGTTATGATATACAGAGTTACAAAACAGACGTGTTTTTTTAGTGGAATTTATTTAATTGATATTTTTCTTTTACCCTTCAAAAATGTCTTCAGATAATAACGAAAGTCATGAGGAAATATTCGGCGATAATTTGTCTGCCCATTCTGGTGAAGATTTAGCTGAAGCGATATATTTTTGAGCTATTCGCGAAAAACACCCGCTATAGGCTAGAGTCTATTGTTTGAAGTGCCCGACTACAATGTGTTGACTTATCACCGGCGCGGCGTATCTAAATAATCCCACATTTCAGAGCACAAAAATCTTCACCGTCTCAAATGTCCTGAAAGAATCCAGTTCAAGCTTGGCTGGATGGTATTTAAATAACTAAACGGAATGGCTCTGGCTTACTGATTGGAAATGGGTTTTTAGTCAACCCTTAGGTCAGCAGCGTCATCAGCTATCAGAAAGATGAAGAAACCAAAGCGCACACCAGATATAGTGAGCGTGCTTTCGGAGTGTCTGAACCTAAAGCCTGGAATGGACTGCCTATAAAGCAGGCCTAACAGGCCTAGAAAAACGAACTTTCCGTGGTGTTTATATGTTTAATTATACTAATTCATCGTCAAAAATTTTAAACCGAATTTTAAATAGACCTAATTTCACGTAGACCGCTTTTTATCTGTTGTCGATGTGTCGGATCTTTTATTAATTTGACGTACATAGAAAACATGCGCAAGTCACACCCATCGTACTCGTAGATATTGTTTAGACGTTTTATTTGATATCGATCATTTCAGCAGTTTGTGATTATTGATCAGTACGTTTTTTTTCTGCTAGGCCTTGCAAGCGGCTTTTTGATGGGCTTTGCCCAATTTATTAAATTATTTTTCATCAGTTTTGCCTCTTTGTATATACAACAGCTATTATTGGAATGTGTGCAAAAATTTACTTGTCATATAGGTACCTATTCGTTGTTCTATCCAAATAAAAACATTTGTGAATGCCTACGAAATATATGTATGTTGTATAACTTCGTTCATTTTAAATTAAGTGGACGAATGACAACTAATTTCTACTAATCCAATCGACATAAGCCGAATGTTGAAAGATACTGCACAGAAAATTAAATTCGTTATATAGCAAGGTAACGGTCTCCAGCGCAGTTAATGCAGTACTTTAACTTAATTTCAATTTAATTTAACTTAATTTTAATTTGTAATATTTATATTTTTTTTGTAATATCTGCATCAACTGTAAAGCGCCCCCGAGGTGATATGATTGTGATTATGATGATTGCGTACCGAATTTTCGCATTTTCACAGCAATTTTTTAATATCAGGCGATCCAGTGGCAGAAAACTCACCGGGACAAAAAATCCGAGACAGAAATATCGTCGTACATGAAGTTGGGTTCATAAGTTAGATTTTTTCTTTTTGACATTTTCAATATTTGTTGGATTACCTTTTAGATTTTTGTACATTTTTCATGTTTTTGATCTTGGAAAACTTTATTTTTCTGAAAACAATTCTACGAGAAAAATTGGTCAAAAAAAATGAAGGAATTTTTTTCTAGATACATCTTTGATATGATGTGAAGTTTGGTAATTTCTATCATGGGGTATTTAAATTATTCTTTTCCTGAAAATTATTTTTTAATAAATTAAACTTTTGGTCCGGAAAATGATTCAGGAGGTTCGAAAACCATGTAAATTTTAAATTTTCCGTGAAATTTGGGAATTTACATTTTCTGAAAAAAAATGTTATGGGAAAAATGGAAAAAATTTGATCGGAAAATGGGTCGTGAAATAAAAACATCTTACTTTTGATATTTTGTGAAACCTTTAATATGGGAAAATATTATTTTTCTTTTAAAAAAATCCGGTAATTAGATCAGAAATTTGTCGAAAAAAGGGTCCTGAAATTTTCACAACATATCTTTTTCAAATTATGTGATGTTTGAAAATTATCAAAGTTGAGAAATTTCTATTTTTTCGAAAAAAATTCTTCCGAGTAAATTGTTCAAAAAATTTTGTTAAATTTATTGAAAATGATAAATTTCAAGTGTTATTATTATTTTTTTAAGTTTTCTCATCGAGTATGGAGCTTGAAAACTTTAACGGTTCTTTTTTTAAATAACAGAGGCCACCACTTCCGTCTACAACAATCAAAAATGTTAAGGCTTTGCGATACTAATACTCAGATTTGCATTTCGCTGGATTATGAAACATATACGAATACCGTTTGCATTACTATATGATTATATTATATGTAGCATACAAATAACAATTAATATCTGAGTGTTGGGAAAGGCAAAAGAAATATTGTACATATTAAATATTATACACAATCACTCCGCAATATATGGGACAGGGGCCCTAGTGACTTAGTCGGATGGTACGCGATTAAATAACCCTTAATCTACGTAAAGACTAATAATGTGACGGTAATTTTAATTAAGGTGTTAAAAAATATTCCAATGACCAATGTGACACATTTAATATTCTTTAATCTCTCGGTCAGCGCGGAACAAATTCATGAGAGAAAGGAAATGGTTCGAATAAATAAAAGATTATTGAAAATTCATAATTTATGGACTACAACTTCCACTCTTTCCAGTCATAAATATTTCAGCGGACTATAAAGATTAATGTTATTTATGTTTGGTTTCAATATTAGATCGGCGTGGTCCGAGGCGCATTTGTGATCCACTATATAATTTAGTTCAGATGTCAATGTTTCCCAAATTTAAAACGCACACCGACTGCTTTAATTTTTTTTTGTTTCCCTCTCTCTTTTTCCAGTTAATATCTACCGTTATTCATCATTTCAATAACATACAAGTTAATAGTAGAATAAGTGGAGTAAGACATCAGAGAGTATCAATTACTTATCAGAATAACAAATGTGTGTAAGTGAGACGAAGTCAATTAAACAAAGTAGTGTGTGGCGATACAAAGTTGTCTGTCGATATCTTCTCTCTACCCGAGACACGGCGTAATGATTAGTTAATTAGTTACTAATGATATTTTTCGATCGACCGCTAGTAAAACGTCTTCGAACTGAAATTTTACAGCAAATACAAAAAATAAACATACGTCAAAGTATGTCCCAGTCCAAGCCCAGTATGTCAAAAATGCATTTTATTAATTCAGGCCTCGATACTCGTTTTGTGTAATATTAATATCAGGACTGAGTCATTTAGATACATACTCGATTGTACCTGGATTGTCTATATAATTTAACTCTATATAATTTTAAATGCAAATTATACTTTCGATTACCGGTCCACTGAAATATTTTGTACTTATTATTACATGTTTAAAAAAACCAATATGGGCGTTTGATATTGTGTACTCATCATTACATTTTTGTTATTTGTTTTTGGGGTGCTATGCCGTGTTGCGCTAACTCCTTATTTAGCCAACGTTTCGGACAGCATTGCAGTGTAAAATAACACATCTGCCCTGATGATGGACACTGCAATGATGTCCAAAACGTTGGCTAAAGAATTAGTTAGCCCAACACGGCATAACACCCCAAAAACAAATAACAAAAATACTTTTGGCCGTGAAAAGATTAAATCATATTTTCATTATTACATGTTTAAAAAAACCAATATGGCCGTTTAATATATAATTACGGTTCATGAGTAACTTTTAAGATTTTTTATGACCGACATATTTAAGTGTAAGTATGTCATATTGTGGAAACCAAATTTTAAACTCGTGAAGTGAGGTTGGCTCTTATAAATATTTCAGTTATGTGGTCTTAACCGCTCGATGCAAATTTTTCCAAAGTCTGAAGCCTGTATCTTATAAATACGTTCAATACTCTTTGTTTGAAATTTTTAAATAAATAAAAAAAATCTTCATTTTAGCAATCACTGGACGGTGTAAGTCCTACTGCATGGAATACACAAAATAAATTAAATTAATTCTAAATCTCTTATTCTTTTTATTTATTATATTATCCCCACACAGGAGACCCTGTGGAAAATAATTTCCCTCGTATCACCTTGGGGATGTTGTGCGGAGGGTCTTTTAATGGAAAGAAATGAGAGTTGTGGGAAGGAAAAGGGAAAGAGGGGAACGAATTCATCTCTCCCAATGCGGTGCAATACGATGGGTCAACAGAGACCAACTGGAGAGGTCAAGGGGTCTCTCAAGCCGGCATCTCCCGATCGGGCCTGTGACGCAGCTGGTGAGCAGGCGCTACCGCCAACAAGATCTGAACACACCTCATCGGATGAACCCGGGCACCCCTGCTAAGTCACCAAACATAGCGAACCTCTTTGGGTGACCTACGGCAGAGGTGCTGATTTTCAAATAAATGGTTTTCGGGGCGGCGGTACCCATACCCGCTTCCCAAATCTTAAATAAGTTTAATCGTCTTAAAGCCTTTGCAACACTTTGCGATTCAAAGAATGTAGAATTGTATGACCGTATTTTTGTTCTACAGGACATAGACTTGTGCCTACAGAGGGAGATAATATTAAGTTTTTTTGGGATTACAATTCTCAATTGTCCTACTTCTAAATACTACATACTTGATCTGTATTGTATTTTTCACATTTTATTAGAATTCGTTTGTTGTCTTTAAATTGAGGTAAACCAAATCGTGATTAATCTGTCACTATCCCCGATTAGTCAAATTGGTCGTATTTTTTATTAAATTGCTATAAAAATATAGTCGCTTTGCTTGAAATTTCAATTTTTGATGCTGACTATTTGTTACAGATTTCATTAAAATGATTATGTTGAAACAATTGTAAGCTTTTTTAACAGCAAAAAGTTTAAAATTATTTCAATAAATAATATTATAATGCTCTGATTTAGATTTTTTACAATATATGGTGATATTAGATTTTTAAAACCTTTTGTAAATAGACTGAAAAAACAAGAACAGGCTGAAATGCGTTGATTTTGATTAGCATACAAAGTAACTCGTTTACAAGATATACGATTTTAGAGTGTTTCAATAGGTGAACGTAATATTGTGGTTTTACTGTGTACTAGAATGTATTGATCTTGAAATATTTAGCCACCTTTTTTAGTTATTAAATAATCATCTGAATTAGTTCTTATTGGTATATTTCCAAAATATTCATGTTATTAAATACTATCTAATTTTTTACTAGTGTTTTAAGTATTTTTAAAAATATACGTAGCGCTCTAAAATTCTGTTCTTTGGTCGACTTTCGACCAGAATAGTTGAAGAAAGTTGTGTTATTTGGTAGGTATCAACCGTGGACTAAAGATTTCAACATAGAAACGGATCTCGCTTATTTATAACTTTAGCAGCGCGTACTGTTAAAAATGTAAGAAGAATAAAAAACTATACTGACTATGTATAACAGTACAATACAAATATCACGTGTTATTTTATGTAATTTGTTGAGGTTGACTTCTTTTTTTTCTGAGTTCGCATTTAAACGTATTATTAACGTTTTTCATTCAGGTATCTGCCTAAATATCCTTATATACTATTATTTAAAATCGTTATTTAGTCGGCTTGGTTGCGTTCGTAATATCAAATAAAGCTCCCACTTAAACAAAGATTCATTTTTACGATTATTCAACAAAAAATTAAGTAATAATGCAATGCTAAGCTTGGTTGTTATTATAGTGTAGCGGTAAAATTGATAATAATAATTTAAAGAGTTCAAATTTTTGATTTTACAAAGTTGTTAATACTTTTATATTCGCCCGGTAAAAAATCATTACTCAGAAATGAAACTTTATTGAAATTACTTAACCCGTGTATGGTGCCCAAAACGGAATAGCCAGAACCTTCCCCACCTTCCTCTTCACATCTTCTTCGAGATAAAAACTCTATTCAGCCTAAAAATATACTCCAAATAGGATACCATTGTTCCAGTGGCTTGCAGTTGGCATTATTTTAATATTCACAAAATTAAATAGTAAGATGATTGAAATACATTCTTCACAACGATTTACCTAAATTATCCTTTCATAAAAGATTGAACTATTATGTTAAATTTTTGTTTTGTTTTTAATTCTGTAAAAATACTTGCGGACCCCCTGATGATAGAAGCTACAACTCGAGGCCTTATCGAACAAATGCTCTCTAGCGCGGGTAGATAGGGAAAACTTTTTCAGTTATGGAAAGTTGAGAGAACTCGCTATATGAAACTTCGATGGCAATATCCCGCTGTACATCCTGGCATTAAGCTACGGGGAAATTGGGTTCGGAATTGGTTTCCCCTTATCAACTTCTTTAACATCACTATCTGCAAGTAGATGACTGGAGATTGTTGAATTTTTATACCACTTAAAGTTATTCATTGTTGCGAATGGTTCTTGATAGTAAAACTTCTTCTTAACAACAAGTAGCGTTTATTTTTCTTTGGCCAAAACTCTTATAATCGGAAATGCGTACATATGAAGGTCTGGAGGTTAATTTCTCTCAAAATCTCTCTGATCTTCGAATCCTCATGGCTCCCCGTACCTCGGAATTCACCATGGAGGAGCAAGTCTTTATACTACTGTGTTCTGTCGTATAACTCTACACAAGAACACATGTATCGCTGCCCAAACTATCACGTTTATTTAATATATTGTGAAAAGGCCAATCGAGTATGAAAGAGATAACTTGACGGGTTGTATGAGATATATAAGCATACAGGTAGGTTACCTACTACCAATTTCATTTTACACTTCATCATCAAGTACTTTATTAGTGACAAGTACGCCATTTTTAGCACCTTGGCGCAGTAAAAAAAATAGTTAATTTTAAATTTTATTTTTTGAAAATATCAAAGTGTACCTAAATAATTTGAAGTTGGTATGATATATTTGCCCGATTTCTAACAGATTAAATATAAAAAAAATATACAATAAAGTAGAAAAAAGTGGTATCTAGACACTTTCAATACGCTCCTGGTAAAATACCACTAGGTATGTATAATTTAAAAGTTAGTTGAAAAGGCTTTAATGATGCTTGGTGTCCAAATACAAATATTCAGGTATTTCCCAATCTTTATTTTTTCCAAATTGCTCCTTTTCTAATACTTTCATCCCCACGACATAACAAGAGGTTTTTCGGAAGATTGTTTAATAATTTTAACGAAATCAACGAAAAAGTATTCATCCCGTCATGAATATCTCACTAAGATAAAAAAGTTACAAATATATATATTTTCTATCCACAAATTGTCTTTAAAAAACGCCTGTCAATATTTGAGGTTATGAATAAAACATCAGTTCCTAAAAAAGACACGAAGCAATTAAGTTTTATCGACATATTTGTTGCCTCAGTTTGTGAAATCTTCAAAATTCGAGCGAGGAAAATATGTTCCCACGAGACACGCGAGACACGTGACGTTCCGATTTAATATTTGGCAGTACATGGCGGTAGTACCAAACTTTATATCGAAATCTGAAACGCATGGCCGGAATTCAGGGAAATAAAGGCAAAGTTCAACATAATATTTTTTTATTTTTTATATTAACTCCATACAGGAGGCCCTGAAGAAAATAATTTCCCTCAGGGCCTATGTCATCTTTGGGGATGCTGTGTGGAGGGTCTTTTTGTAGAGAGGAAGGAGTGAACATGGGTCTTGAAGAGTCCCATGTTGTAGGAGGGAGGAAAAACAGGGGCTGGCATTTCGTTCCACAGCCGAGCTGTTAAACCTAAGAACGAGTCGTAGAAGCGACCCATTCTCATGTGACAAATGTCAACCGTGTACAAATGTTAGGCGCGCGTTTGGCGTGTATCCCGACTACGCACCGGTGCCGAAGGGATCAATGACGCTAGTTCCTCAGAGCATCTTTTACCGATAGAACAAGGACAGCATACCTACCTAACGCCTGTGCTCTGAAGATTGCAGTCCGTCTGTTAAGATTGGGGAATCTATCAAATGGACCGCCCGTTTTTGCACAGAGTCTAGGGTTTTTTTCAGGTATTTAGGGGCTCCGGACCAGAGATGGCTGCCAAATTCGACAGTAGGGCGCACTTGCGATTTGTACAGGGTCAGCAGTTGTGTACTATTAAAGTATCTGCGGGCCCTGTACAGTACGCCCAGCTTCTGAGAGGCCAACTTTACTCTGGCTTCGATGGAGCCCCCGTACCTGAGCTGGTCACTTATAGTTACACCAAGCATATCAATGGAAGGCCTGTTCGGAATATTGCTTCCGTTGAAGGAGACTAGATTATCATTTGGATCCCCTTTAGACGTAATCAGACAGGATTGGGTCTTTGAAACATTAAATTCGACGAGATTATTTTTACCCCAGGAGGAAATACTCTCGAGATAACCGTCCATTCTCTGGAGTTTGTGTGCCCTTTGGGAGCTTGTCAAAGAAATGTGTTTATTTCATATAAGTTATTTTTATTCGCAGGCTGCTGTCAATTTAATGAAATCATGTTTAAAACGCGCAAGATGAAAAGGTATGATGCTATCTGGTTTTATGTTTATTATTTTTCTAATGTGATTACACAAGTGAGACTATGGCATTTCCATTTGAGGTAGTGGTTAGACTGAAAGTATTGGGGAGGGCTGAAGATAGGGAAGAGGAATGTAAAAAGTACCTGGCTATTTATATCTGAACAGAGCTGAAGCCATTTCAAGCAACGTTCCAATTATAAATGTTTGTCTTACACAAGAATTAACAAAGTAATCAAATAACATTAAGTTGATTAGTTTAACCGTATTTAAGTGGGATTTGAATTAAAACTACTTCGACCACGGAGGCTTTGGCTAATATTATATTTCGCACCAACCACATCTGAACGTCCCGAACTACACCAAAATAATGTTTAACATTATTTATTATTTCTCTCAGCTCTTGGCTTACTTCTAACTCTATAAGTAAACCGAGTTTTCGTTTTTAACTTGATTGCAGTTGTCAAAGAAACCTTAAAGGTAGCAGGCATATTCAGAACTACTACATTTAGCAATATAATCCTCATAACTAAGCCGTCATAGATAAATCCTCGAACATAAATTAAAATGGAAATTATTTATTTATTTAAGTTAATAATCCTTTTTTAAGAATACATACGGTAGTAAGTCCCAGAATTTCTGCACTAGAATAAATCTCGACTTCTTGTATTACGTAGTGAAATCCAAAATCTTATCAATGCAAGCAATTCCTAACTATAAAATGCATCATTTATAATTTTATATAGAAAAACAAAGTCAGTATAAATTCTTCTGTCTGACAGAATAAGGCGTATTCATTTAATTTAAAAGAGTTTTGCAGCTCAACAAAATTGCTGGAGTACCGATTTTAAAACTTGTAAAGCATAATAATTTATTTTGTATTTTTAATAGCTTGTAAATGAATATTGTATGTCCTCATACTTTCTTGTGCGTACATTCCGTACGGTAAATTAGATTAATGTACTGATACAGGTTACCAGGAAATCATCATAGATACGAAAGATTAAATTAAATGGTATTCCAAATGAACAACAGGCTTAATACACCATAATATTGTCACAAAACACGGCAACTATTTAAAAGTAGGTAGTGGCAATTACAGCAGTATTGCATTTCTATCGTTTAGCTTTATATTATAGCTATACATCAAACCTATTGAAATACGAATAACTACTTTTATTTTTGCTGTCCAAAAATCCAAAGCCAATATTTTCACATATTTTCCTACTGGAATTTATTCACCCGATGCATTCGACACCCAACTAATAACAGCACTATCCTTAATCTCAACTTATTCAAAACATTTCAAAATTCCACAGAACTAATTTGACAAGTTCCACAGTTTTAAGCGATTACCCTTTATTCCTGTGAAGGTTCTACGTAGAAAATTCCGCGTCGGATTCGGGAACATGTCCGCCGGACCGGAAGTTGGCGCCAGTAAAAAGAACCTCTTTGTTTAAATATCGAACCTCCGCACCTGCTGCGCGTGACATGTGCGCGCAGCCTTGTTTTTCCTCTTCCCCTTCTATTTTAATTCCGTCATATTATTTCACACTATCTCAATTTTTATTTTTTATTTCATTTCGGAGGGCCATCACGTAATTCATATACGAGGGAAAATTCGTAATAAGCGAAAGTAAAGTGAAGGGGACTTCTGCGGGAATTTCCACGGGATTATATTATATTATTTTCTCGGCGGGATTTAACAAAGGGAGATTATGACTGGTCAGTTTGGCGATTCAGGATTCTATTTGCCAAAATGCGGTCGCTCAGACGAATAATGAACAAAACATAAGCCAGCTACTGAGGAAATAACTTTATATTCATTTACGAAAAAATATCAAATCATTAAAATAGACATTTACATAAAGTCATGACTTTTGACGTATCTTTGTAACGTAAACGTAACGTAAAAATTCCTAGAAGTGCTAAAAGAAAATCTATAGATTAGTCAAACAAAATCATAATCTGTTTTGAAAATAATTTTGATGTTTGAAAACGTTCGGTCAGTGTCACCAAACGAAAGACGTAATTGAACTTACTTCGAGAACACTGACACTCTTCCAGCACATATTGGTTTATTTATCGGTTTAACTAACAATTTATCTATCGGTTTATCTATCAACACTAGGGGTGGTTTTTCTAAATACCTTCGTCTTGTTTTGAAGGTGTATATTAAGGATCTCGGAGTATAAAACTGTAGATTTGTATAAAAATTAAATCTACGCTTCCCGCCAAAAACAAAAACATTGTTTTATTAAACTCTAGAAATCTCTAATTTCGGAAAAAATATTTTTAACAGCATTTTGGGGTAACTCGGATGTCTTACGTTAACCTCTGGTACTTTTATTGTTTTATTGGTCAACCAGCGTTCATTAGAAATAGGTCTAGGTTTCATTTCAGCTCAGTTTGTTTCCATTTAGGATTTAAATTAACAATCCCATTTAATGAAACGTTTCATTTATACTTCCCCGGTAAGGTTTTGTTTGCCCGAGAGTTGTTAGTGTTTTTATTCGTAATTTTATGACGCTGTTTTATGATATTTACAAAATCCTTGCCGTGTTTTTGCGATATGTATTTTTCTTGTTATTAATTTAGAAGAAGTTGTGACAATCTGGCGTCTGAAAGCTAAGGCAACGGTGAGTTCAGAAAAATCTGTACCATATGTGCAATAGGGAATTCTCGTGCATTTTGTAAATAATTTATTTCAATAAAGATAATTATTTTATTATGTGCCTCTTTTTTTTCTTTTTTTTTTAATGCATTTTCAATTTTTTGTAGTTGTTTTAAAAATTGCGTGCTAGTTCGGCTCTGAAAACGGTCATGCGCCATTTTGACCGCTACGTCACAAGTGCTACGTCACACCTTTGCCGCTGCTCATGCCATCGGTTTGCAGGATCTACTCGGGCCGGTCAACAGTGACGTCATCGTTCGCCCTTGAACGCTTGATCAATCACAGGGCGTTTTTAGCTGCATTGAAATATTTCGTTCGCGCCTGTTTTTAAAGTCATTTTAACTTTAATAAATGATTTTTGAAAATTATAAAAACTATGTATTCTTGTGTCTGAAGTGTTTCTTCATGTGAATAATTAATAATAAGTGATTTTTTGGTGTGAAGAGAATTTCCTATTGTGCAATTGTGCATGTATATATAACATACTGCAAGTTATCATGTTGTTGATATGAACCCTGTCCAGTTAAAAGTGATTCATTTTATAAACATCTGTTCAGTTTAGTTGTAGGTATATACATATATTGGTGATTATTGGTGTTGTGTGAGGATAAAATTGACATATTGTAATTTACTTGTGTTCTTATATCCAATGTTATTTTTACATTATTTAGTATTTTCTGTAAATATTTTATGCCCACGGGTACTGGACCCTTAGTTTGTTATTATAATTAAATTTTTAAGTGAAAACTCATCATTAGATATTATTTGTATTTTTTATAAGTTGATTATTTAAGAATAGAAAAAAATCTGTTGGTTTTCCCAAATAAACAAAATAAATATAAATACTTACGCCTAATATAGCCTATTCGAACATCTCCTTCTCAGGGTGCTTATAGACAGGACAGGATTTCCGCGACCGTGAATTTTGTCTTGTTTATTATTTATTTATTAATTGTTAATTGGATGATTTTTATAGCGCCGCTTTTGCGAAATATCACCTCAGGGGCGCTGTACAGTTAATGCAGATATTACAAAAAAATATATAAATATTACAAATTGAAATTGAAATTAAGTTAAATAAAATGAAGTACAGAAACAGGTGACACGGAGATGGAGAATCTGCTGCAAGAATCCTAGGTGGTGAGGAAACTGGACCAGCTGCTGCAGCGAGAGAGTCCACCGCGTCCACCAACAGTGCCAGCACGAGGTTCGTCATCCTTCCAGGTATGTGTCTGCTGCTAATAGAGCGCTGACACAATGTCCTCTCATGGATTCCAGACCCTGGCAGCACTGCTGTGACATTCGACGAAGGTAGAGGATGGAGACTCTGCAGCAAGAATACCAGGTGGTGAGGAAACTGGACCTGCTACTGCAGCGAAAGAGTGCACCGCGCCACCAACAGTGCCAGCACGAGGTTCGTCATCCGTCCAGGTATGTGTCTGCTGCTAATTAAGCGCTGTCACAGTATCCTCACATAGATAACAAACCTTGGCAGCACCGCTGTGACGTTCCATCTCCTTGTACACTTTTTTCTGGTGATTATGTTAGTGGTGCATTGTTCCGAAATAAAAGGCGGCGGACGAGATAATAAATCACCTTGGGCACTTGTTAGGGCTTTCAGAGTTTCCAAGAATAACATTGAAAACATCTGGCGTACCTACAGTTACCGATTCTCGTCCCAAGTTCAACTTAAGCGAATTTAGAATATTTTTAGCACAATTTTCGATTATTCATTTTTGAAACACTGCTCTCTAGTCACATTATTATTAAGTTCTGATTACTAATTGGTAAGTTAATTTAAAATGTTGATTCACTGATTTTTAAAATAACTTCAAAGGGATGTTGCCTCGTTTCCCTTGAAAATACTAAAAAAAACACAAAGCGGTTGGAGACGGCATGACGCGTCCAGCTGCCACAAAGGGCGCTTCACGTAACTTCGTTTATACGTAACTTCGTTTATACGTAACATAAGGTATTCAATTCATAAAGAGAAAAAATTTTTGAGCTGAAATAAAATTTACACAGTTTTATCCAACAGTTGTCTGATCCAGCTCTGTAAAAGTGGGAAAATTGGAGAAAAATTGAAGCTCTTTCTCTGAGCCGTGGTGCTTCCTAAGAGTCTGCTATTCGAGTACCTATTCCAGATGCCTAATTTATCTAAATCCCAGCCCCATGAATATTATCATAAAGATTTGATTAATTTGGTGAATTAATGAATTTATTCCACGGAAAATATGTATTTTAAGTGCTCGTAATCGGATCAACCATCTATGCGAGTTTCTGCTATCCTGGTACACATTTTCTTTTTCTAATATTAATTTGTTTTCGTGAATATCGCTAGAATGAATTGTAAGCAAATACATATTACTGATTGCAATATTTAATAATTTTTAATGATTGCGTGTACAGAAATTCACATTAATATACTCAAACTTAGGCGTACTTAAGATTGGGCAATTGCAATCTTTCATTGTGTCAATTAAATCATCGATCAGCGCCAATTTTAAGTTGAAATTCGAATGTTCCCTTTTATAAACTTGTCCTCGGCCCGGTTCTTTTTTCGATCAAATTAGGATCGTCAGTCAACCGTAATGGTCGTATCGGTATGCGAGTCAACTGATCAAAATTTAACGCGAAAACCTGAAACAGGCCGACGCGACGCGACGTAACCAATTAAATATTTACAAACGATTTTTTTTAAATATATTAACTCCACACAGAAGACAAATGACTCTGATTATCGATTTGATCGTCATAAAATGTAATGTTTTTTTTTTAAATATTTTTATTCTTGATAAAAGAAAATTACATTTTTCACTTATTTAACTAGAAATAACATATATATTACACATAAATATATTACACACTGATATTATTCATTTTCATTGTTTTGTTGATTGAGCATAAAACTGAACAATTTTTTTTTTGAAATAAACCTATACTTTTTTCATTTTTAATTTCGTCTGGGAGGCAATTGTATATGTTGCTTCCCTCGTAACCAATGGATTGCTTGCCATAATGATGGTGTGTATGGTGTTTAAATGTATTTTATCGTGTTTCCGTGTAAAGTGTGTCTGTACTTTGGACGTTTTAATGAGTTCTGTATTTGTATGTATGAGTTTATTATTTATTTTGTAAATAGGAAGACATGTATTATATTCATATAATTTTCTTAATTTTAATAGTTTTGTTTCCATACATAATTTTTTTGTTGATGTTCTAAATTTGCAGCGAAATAGTTTTTTGATTACTTTGTTTTGTGTTACCTATAGTTCATTTATATATGTTTCACATGTATTTCCCCAAATTTCAACCAAGTTATTTAAATGTGAGTGTACGAGGCTATAATATAAACCTTTTTTAAATTTTATTTGGTAACAGATAATATCCGGCTGAATACGCTAATTAAGGGGGTGATTTTATCTTTAATATCTTGAATTTTTAAAAATTAGGTGTTTATCAATGCACAGTCCAAGATATTTCTCCTGTTTCAAGATTTGCAGGTTGTTATTTTCAATTTTTAAGGGTACATGAGGTGGAATTATTTTACGAGTTGAGCTTAAAATCATGTATCCTGTTTTTAACATTCATTGTTAATATATTTGATTGGAGCCAACTGTAAATTTTGTCTAAGTCACTCTGTGCATTTTCAAGTAAGATGTTTAAATCTTTACCCCAGTAGAAAATTGCAGTATCATCTGCATATAAAAAATATCACCGTTCAAATCTAATTGGGAGAATTTATATAAATTTGGAACAGAAGTGGTCCTAGTATGGATCCTTGTAAATGTGATCTAGGTTTCATACACCTGATCTAATTTCTGTTAATTTACATGTGTACGTTATGATTTATCGTGATAGCTGTTGAAAAAGTTGGAATTTTTTTTAGACAATTTTTATTTTATTTATTATATATTTTTGAAAAAATTAATCAATAAGAATTAAGGTGCAGATAAAAACTTCATTATTAGCCATGTACAAAATTTTAAACGTATTGCCACTACTCGTATACATTGCGGGCATTGCTATTGTAGATTTGCGTTAATTCGTGGAATCAACTACTTTGCAAAAACATATTTAAAAAATATATGGAGTGTTTAAATTTTTTTTAACAGTTGAAAACATTTTTACATAAAATCAGTTCACAAAGTTTCACATGTATTTCCAATCTATCCGGAGCACAGAATGTGAACGGTTACACTCGAGCAATTTGCCATCCGCGCATTCCCTTCAATAGCGGCTCGTACCTCAGTAACATGTATCCAGTATCTATCCCGTTTCTTCAAATGCCTTGGGATTAGCTTATGCAGAAGAAAATCAGATTTCCCGCAGAGTGCCAGGTGGAATACAAATGCTCCCCTATCGATATAATGCTACCCTGGTATGATTTTTCAAATACAAGTTTATTTTGTGATGTTTTTGCAGTTTCTTGGAGGACAGTAAGGAATAGGGGATGAACACAACTGGTTACGTGTTGCCATTCAAATGTCAGAATGATATCTTCGGAAAAATAGTAATGGTTCATATGAATGAGCATTTGCAGGAGTGAGACTATTTTTACTTATTTATTTTGAACGATCAACAAATAATAGGGTATAATTTTGACCGGTCGGTGGCCGAGTTGACATCGCGCTTGGGTCCCACCCAGGCGTAGCGTGTTCAATTCCTCGGCTGGCTAAGTCCTCCATCACATCACAAGCAACATTTTCCGCTTTCTGTGGTGGTACTAGGAGATTTTCGAATATTGTCAGGTTATTCGTAACCCGGGAATGTTTGTCTTTCTTTAAAAAAAAAATCGGAATAGGTACGTATTTAGTAGGTACATAGGCAGATAAATATTCACAAATATATTAAATCATGTCAGTCAGAAAATGTTTCGCCATTTTTAATGTTGAGCTAGCAAGAAAAAATCTACTCAAGATCAAATCAATTCTTTTGGACATCAAACTATGTTTTTGTCAGCAGTAAAAAAATATCTGGTTTATGACATAGTTAGGTTGGTTTAGTTAGGATAGGGATTGACATTGTTAAATTTGCTGATCGATCTTGTTTTACTTGCTGACTGCTCAAGTGACTACATTTTCCGGCGGAAACTATTTAGAACTGACCAAAATCTCAATTTTATGCTGACCATTCAAATTTTAGTCATTCAGAATTGTTGCCAATGAGCTGAACCTAAACGTGCCCTTCTGCCTCAATTCTAAACATTGTGCATTGTTATCAAGAATGGGTAAAGAATCTCAATATTAAAGTGAAAAACCATTCAAAATCTACAAGAGGCTTGAAATGAATTTAGCCGCATTATTCAGTGGCCATATCTGAATTTTTATATTTATTTTTTTAAGAATAATAGATATAAAATGTTTTATAATGTTTAGTGTAAAATGTATCTTTATTATATTGATAAAAGGTTTTTACTGATATATGTAAGATAATGTGTTTACAAATTGTCATTTTGCTTTGGTTTTTTTATTTTAGTTTTTTGATTTTGCTTTGCTTTGTTTTTTTGAACTTGCTTTGTTTTTTGAACTTGCTTTGATTATGTTGTGCTTACTTAGATGTTATTTGTAATAAAAAAAAAATAACATGTAAAAGCCCAGCCGGGCGTGAAATTATAAATAAATAAAACACTTCACATCTCAGGCATAATTTGAGATTTTCACGGCCAAAAGGTATTATCGTGAAAATTATTATTATCTGTATCCCAAGTTTTGAACAGCCATACAGTGTAACTGCGAAGATGTGCAGATTGTGGAGAAGTGTGTGTTTATGTTATGTAGAAGTGATAAAGTTTTTTAAGTGCTTATCCTCTCAGTGTGGTTTACAGCGTTTGCTTTTGATGTAGCCGTTTTATACTGAATATGGATAATTATTAAGGTTAGCCCTGTCGCGTCAGCGTCGTTTTTATTAATATTAGTTGAATTCGTTTACTTCTGGAATTCCTAAAACGCATCGAGCGCGCCGGCAATTGAAAACTTCAAAACCCCACAACAATGAAAAAATAGTTAAAAATTTTCAAAAAATATTAAATTACACTCAGAATTTTCTAAAGGTTCATTTAAAATGGCGTGATGGACAGTGCCAACAGCTTGCCAAAAAATTAAAACACAACTTTAGGCAGTTTTGGCAAACGTACAAACATCAGATCAAATAAAAAAATGCATTTTAAGAAACATTTTACAATGAATCCATTTAGAATGTATCATTTTATCGTATCAGATCATCGTATTCGTATTTACACATATTAAACGTGTTATTTTCCTCAAGTAAATCCACATCTCTTGTGATGATCGGGTGAAAACTGACTCGAGATGGAACGGGCCGTATCATATCAGAACAGAGTGTATCGTGTGACTGCGTATCACACCCTTCTACCCTAGTGATACGGTGATTTTACTCAGTAAAATATGTGGACCCAGATTTAGGTAGGCGAAAAATAACGCTATACCCATTATTGCTTAGCCTATTTCAGCATATCGCTCGCCACACACTACCAATAGGAATGTACGGAGAGCGATTTGCTGAAATAGGCCAAGCCACAAAAGTATGGCGCACTTCTAGCGCGGTCGGTCACATGTTTTATTCTCATACAAATAAATTAATCATGATATTCCTATAATTAAAATTGACAGAAATCTTTATCGTTAAGTATTTTATTTTGTTGCTAAGAAAATTCTCAATACGTGAGGTCTGGTGTTACGAAATTTTCTGTCCACATTGCATAAGCCTAAGAAACTGTTTTAACTTCACAACATTATTTCGTTTCTACACTATTTCATTTTACCATTTTTTTAACATTAGCTGGGAAAATAATTCCCCTCGGGGCTTTCTTCGTCTTTCGGGATACTGTGATAAATAGTGATAAAAATTATTTTGATGTTTTAAGTAGGCAAAAAAAAATTTTTTCCCCCTCTTCGAAATCTGTCATTTATGAAATATAAAATTGGCAAAGGCTTTTAGTTTTTAAGTATCTCTATGACCAGTTACACAGAACGCAGCTCCTAAATCATATTTCTGGAAATAAACGTCGAACAGAGGTTAGTGTTTTTAGCGGCAATTATAATAAATGTCTCAAGGTGGGGGCGGGGGCTATCATTATAGTTCATAAATATTTATAAGTTATTGAACAGCATTAATCATCGATTAGTAACTCGTCCGCGACTATCCGTGATCTGCATTCATTATCATTATTAATAAATAATTAGTGTTTATTATTTTATTTTCATGCTTGTGATTCTTACGCAATTGAATAAAACATAATATATATTAGTTATGACAGGAAAACAAAGCAATTTCATATCTGTCCCGTTTTCAACTCTAATTAACACATTACACTTTATCGGTTCAATACTAATTATGACTAGCTTTGTATATATCTCGATGTTTACGTTTTAAATAGTCAATCATTATATTTGCTACAAGGATTCATTTAATTTGTATTTCTTTTTGAGAAACTGTACAAGAGTCCCAACTGCTCCCGACAGTCTGGAACCATTGAGACTATGGCAACCCTAATTGGGGTTGTTGTAAGGTAGTGAGTAGGGGAAAGAGATGAGGAAAAAGTACCTGGCTATTCAGATCTGGTTATCAAAGACGGCCACAGCCATTTTACGCTACGTTTCAATTCAATACTGAATGGTGGTTATACACCAGGGCGATACTGAGAGTATCTTAATCCCTGGAACTTGCCGTTAATAAAAAATTATTATTTTTAATTATTATATCAGTACATTTACTCGGGTTTTCGATCTTTACATTATTTTAGGTTTCGATCAAAAAAAGATAGTACAAGCAGTTTTAGGTTGTCTTTCTCCAAAATAGTCTGTTGCTGATGAGATGTTTATCAACTTTTACATTTATCTAAAATAGGATGTCAAAAAAGGCGTAAATTTCTTATTTTATTTCATTCTTCTATTTCTGAATTTTATACATTTTAACACGGTAATCAAGCTCGATGTCAATCAAACACAAAACGTGGAAAGAAATGCTTTGAACGAACTGTCACAACTTCCGTGGAACGACACCAGTCGATCAACCGAGACTCTGACGTGTTTTATATAAATGAAATCACTATAATTACTTATATGTCTAAGCGCATACATCAATCATGAAAAGAAACGCGGATAGAGTGAACGAATATTTCTGTAGGCATCTTATAATATTAAACAAGTTGTTACTTGTGAAAAATTACAAATTGTAAAAGCGTAAAAAGTTTCAATATTTTTAATTAGAAATATTGAATATTTCAAATATACGTACAAAAAAAATAATCACCGGGTGAGATGTGTGTAACTGTTAAAGTAGATGCTTTTATATTTCCTATGGTTACAGAGCAAATAAAACATAAATCGTGCGTCTAGGAAAAATTGAATCATTACCGTACATCTTCCACATAGTAATCCCTTAACCCATTGGTGCCCGCGGATATCATATAGTATCCGAAATAGTGTTTTTACTTTTGTTGTCGCCAACTCGAAACATCTGGTGGGAGTATGTTGTGATTGCTCCCATCAGTGTACCAAAGACATCTGAATTAACGGGCAATTAATTTCGAGACTAGCGAAGTATGAATTTCTCTTCAAAATTTTATGTGCCCAAAAACGTGGACCTGATATTTACATGGACCTGTATGTTATACAATTATAAGTTTTTTTTAAGTATCAATTAACTCTCATGGTAACAATGAGTTGAAAATTGAATATAAATATTCTGATAAAATATTCACACTGTGGCGTTATCACAATATTGTAGTTTTACTTGCCATTAAATTCTTATTTTGTTGCCTTCCTTATCCAGAATATTCCTTGGTGAGAGATAGCATCTCTGTTTCTACCCGATTTCGGCTTTTCCTCTCCTCTTTCAGTGTTCAAATTTCGCGCCATTCGTCCCTCCGTGCAATCAACTTCTGCCTCCAACAGCTAGGCGTGTACGCACGCGATTATCGACGCCGTTTTATTCAATTGTAGTCTCACCAGACAGTGGACGAGGAATATTCTGGATAAGGAAGGCAACATAGTAAGAGCTTTAATGGTAGGAAAAATTCCAATATTATGTAGTGCCGTTCCTTATCCAGAATATTCCTTGGTGAGAATTCTATTTTATCGTCTGGTGGCAGTGTCGATGTCAATTATTATGATCACTTTCATGTAGAAGCGTTGGATGGAGGCATCCTCCCAGCTGGACCATTCTTCTTTCTTTCATTGATGAAATATCCTTCTTCCATCATCTGCCTACCCAAATCCACAAACATCGCCGCCCGGATTGCAGTTTCCAGAAGCTATCTAAACAGTGCTTTTATGACGTCGATGAATCTATTCGGGTTCACATGTTGCGATAAATATTATATTATTTTATAAGAAAAGTAAAAATAACAGTTTTAATTAGTCGACTGGAAGTAATTAAGACAAATTTGAACGTACGAATCATGTTTGCAAAATATATTCTTGTTGATAGAATAGTTTTGAAATAATGTATTTATGTAGCAATATTTCATACCATAATTTAACACTTGGGATTTTTTTTCTTTATTCAGGGTTTTAATTGGTTTTTACTGTTTTTAGGTGTGTTAAAACCACCAAGCCAGCCCGTGTTCTGGTTGTTGATTAAATATACAGTACAAAAAAATAATATATCAAATATGAAATATAGATTAAATTAAAATAAGTATAAAAAGTATACAATTTAAAAGAAAATAAATAGTTTATAGTTTTAGATATAATGTGAAATATATTAAAATAATTTGAAAGAATATATCAAAATATTCCAATATAATAGAATATTTAAAAATAGTATAGAATATAAGACAAAGTCAAAAGTAAAGAATTTAATAGAGAAAAGAAAAAAAAATATGAATCAAAAGTTATTGGAATTATATACCCATAGCATGAATCAAAATGAGTATGTATTACTAGGTGAGCAAATGTAAAAATCTGGTAAACAGTTGATAAGTATGTGCGAGTTACAGTGACATATATGGATACATTATTTTTCAGTATTTTAAGTATAGATTCTTATTTGAACTCCGGAAAATAATACCAGAGAGAAAAATTATTGTCACAATATTGTTCTTAACAAATACTGAAGCGATCCTAAAGTACATGAAAAGTTTCAGTGGTGTCAAACCATTTTAAATTATTGATGCAAAAAAATAATTAATCTTTTTGTTAATATTGTGGTAATTTAAAAACGAAAACTTTTTATGGTGGCATAAATTCATTTTTCCCTCAAAGAAAACTTTTAGTGGTGGTATAGATTCATAGGTTTCTTAAAAAAATTTCGCCCCTTTTCAGATATCCATTTTTGGACACCGGTTTTAAATTGAGTAATTGATCCTGATGTTTTGATGTCATTATTTAGTGCGTTGAATATTTTAGGTGCGATATATGAGTTAAAGTGAAAATGTAGTTTTTGTTGTAGGAATTTTGCATTTTATATGCGTTGTTATGTAAGGTATGTCATTGGTGTCGAATGTGCTAATACAATGGTAGTTGGCTGGCTGCGGCCTCGGCCTTATCGATGTGTACAAAATTACGGCATGTCTTGTTGGCGAAGAAATCTACTTGTCATTGATTTTGATAAGTTGTAAGTGGATTTTAATTACAGGTAATTTTTAACTAGGGAAACGCGTCGTTATATGGATGCAAGAATTTAGTTTATTAATATTTAAAAAATATTTTTTTACTAAAACTTAAAGCTGTGAATAGTTTTAATAACTGTGATAAAATTACGGGAAGTATCATTTCATTGTGTATTTTAATACGCATTAAAAAGTAGAAGAATAAAACTTAAAAAACTTCATTCAATCGTTTTTCTTTACTCAAAAAGAATTTAATTTCTCTCTTAAAACAATTATGAAGGAAAGGGCTTTTAATGATGGTTCTACA
Source organism: Hesperophylax consimilis (assembly GCF_061612785.1). Classification (NCBI taxonomy): domain Eukaryota; kingdom Metazoa; phylum Arthropoda; class Insecta; order Trichoptera; family Limnephilidae; genus Hesperophylax; species Hesperophylax consimilis. The sequence continues at coordinate 30,297,360 of NC_142859.1, read as the reverse complement.
AGAATGGGGGAGGGACGCAAACTTAGAAAATACATTTCAAATAAGTATAATCATTGTTCTTTCCTGGTAATTAGTTTCAAAGGAAGCAATTCTTTTGAAGTATTTTTACGGAATTTTACAAACGTTCTGAAATCAAGCGAAGAATTAAAAATACTAATAATTAATACAAAGGGATGGAATTACGCAGCGGTTCTGTTGATTAAAAAATATCGTTTGTTGGAAATTCTCTGTATCTTTAAAAAAAATTGAATACTTGGGAAAATTAATATGCGTTTATAACATAACATGTATCTTCGATATATGCTATAAAATTTTTATGTCGTGTATTCAAATTTAAAAAATATTTTTAAAGACTAGTTGTGCATAAAATACAGATTAGAAATGCTGTCAGTATCACCTTGACCTACATGCAGATTGGAAACTTTCCTTGAAAAGGTTTAAGCTTTATGACCAGACCTAAATTTATCAATCCCCTACTAATACTCTATTAAAACTACCCACTAATTTTTTCTGAATAAATTAAATTGTTATGAAACTTATAATTCCAATTTATAAATAATTAGTTTCCTAACTAAAACCCACAAATTAGTAATTTGTATCAACTAAACCCGGTTACATTTATTACAGAAGTAATAAATAACTAACCGAAAATCAATATATTTTTCTTTTAAAACTAAACAGTGACTTTGTAAACATCACTTATGGGTAAATACTTAATGCCGACCGGGTTTCGCTACAACCGTAGCCTCATCAGGGCAGTATAATATTATACTGCCCTGATGAGGCTACGGTTGTAGCGAAACCCGGTCGGCATTAAGTATTTACCCATAAGTGATGTTTACAAAGTTACTGTTTAATTTTAAATTATAATGTCACATCACAAAGTAACCGCTTCATATGAAGAAATATATTTTTCATCTTGATGTTTAGTTCTGTTGTTTTGGCGACAGAGCGCCAAATTCCTTTTCCTCACTTCTTAAATTATGGACTTTAATTTGATTCGTCAAGAATAATGGATTTAATTTTATGAATATGTATTAAAATTCACGCAAATTCAATAGTGAATCAGATCAAATAATCCTGCTCGTTTTGAAGTAATCATTTGGGTGATTCTCTCAAAATCCCCATCTTAACACGTAATGACGGTTCTGTGACGACCTTGCCAATTTTAAATCGCTATTTATTTCTATTATCCGCGTACAACCGGAAAGGAAAATGTGTTTCTCGACGTCGCACGGCCAATGTGCAAAGTTCTACGCTGCAGAATCTCAAAGCATGGAGACAAATAAGTTACATTCCGACCACGTTGAAACCGATGAGGTGCAAAGTTTCAAGCAAGATGGCTATCTATATTAGTTCCAGAAACCTACAGGAACCCAACTCATCGCCAACTCTGTTCAGTGTAGATCACATAATTTTATTTGAATAAAGGTCTTCAGGTGTGAAGATTACCATTTTTTTAAAATATATTTAACATCTCAAAATACAACTCTTTTATTTACATATTGTAGAAACCAAAATCAAACCGTGCCCACATCTCTGTAGACAGAATCTCAGCTCTACTAAAACTGAAGGTCTGGATTCCATGTAAAGAAGGCCTGGCGATCATTTCATAAATATAAATAAGAGGCCTCCAGTCCTTACAAATAATTTGGCTCTATAATCCTTTGTAATGTTGGCGTCAGCGTAGATTGGCACAAACTCTATAACATGTGACACCTACTAAAATATTTATTATAACAAAATATAATCAGGTATTATAAAAAACCTTTAAAGAATTCTAGGTACAGCCATAGATTTAATAGGTTACCTATGAATAATTTCAAAAGCTGCCTTTTCTAAAACGTTTGACTAAACACGAGTCAATGATAATATAATAAATCAAAAATAAATTTACTTTCTAATGATTTTGATTTATTATATTATTTGTTCCAGATATATTTCAATATGTAAGTATGTAATTGTACAGCTCTTACTAGTTACGTACAAATAAACGGGCACTCTTGTTAAGTCAAAATTGAGAATATTACAGTATCAGTTAAAAAAAGGGAATTACTAATTATTATAAGATTAAAGAGACCAGATACGGAGAGGGCGTGTCAGGGTGTTGCAGCAATACTGTCTCCCAGAATGATTGAATGTATGTTGCAGTATGAATGTGTAAGTCCGAGAATAATGTGGATCAGGTTCAAAATCGGGTTGACAAGGGTGTTTCTTGTTGTTTGTTATGCCCCTGTCAATTCTGAGAGTGACGAAGAGAAAGGTGATTTTTGGACTGGTGTGAATGATGTTATGAGACTGAAAAATATTAATGAAAGGATTATAATGGCAGGTGATTTGAATGGGTGGGTAGGAATTAGACGTGACGGATTTGAATCGGCTTTAGGTATGTTTGGGGATAAAAGAACGAATGACAACGGGAACAGAATACTTGAAGTATGTTTAGAGTGGAACCTGTTCGTGTCCAATACTTTTTTCGATCACAAAGGTATCCACCAATATACGTGGGAAAGAGGAAAAGAGAGGTCGATTATCGATTTTTTAGTAATTGACTCTAGGTTGAGAGCCGTTACCGAGGACACGAGAGTTTTCAGAGGGGCTGAGGTTGAAACTGACCACTTTTTGGTGATATCGAAAGTAAACCTCTTTCGCGGTTGGCGCTCTAAAGTGAAAACGGTACTTACTCCAACAAGAGTCAAAATAGAAAAACTGCAAAACGATAATGTGAGAAGTAAGTATGTGAATTGTGCGGAGATGAGATTGAATGAGAAGAAAATGGACGGCCTAAGCATAGACAAAACATGGAACCACATAAAAGTGAGTCTTTGTGAATCTGCTAGAGAGGTTTGTGGTTTAAGTACGCAGGGTAGGAAGAAAGGTGATGCATGGTGGGATGATGAGATTAAAGCACTGGTCTCAGAGAAGAAGAAAGCATGGTTATGTCTGATTGCGGCTGGAAGTGCTTCCAGTGAAGAGAAGGATCAAGCAAAAGAAGTATATAAGGAATGTAAGAAAAAAGTAAGAGTTGGGGTGAACCAACGAAAGAAACGCCTGGAAGAGGAAGAAAGAATGAAAATGACAAACCATTTCCAAAAAAATATTAAGTTGTTTTGGAAGGAAGTCAAAAGGTCCCGGTGTGGCCCAGAAAACGGAAGCATGAAAGTGATAAAATCGAAAGATGGAAAAATGTTGACGAATGAGGAAAAAATAAAATAGAGATGGATGAAGTATTTCGAGGAAATCTTCGAAAGCGAAGTGAGTGACAGTGATTTCAACGGCGAATCAGATATGAATGATGATGGAGTGAATGCTACCGAAATTAGCATGAATGAGATAGAAAGATCAATTAAGTGTATGAAGAATGGTAAGGCTGTCGGTTTCGACAATATTGCTGCTGAATATTTTAAAGGAGGTAGCCGTATAATTCTCACATGGTTGTGCAATCTTTTTAAACAATGTTTAAAGGAAGGTTACACGCCTTTAGATTGGAGAAGGGCAGTGATCATGCCATTATACAAAGGTAAAGGGTAACGTATGGAATGTGGGAATCATAGGGCTATTAGCCTGCTAAGTTCAGTTGGCAAGCTGTATGGTAGAATTTTGATTGAAAGGGTAAGAAAGGAAACAAAGGATAAAATATGGGATGTGCAAGGTGCTTTTATGAGTGGAAGGGGGTGCATGAACCAGATCTTCTCATTGCGTATGCTCACCGAGGAGTTTCTGGCAAAAAACACGAAACTTTTCTGTGCGTTTGTAGATCTACAAAAAGCATACGAACAAGTCGAAAGGAAAAAGCTATGGAAGGTGTTGTCCAAGTATGGAGTGAATACGAATCTGACTCAGGCATTGCGTCTCTGTATGAGGGAAGCGTTAGCGCATATGTTAGGGTGAACGGTGATTTTACGGGGTGGTTTGATATCACAAAAGGTGTTAAACAAGGCTGCGTAATGTCACCATGGTTATTCAATCTATACATGGATAATTGTATGCAAAAATTGAAAGAGGTGGAATTGGGCGCGAATTTGAGTAATTTGAAAGTATGTTGTTTCTCGTATGCTGATGATGCGGTGCTGATTGCTAATAGTATGGATGATCTGCAGTATCTCGTGTCTAGGATGAACGAAGTATGCATGAAGAATGAGTTAATGATGAATGTAAGTAAGTCTAAAGTAATGGTGTTTGAAAGAGAGAGTACGAAAACAGTGTGCAATATAGCTGTGAATGAGGAATACTTGGAGCAGGTGGATGAGTTTGTGTATTTAGGAACCATGTTTACGAGAGATGGGAAGGCTGACAGAGATATTGAAAGAAGAGTAAATGCAGGTAACTCCATTAATAGAGGACTGAACGCAGTTGGCGCTAACAAAAAATTGTCCAAAGAAGCGAAGTTAGCAGTCCACAATGGAGTGCTGGTACCTACTCTGATGTATGGAATTGAGGCATGGGACTGACAAAGAAAGGATGAAAGTAGATTGAATGCTGTTGAAATGAGATCCCTGAGGCGTATGTGTGGTAAAACCATGTATGATCATGTGAGGAATGTGGAGATCCGCAAAGAGTGCAAGGCTGATGTAAGCGTAATGAGTAAGATCAAGAAAGGGACGCTTAGATGGTTTGGGCATGTAGAGCGAATGAGCGAAGATAGGAGTGTAAGGAGGATATATGATGCAAATGTGAATAGTAGCAGAAGTCGGGGACGCCCGAGGAAGACATGGCACGATCAAGTGAATCAGATACTTGAGTCGGGCCATGTCAAGAGTCAGAACAATAGAAGAGTATGTATGAGACGATGTGTGAATGTGAATGAGGCAAGGAGTGTGTGCCAAGACCGAGTTGTTTGGCGGTCCGTCCTCTCTGCCTACCCCTGCGGGGAAACGGCGTGATGGTTAGTTAGTTAGATAAAATAATTTTCTTTTTTTCAAAGATATAGGTAAATTCTATATAACTCTACTCATCGTAATAATGACACGTAAAATCATGAAAATATTTGTTTACCTACTCAAAAAAACATTTATAGGGTATGAAGAACTTAACTATGTTTGTTATCTAAAGTTGCAAAAAACATACTTTTAGAATTTAAAAGCTTGAAATGGCTTTAATAGGTTTTAGTTATTTACCAACCCTCTTTTTCTTTATCACCTTCCAATTCCAACTTCTTTTCATCCCAAATAACATTTATTAGGTACACAATAATCTATAGTATAACGAAGACCACCAAATGAGACCCACCGGACCTCTGAATTTCCCATTTTTTCTAAACGGTGTGGAAACACGGAAACCTAGAGCCAGTGAAAGGAATCGGATAGACGCTTTTGTAGTAGGTAATGGAGAAAATGCTCAGGATTCCATCTACAGCTAGACGCACAAGTTCGTCCAATCTGGAATAGCAAGACGTAGCCTACAACTTATTTTAAAATACGTTGCGAAACAATCTGAAGACTTGGAGAAACTAATAGTCACTGGAACAGTGTTTGGCAGGAGAACCAGATGAAGATCACCAATGCGCCACAGTGACCAAGTATCACTGGCGTCTCGCACGTCGGTGTCCTTGGCTCTCCGCCCAGTGAAGAACCGCAAGGAGTGGAGGAGCCCTGTCTACCATGGAAATTGGACTAGCAACGAGGAACCAACCTATAAGAATAACTAAATACCGTAAAATTTTAACCACAACTGCGTTTAGTAAATGATTTGAACCGATTGGAAAAAGGGGTTTAATTGGAAATTTCTTTCCATTCACGGGTCCTTTGAACTAAATTCCCTACCCGGTTATATCACCCGGTTGAAGCAACTAAGCTCGGACCTTGTTTTTGATCTCTCCGTGGCGTGATTTAAATAATAAGACGCCCTCTAGCGGTCAGTTCAGTTGAACGACCATCGACGGATCGAGAAAATGAAAAGCCCGCCATACCATTCCAGACCCCCCGAGTACAGATCGCCACGTCAGAAGATCGCTGTTAATATCGAATACTTCACGTAGAAGATGTTTCACAGAAATCCAAATGTAATGTTGTCATCAAACGACGACAAACAGTGCCATTTTGTTTATTTTTTAAGTTGAAAATTCTCCGTAAAAGTCGATTTTAGATCTCTTTCAGCTATCCATCAAATCAATTGTAATTTTATCAATTTGTTAAATAGTTGAAACAGACTTAGGACGGGTTGTTTCGGAGAATTTGAACATTTCATCAAATTTCAACGATAATTTTCAAGTTCTGCGAAAGATTTTTTTAAGTTCTGTTTTTATTTCAGTTCTGTCAGGCAACTAGTCTATAATCATTCAAAACAAAACTTGAATGGGACTTTCACAGAACCCGAAAATGAACGTTAAAATTTTATGAATTGCTCAAATTCTCCGAAACAACCCATCCTTTGAATTACCGCTCAATGGGGACATTGTAATAAAAGAAAATTAAAAATAAAGTGGCACTGATTTTTCATTTGATGACGTTAAATTTGAATTGCTGTGAAATATTAAAATAAGGATTTGCTGTAACAATTCATTTTTGAATTTGTTATTTTGTGTGAAAGATAGACGAATGAAAGACAGGCATCTGCGCAGACGAAAGATGCCAGTTAGTGTATGATGAGTTTTGATATTTATTCTGCTACAATAATGTATATTGTAGAACTGGAGTTACAGACAGAGGCACCTCAAAAATTAGTATTTTCAATATAATTCGATGATTGAAATGAGTCATATATCTTAAGTTTACTTCTTACTGTATTTCAACAGGCAGGTTTTTGGAATCATAAATATATACCTCCCAAACCGAGTGGATCATTATGACCGGACACGATTATTAAATCACAAACGCCAACAACAGTACAAAGACTAACCCCGGAAAATCGTTGAAATTGACAACCACGAGGGAATGAAATTATTTACTTACTGTTATATTATATTATACTTAAATCGGGCCCTTTCGAGAGTAGGAACAATAGAAGTGTGTGTTTGAGACGATGTATGAATGTGAATGAAGCAAGGAATGTGTACCAATTTCGAGTTTTTTGGCGGGCCGTCCTTTCTGCCTACCCTGCGGTGGAACGGTGTGAAATTTAGTTATTTAGTTAATCAGTTATCGGATAATGCAAAGTTTTAACTTTCTTATTTATTTAATATATTGTACGAAACAGCTAATGATAATAAAGATAATCTAACAGATTCGTCACAAGGCAGGTGCTCGATTATGTATTGTATGTCTTCCCATGCCCAATTTCCCTCCCGTGATCAAACCCACATCAAATAATCACTACTGTAAATCGCTAGTGTTTCACGACCACCAATAAGGGGAAAATCTCAGTATTGTTTTTGCTTTGCGAGCTTTACTACCTTCCTGGAAAATCAAATTGAAATTTCGGAAACAAAAATTAGTTTTGTTGTTTGGTCAGTCGGAATAAAAATTCATGTTTTTTTATTGATTAAATTTACGTACTTTGTACACTCAAGAAAGTTTTATTTAGAATTCAGTTGGATTATAGTTAATTTAAATAAATGTCTGATTTCATACTTAACATACGTATAGTGTATATTTAGTTGTAGGCAAATAATTTTAATTATCATTTTTTTGGTAAACTAATGTTTTTTTAGACAAGATTTTTTATGCATAGCACAAAGGGTAACAATTATTTTATAAGCAATAATTATTCGCCTGAAACACTCATCCACATTGAAAAATCTCCTGATAAAAGATACATGATGCCAACGCCAATGTAACAAGCAGTAATTGTTGAATGAAACACTAGTATATGTTGATTTATTTCGCGGATAAGAGATAAGCCGCCATAGCTCAGTGGTCAGAGCTGTCGATCGGAAATCAAAAGGACACGGGTTCAAGTCCCGTTGGCGTCATGTATCTTTTATCAGGAGATTTTTCAATGTGGATGAGTGTTTCAGGCTAATAATTATTGTTTATCAAATAATTTTACTTTAGAATTCAGTTGCACGATAGTTTATTTAAATAAATGTATGTTTTCATACTTAACGTACGAGTACGTCTACCGTATATTTAGTTTTAGGCAAATAGTTTTATCTTAGAATTCAGTTAAACGATAGTTCCGTTTTCACACTTATACGTCTACTGTGTATTTAGTTGTCAAAAAACTAAAACTACCATTTTCTTCTACCCGGAGAACGACTTATTATTTTAAAATTACTGAGAACTGCATCGACTGCATTCAAATGTTAATTATTAAAAATATCCCTGTCCCTGTTAAATCTACTCGTCTCCACCATCGTCTCCATTGTTACAACCATATTGCAAACTCATCAAACAAAACAGCATCAATATAACATAATAAAATTCCATAATAATTACCGCTTATAATAATAATTATATTTTTTTATTCCAGGATGTGGGGAGGTTAGTGCAATCCCACACGTACATATATATGTACATATTTTTTGTACAATAGGTATGTGAAAAAAGAAAAAAAATATGAAGAAGAATAAAATAACAACAGGGTAATTACCAACTATTCAGGGCGTGGTCTTGAGTGAGCTTGGGCTCAGCGCTCACTCAGGAGTGGCGTTTTGTGCTGGTAGGCTGCGGTCACCAACGTGTTGGCGGAGGCCATTAGCCGCATCCTGCCTCCAGTGACCCGGTGTCTCATCAGGCCGGTAAATCCATTTAGTCCTAATTCCGTGAACATTGTTGATGCGCTGCTGTATCTTCAGTATCCAAATATGATTCTACAGGCGTCATTATGTTGAATTTGGAGTCGTTCCACCGAGCAAGTTCGGTAGTGACACCATGTCTCACACGTATACAGGCCAGTACAGAATAGGTTGAAAAGTATTTTTTTAACGGTATTGCTGCATTTGCAAAATCTGCGGGCAATCATATTAGACACTATGCTTAGGCTTCTCCTTTGTCGTTCTATATCGCCATCGTCCAATAGGTCTTGATTAATAATGTGCTCCAAGTATTTTACGTTCAAACATGAATTTATTTTTGCCTCGTTTAGGTATACGGGGAGCATCTTACGTGTGTCTGGATTTTTTCTGTGTTGGAACGCAATCAATTCCGTCTTCTTCGGGTTATACATCATATTATGATGTTTTCCATATTTTTCACAAATGTTTAGAAGTAATCTTAATCCCTTGATCGATGGAGCTAGGAAGATCATGTCGACTGCGTAGCTTATATGGTTTATACATACATTGTTACATACATTTTAAACTCCTTCCTTTTTCGTTTTCTTTCATACGCAATGGAACCATGTAATGGTCTCCCATATTTAATCTACTCCATCAATGCTAATCTTGAATTTTTGTAGTGTTCCATAACTTGTCGATTCCACCCAGCAATGTCACGATGTGTTTTTGGTTTGTTTTGATCGCTCTCCCGATAAAATACAATATTGGCAGCCTTAATTAGGGCTCCAACGATGTCTGTGTATATAATGTCCATGTTTTGTATATGGTCGCATTTGTCACATATAGAATCCGAATTATAAAAATAGTTGCAGGTAATTTTTCAGCAGCGAATACGCAAGATGTCGGCCGGTGATCGGACCTTTCGGTATCATAGTGTATCTTCAGACTATCTATTTTTTTCTTTAGATTTTTAGTGCATATACAGTGATCAAGCCAGGAAGTGGTATTGTGTGCATCGCTTATATATGTATATGTGTCATTCAGTAGTCTTTCAATGTCGATACAATTGTTGTTATTTTCGGTGTAGAAATGAGAGAGTTCTTTCCCGAATATGGAAGATGGGTGAGCGTTGAAATCTCCCATAACAATGGTTTCAGAGTGTTTGTTATCTTAAAGTCGGTAATGTTTTCCGCATGACATACCGGCATGTAGACAGTCAGTATTCTTATCGTCCTTCCGTTGGTGGTTATCTGAATACCAGCGATACGGTAATCTCCACACGGTATTATTGAAGCTTGCAGCTCGTTCCTCCAAAGTACTGGGACTCCTCCGTAGGGTCGGCCTCGTAATGGTGCGTTTGATAAATCTACAGGCCCATCCCTAGAAGTTCGGATGAATTTTGGATAGATTCGATGTTTCGTTTTGTAATAACCACGTTTCTTGTTTTCGTTCGTTAAAAGTATTACATCGTAGTTATCGCACATATCTATAACGAAGTTGACGTTTCGTTTAAAACTTTTGCAGTTTATCGAAATTATCTTATTTTTTTCTTTTCCATTGTATTTTTTTTTCAATAAATTCACGGAAAACAGTAGGTACCAGTCGGCCGAAATTCTTTGTTCGAAATTGACAGGCGGTAGTTTGTGAAGATTCTGAGCCACAAAGGTCGGTAGAGCTTCATGCTCTGTTGCCTTCAGTATTTTAATGATATCATATACATTCTTACGCTTCCTATCTTTGTCTTTCCTCATAATCCTGCGTTCAACTGTTTTACTGGACAGAATGTCTTTCGCAGCTTTCATTTCGTCTTCTGAGAAATGATTTGAGCATATTTGGACAGCGGTTAGTTCGTCTAAGACATCGATTTTGTTTTGAAGAAACGTAAGAAGTTCATTAAAAATTATTTTATCACTTTTTTTCGTAATATTCATATTGTTTTCGTAAGCGGCTGCAGCGTATGCAATTTGATCGTGCGCACGAGCAGTTCCGATCTTGCGCACGAGCACGAGCAGACTGAATTAAAAAATACATAACCACTGGAGCCCCAAGATATTTAAAATAAAAGGTAAAAGGCAAAATAAATTTCACTTTAACACTATTTTTCATTTTAGGACATGAAATAACTTTAAATAAGCAGAGAATTCAATAATGTAAAATACATGACAGATTTGTGTAAAATAAATATTCACGGGTATTTTTATTGCAATGAAAAGAAAGCCCTGAGAAGAATAATTTCTCTCAGGGCCTATTTTAACTTTTGGGATTCTGTGTGAGGGTCTTTTTTAAGGAAAGGAAGCAGAAGAAGTTTTGTGAAGGTAAAATGTATGTGGGTTGGATAGAAATCTAGAGATCAATGTGTCTAGGAGTGACGGACACATGAATATATTCTTCCTACTGCACCGCAAGGCGATGGGTCGAGAGAACAGTTGGATAAGATAAATGGTCTCCCCAAACCAACATCTTTCAATCTGGCAGGCCACGCAGCTGGTCACCCGATGAACCACTTGGGGTGACCTATATCAGAGGTGTTGGTTCTTCAATAAATGGTTCCCGGGCCGGTGGTACCCAAAACCTCCTACCAAACCTGAAAAAAAAAATGAAAAACGGGGAAACCATTTCCTGTGTATATTTGTTAACTCAGTGAATGTTGAAGTTATGAAAACGCGGAAACATTCGAAATATATCTCCTTAAATTGGCTACATTTTGGCCACCGTAAGTTCAGGAGTTTTGAAAATTGACCAAAATGTGGCCAGCAAATAAGTTACAGTGGGTAAAACTATTGACAATGAAAAAACTAATGTTAACAAACCCGCCCTTCGGTATTGCTACAGTACTTGTAAAAAACTCAAACTAATACTAGTTTTATAAGAATTTACTTACATGTTCATTAAGTAAATCTGCATAGAGTTAAAACATGGTCTAAGTTATTTACGTAATCAGCGAAACTCTCAAAATGCTATTACTCAAAATAGATTAAGTTTCTTATTTAAAGAACAAATGACGTTTTAAACCAAATATAGAACTATCGCGATAAGGCATTTTGGACAGAATGAGTGAGAAAAATTAAAGCTTACTTTGTACATTGTTTCTAATATAAACTCAGTTCATAGAACGATATAATAAACTTTAACAATTAACAATGTCTGCTGGTTCTTATTTTTACATTTTTTTCTTGTGCAGGCTTACGAGTATAATACGTCTCGTACACTAACTATTCATATCACTCATCAGTAGCGCGATTTCACCGAACTGCCAATACATAATTCAATATATTCAAAAACCTCTCCGTCCCGCATCGAAGCAAAATAATTAGTTGTGGAAGAAACTGATATGTATTTCGGTATTGTGTTTTTAACATGATAAGTATTTATTATGACTACTGATACGTATTACACGTACCCATATAAAATATTATGTTTCCGAATTATGTAAAATTTCAACTTGTGCTAAGTTTGTAAAAACTCTACGGGCGTTTAATAAATACAGAAGATGATATATATTTTTTCTGCTTTTAACGACGGTTGCAGGAATTCAATTATTGGATTATTCCTATTCTCACTTATAAATATGAATTAAGCCGAGCGTCCTGCCGACTTCAACAATCAACTTCCCCTAATAAAACATACTTTGGGATTTGTCGCTCATTCAACATGATAACTTCAAAACTAATTATGAACACTTTTGGGCTTTGTTTTAGACTCAAAGATGTTTTCCGCATCGCCCTTAATGCTAAGTATACATACGCCAGCCGAACTGAACCTCAACTTATGGGAAAGGAATTAAGCAACAGCAAATGGTGCGAAACGCCGCTTGCAGTTGCTTTGTTCCTTTCCCGTAATTCGTGGCTCGGTTCGCAAATGCATACTTACCATACCATTTTACAGAACCGAAACTATACTAAATATTCCTGAATAGATGGATTGTTCCAAGTTTTCCGCATTCCCTTCTCCTCCTTCTACTCTAATCGAACTCAAAATATGCATAAAGAAAACATTGGGCTACTAATAGATTTGTATAGTACACGTCAAAATATGATTTTTTGGTTCCATAAACACATCATTCCCAAACTGAAGATTATTTTATCCCACAAGCTTCAAAGAGAGGAATTCTTGCGTTACATTAAATGCAATATATTATTGTCGATTTGCAAGGCCAGTTAACCGGCAGTTAAAAATGTGTTCATAAAATCGTAATAAAACACGATATGACAACTACTGTTCGACATGCCTGCTGAACCGAAATGTTGCATTCAAAAATGGAACAAAAAAAACTAAATCGGGAGTGCATATCGGACCGATAGTGAACAAGTTTTTTCTGTTCCACTCCGAAAAACAGAGAGTTTACTGCAGTATATTGAAAAGGTATAAATGTACAGTTAGACTGGAACTCATTGCAAAATAATAAAAAAAACCCTCTAGTCTATTACAAGCGTAATAGAAGAGATTTGTTATCATTTGTGGATTCTGTGGATATTTTTCGACATCATTTATCTTTGACTCCAAATTACGCTTCTTGAATCACATTAATAGCATTACCAGTAAGGGATTACAAATGCTTGGATTTATTCTCAGAATCGCTAAAGACTTCAATAACATAAAAAAACTATAAAATTACTATACACTTCTCTGGTTAGAAGTCAGGTTGAATACAATGCAACCATTTGGTGTCCTCATTTCAACTCTCATTGTTTACAAATTGGAAAAATTCAAAATAAATTTTTACGTTTTATTAATTTCAAAATTGGTATTCCTATTATTGAAATCAATTATGTCAATTTACGCAGTAAACTTAACTTATCGAAATTATCTGAAAGGCGAAAAATATTTGATCTCCTTTTAATAATCTAAAATTGTTCATTCAAGGTTAGACTGCCCTGACACTATAAACTTGCTATCTTTACATATACCTCCAAAATATACTAGACGGAATATTTTATTCTACAACAATAACTTCGCTACGAATTCTGTGTTAGAAAGAATACATAGGTTGGGCAATGAACTAAGTGATGTCGCTGACATATTTAATTTAAACTTCAATACATTTAAAGCCAAATTAGTCCGCCACTTTTTAAATGTAAATAATGTATGAGAAATCATTATATTTTATTTCGATTTTCTATTGTTTGTTGTATACTGTTACTAAAATTGAAATTTGTAATTTTTATGTATTAAAAGCCCAATAGGGCGTCAATAAATAAATAAATAAATCTCTAGATATTTAGGAATATTTTACAATGTCATTTTTTTTGTTTCCTAATCTATTTGCAGCGATATTGGTGAAAATATTCCTTAATGTAACTAATACCAGCTTTTTTTACAATTGCGAAATAATTTAAAACTGTTTTCAAATTAATTTTTTTATTTAAATGCATCTCATTTAAATATTTCGTAACAAACAACAGTCATCCTGTGGGCATTGAATAGATTTTTACGAACATACCTACGTCCATTGTAAATATACTACTTACAAAATAAAATCTAAGTTTAATATTGTGTTACAATATGTACCAAGTTTTTTTTACACACATAAGGCAAAAAAGTCCCGATAAACTAATTTTTATAAATATACAAATATCTACAAATCTTTTTATAGTGAGTTTACAGTTACATTTTTACAATTATATAAAACAAAAAAAAAATACAGAAATATAGCAAACTACATTATAAAAACACAAATAACAATTTTAAAAGTCTTTAGAATAATATATCATTGTAAGCTAATACACATTAATTCTTTCAGTAAGCCAAACATAGTAAGTTCACCAATTGTTTGTTTTGGGCACAGTTTTTAATTTCAGCAGGTAACATATTTAAACAACTGGGAACCATACAGTTTAACGTTCTTTGTCCATATTTGTTTGTATACATAGGCACAATATGTCCTTTATTAAAGTTAAAACGAGTATTATGATTGTGTTCTAGCCTGTTTATATATAAAGGGTTATTTATGTTCTGAAATATAATTTTGTACCAAATAATTGTTCTTACTGAAAGTTAAATGTTGATGTATTAAAATAAAAATAACCGATAATACTTACCTACTTGTACATTAAACTAACTGATGATTCTTACCTACATTGTACATTCAAAATATTATGTAAAAAATTTAACCCGTAAAATACTACCATGATATGTTTTTAAAAAATAATACATCTATTTTAATTAAAAGACATACTTGAAAGCCTATTTTTTTTCGGTTTTACTGAGGATTGAACCTTTCTCCCCAGCGACTGGCTCTTAACTGCTGTAAACTTTAAAAATTTCTTTCAGTTTCAACGTCTCAAAAACCCAAGCGTGTCTGATTTCGGCAAAGAGGGAGATCAATGACTGTCTGGTGCAATTTGATGGGAGCACTCTCCCCAATAAAGACTCCATTGAAATGCTTGGAGTTACTATATCAGACCAGCTCAAGTATCGGGGATCCATAGAAGCCCGAGTAAATCAGGCCTCCAAAAAGTTGGGCGTCTTGTACAGGGCTAGGAGATTCTTCAACAGTGACCAGCTGCTGACCCTGTACAAGTCTCAAGTCCGCCCAACTATTGAATTTGGGAGCGACCTTTGGGCTGGTGCCCCAAAATACTTGATAAACCTGCTTGAGTCTGTGCAAAGGAGAGCGATCCGTCTGATTGACAATCCGTTGTTAACAGACCGATTGCCTTCTCTGATGCATAGACGCAATGTAGGCATGCTGTGTCTGTTCTACAGGTATTTCAATGGAGCCTGCTCCAAGGAGCTAGCAGCATTGATTCCTGATGCACCGGTGCACGTGCGCGAAACTCGACGGACACGAACTGAACACCCGTTCACGGTTGACGTTGGCTTCATGAGAACGGGCCGTTTTTACGACTCGTTTTTGTGTAAGTCGGCTCGTATGTGGAACGAGCTACCGGCATCTGTTTTTCCTCCCTCCTATAATCCGAGCCTCTTCAAGGCCCGCATTAACAAATCCCTTCCTACAGCCCCACCTTACTCCGCCTCACAACGCCGCCCAACCGGGTGGTGACATAGTTCCCCTGTCTGTGCACTGCACAGGCAGGGACACTCTTGTAAGGTGTCACATAAAAAAATAAAAAAATAAAAAAAATAAAAAATAAATAAAAAAAAAAAAAATGGTTTGATTGAGGAATGTATCTTTCTTCCCAGGACCGGAGTCAAATGCGCTAACAACTGAGCCAAATCCCAATTGGGTAGAACCAACATTTATTTGATAGTTTACTGCTGTAATATCATCAAATTTCCGAGAAATGTGTGCAAGTCCGCTTGTGTATTCGCGTGATTGAGCAAAAGTCAATTTACACAACGGTTGATTATGGTAAAACCGGATGAAAGGTTATACCATTGGTTTCCAATCTTTTACTGTACGACTTGTACAATTAAAGTTATCGCGTAAGTTATATGGACAATCATATACCTCAAGGCCCCCCGATAACAAAATGCATAGAAAAGTTGACGCATAATAATCAGTCAACACTCAAACATGACGTATCCCAACATTGCGCAGTTGGTGACCGATTCATTTGAATCGGTATTTTCGAATGCTTAAAACCAGCGCGATCGATTGGTCCAAATGAACCAATATTGTAATCCAAAAACGGATAGTTGTCATCAATTGGAACATAATCAAAAGGAAAATTTTCGGCTTTAAAACTCTTTTAGAGAATTGTAATTTTTATGAAAATATTTTATTCTTTAAAACAACTCAAATGCAAAACCATTATATTTACCAAGCCATAAAAAACTACAATAATCTCCCTTCCGAATTGCGCTGTATTACGAACCAACAAGAACAAATCAATAAAATCAAACTTTTTTTCAAAAAAAACTTATATTAAAAAAATATATGGATATATTATATTTATATTTTACACATAACATTGAATCACTGAAGTAAGAATCGTGGCTCCCTTATCAGGCACAAGAGCTCCTCTTTTCTGATAAGGTATACATGACAATTATGTACCTAAATATTATATTTTGTAAAAAATGTATGTATTAATGTAACTATGATCTATATTAAAATAATAAAAAAAAAAAAAAAATTTTCCCATAAACTATAATTCTCCACACTTTTACATTAATCAAATTATTTTATCTGTATTTTATAAAATTTCACACCTTTCCAATTACGCCATGCGTTATCGTATAATTGTAACATTTTTTTGTTAAAATTAACCACAGTTTTTCAACATAAATTAATATTTTACGCCATCACCAAATGTCAGGTTAATTCATTCATTTTTAATCATTTTACACCCCATATTTTTTTTTTTTTTTTTTTATATTTACTCCACACAGGAGGCCCTGAAGAAAATAATTTCCCTCAGGGCCTATGTCATCTTTGGGGATGCTGTGTGGAGGGTCTTTTTGTGGAGAGGAAGGAGTGAACATGGGTCTTGAAGAGTCCCATGTTGTAGGAGGGAGGAAACACAGAGGCCGGCAGTTCGTTCCACAGCCGAGCTGTTGAACTTAAGAACGAATCATAGAAGCGACCCGTTCTCATGTGACAAGTGTCAACTGTGTACAAATGTTGGGCGCGCGTTTGGCGTGTATCCCGACTACGCACCGGTGCCAAAGGGATCAATGACGCTAGTTCCTCAGAGCATCTTCCATTGTAATACCGATAGAACAAGGACAGCATACCTACCTGACGCCTGTGCTCTAAAGATTGCAGTCCGTTTGTTAAGATTGGGGAATCTATCAAACGGACCGCCCGTTTCTGCACAGAGTCAAGGGTTTTTTTCAGGTATTTTGGGGCTCCAGACCAGAGATGGCTGCCAAATTCGACAGTAGGGCGCACTTGCGATTTGTACAGGGTGAGCAGTTGTGTACTATTAAAGTATCTGCGGGCCCTGTACAGTACGCCCAGCTTCTGAGAGGCCAACTTTACTCTAGCTTCGATGGAGCCCCCGTACCTGAGCTGGTCACTTATAGTTACACCAAGCATATCAATGGAAGGCCTGTTCGGAAGATTGCTTCCGTTGAAGGAGACTAGATTATCATTTGGATCCCTTTTAGACGTAATCAGACAGGATTGGGTCTTTGAAACATTAAATTCGACGAGATTATTTTTACCCCAGGAGGAAATACTCTCGAGATAACCGTCCATTCTCTGCTTCAAAGCCCTCCGAGCCGTCGGAGTTTGTGTGCCCTTTGGGGGCTTATCAAACAAAAAGCTATCATGAACTGTACTGTCATCCGCGTAACAATGAATCGGTGCACATGTCAAAAGGTCATTGATGTGCAACAAAAACAAAGTCGGAGACAGAACCGATCCCTGTGGGACGCCAGCATTTATGGAGTGCGAGGAAGAGGTGAAACCGTCAGCAACCGCCTGAATCGACCTATCCCTTAAAAAGTTAGCAATCCACGTACACAGGGATGCGGGAAGTCCGTAAGAATGCAATTTGTTGACAAGTCCTCGGTGCCAGACCCGGTCAAAGGCCTTGGATATGTCTAGTGCGACCGTTTGGGTCTCACCGTGACGTTCCAGGCACCGCCCCCAAACATGCGTCACATACGCGAGAAGATCACCGCACAAGCGGTTCCGCCGGAATCCGTATTGACGGTCGTTGATAATTTTGTTCTTCTCGAGGTATGTGAGCAGTTTGTCGTTGATCACACGTTCCATCACTTTGGACAGAACTGATGTGATCGCTATGGGGCGGTAGTTGGCCGGGTTGGAGCGGTCACCTTTCTTGGGAATAGGGTGAATTACCGCTTTTTTCCAACCAGAGGGCACAGTGCCACACTTCAGGGACATTTTGAAGAGCTTTGTCAAAACTGGAACTATTTCCGCAGCACACCTCTGCAATACCAGGGCAGGTATTCCATCAGGTCCACTTGCTTTGTTAACATCGAGCCCCCGTATGACGTGGAGTACATCCCGATGCCGGATCCTCAGCTTTTTCATATAGAAGCCGCAGTGAGGAACCGACGGCGGAACAGCACCCCCGTCGTCGAGGGTCGAGTTTTCCGCAAACATTTTCCCTAAAAGGTTTGCCTTTTCGGTGGCGGTGTTTGCTAGTGAGCCGTCAGGTCTGGTAAGAGGTGGCAAACTGGGTTTGCAAAAATTTCGACCTATTGAGCCCGCAAGCGACCAGAATGCTCTGCTGCCATGCGGGCAGGCAGCCAGCTTTTTGCTGATCTGCAGGTCGTGTTCGAATTTTGACCTATTGATGATTCTCTTGCATTCCTTTGCCGATTTGTTGTATGCTGATCTGCTTTCGGGCGTTCGAGATGTGTTGTAGGCTCGGTAAGCCGCGTTTTTTCTTCGAACTGCTTCGGAGCATTGTCGACTGAACCACGGCTTTGAGCCCACACCAGTTTCTTTAGTAGTCGATTGTATGAAGCCATCCATCGCCGATTTGATGACTTCACCAATCTCCTGGGCACATCTTGAAGGGTCACCATATGTACTGGTTTAAAATACATAGGTACTCATTAAATATATTTTTGGATTGGATTGGACGCAACGTAATATTTATCAACTTTTGAATTTCGTTTGAATATATGAACGCTTTTAAAATTAACTTAAATGTAACTACATTACACAATTTAAGGAAATCTTGTTATCATGCTCAACGATTTTATTAGATTTTTCTCTAATAAGTATGCCCAATTGAATTAAATTGTAGATATGATTATTTAATAATTTCTAAGAAGCTCAAAAATATGATCGAATTTTGATACTGAAAAATATATCATTAACCTTAAGTTTTGAGATAGGTACCGGTCAAAGTAAAATATATATTATTTTTAATGACCTACTTAAATAATTTATTCAGGCTGCTTTAAAGAAGTTTGAAGTCGTTTGTACGATTACTTACTTTAACGAAAAGTTTGATATATTCTTGGGAAAAGAAGTACTTTTTTAAAATTTATATTACTTTGGTTTCAATTTATTTTCTTGCTTTATTCAGCGCCCTTTAGCTTGATTTCAAAAACTTGAAGCTATGGGAGGTCCACTGTTATTTTTTCAATATATCCCTGTTGTTACATAAAAATTTGAAAACTGTTTTATGCCAATTTACGTTTTGTTTAGAAGCAAGTAATTACTGATTGGTGATTAGTGATAACATAACTTTTTTTTTTCTGATTAGACATTCTATATTTAAATAAAATACTTTGCTTAATAACCACGGGTTTTTTTTTATTATTAATTTTCACATCTACCGGATTCGCTTCAGTCAAGCTTCATCAGGATGTTAATTAAAAACTTTAGTTTAGTTTAGTTTAGATGTGGAAATTAATAAAAGTCGTGGTTATTCAACAAATGATTTTATTTAAATTTAACATAATCCTCTTTATTTTATTCCTTGCTACAGCAATCCTGATGAGTTACAAAACTCATAGTATGACAAGAGGTACTTACAATACATAGGTGGGAGTTAATAGGTACAATTTTTCCATTGGTATTTGGATATCATAATTATAACTTACACATACGAAACTGTACAAAAATATCATAATTATAAGTTTCACATACAAAACAGTACACAAATAGACAAAGGGAGGTTAAGTAGAACAAACAATAAGAAACAAAAACTAAACAGACAGGTACATATACATAAGCACAGATCCAAGGTAGGAATTTAGAAGAAGGTAATTAGGTTCACTAAAACTTTGGTAAAAATAGATTATGCTCGATCATTATTATAATATACAGGGAATAGAAAATGGAGAGAGAAAGAAACAAAACAAAGTACAACACGACAAGAATAACGTATTGTCGTTTTTAAATGTTTTAAAAATATTTTTTTAAAGCCTTACTTTGAATTTTTGGATTATGATGTATGTTTTTATACATATCTGAAAGAGAGTTGTTAGAGTGTGTAGTCAATATAGTTGAAATATTTTATTCCATATTTCGTAGTGGGTATTAGAGCAATACGGATTTTATTGTTATTCCGAGTATTTTGGTTTTGGATGTCTTGATTGTAAAGTAGCTTGATGTTAGTGTGGGTTGATTGTTGGGTAATTTGTAGGATGGTGGTCGTAATTCCATGTTTGGGAAGGACTGTGATTGGAAGGATACCCGAAGTTGTATATTGGAAACCTAATATTGTCCTTGACATGTGGATCCCATGGAAGACCAATAAATTTTCTTAGACCTCGGTTTTGGAACACCTGCAGGTAAGCTATCAGTTTCCTTAAGGCAAAGTCCCAGATGCAGCAGAGATAGAATAGGTGTGAATGTACCATGGCATAATACACCAAAGTTTGTATATGAATAGGGAGTAATCTTCGAAGCCTATGTAAGAGCATAATAACATATTACAATATGAGATCAATAGATCATCCACTTAATAACTGAATAGACCATCAGAAGTAAAATAATATATTTAAAAATACTTCATTATGTGTACACCACTCTTGTTACCTCACAAGATTTAATTGTAATACATAACAGGCCTTGAGATTAGTTATAAAAAACAATATTGGTCCCAAATGAGACCCCTGAGGAACGCCAGAGAAAACTTCAAACTAGTGTGAAAAGTGTGAATTGAGTTAAACTGATGTTTTTTTTGTGTTTATAACTTTCAACCCATCTTCAAATATTCCCGTTATTTCAAGGGTTCTTAATTTTGTAATTAAAGATTTATGTTAGACTTTATCAAAAGCCTGATACAATACTACCTATTCTTTCAACCCAGGACGCTCGCACTTGCTCGCAAAATGTGAACGTATCTTTTCCGAATTTTCTGTTTCATTTTATCGTTTGAGAATCGCTTTACTGTTTTCAATAGTTAAAATATTAAATTTTGATATTTTACATATTAAGTTATTGAAAAAAATATTTGAACGTTCTCGGAAATTTTGTAATATATAGTTTTTTGTTGTTGTGAAAAATAAGTTGTGAATTCTACTTGGCTGTCAGGTAATTGATGTGAACTTGGGGATCGAGGTGAGAAAGTAAAATATGAAAATCAGGAATTACTTGTCTTATCAACCGGACCAATAAAATCTTGTTTACTTTAATGTGACACATAAAAATAATATTTTAAAAGGTCTTTCAAGCATTCTTCATTTCAAATATATTGGGATTTTGTGTCAAATTGCCACCGCGATGGCTACGGCTACCTATCTTGAATATTTCGTAGAAATAGTAGGCTTCTTACTATCACGAAAGGATAAGATTGTGAACTTAAAGATAACGAAAGAACTCCCGTTTCTGTTATTGAAGAATAAGTTCGTGAACTCAAGAGAGTTGTATACAATTCTCTGTGGAAAGAGAAATAATAAAACCTTTACGCGGAATTCGTTATAAATTCTTAGGAGCCATTGTGGAAACCTATCAACTTTTACTGATTATTACTTTTTTATCTTTAAAGGTAAAAAAATAATATAAATTTTTAACTTAGGTATTTCTACGAAATTTTAACCAGAGATTTGGGAATCAATTAATAATCAAACCAACACGAACGCAAAGTCGATACCCCAAAAGGAATATATACACAAAAGTTCTACTGCCCGAGGCCATTGGGTATCTGTGCACTATTTTGATAATTCTGTGCGGTAGGATATGTTAGGAAAGAAATTGATAAGGTATGAAATGAAGGTGAATAGATACCTGATTATTAAATAACCACCTAACCAAGTAAATTTTAAAATCATAATGGAAGATTTTAACTTGGTAGTGACAGGAAGACAATTTTTTGTTATTTACCTACTATGTAATTTTATCAGCTATTGAAAATATACTTTTAATAAAAAACGACCGGTTTCGCTTCGTAGAAGCATTTTCAGGGTTAAAAATTTAACTAATGGGATTAGTTAAAATTTAAATTAAAATTCGTGGTTTTTAAACTAAATATTTCGTTTTTATTTAATCGTATGTCAAACCACAAAGTGACTGCTTTTTACCAACATTTAAAAAAAATAAACAAAAAATTTACTTGCGCAAGCCTGGCTTTAAACTCGCTTTCTCCGGATTCGTAGTTGAACACCTTGCCCTTCAACCACGGAGGTCATCTTTGTAAGCAATGAACTCCAAACATAAATTCAAAGAAAACAACATATTATACATTTAATTTAATTACCAGGAAGATTAATAATAATAATAACAATATTCTCTCGCAATTAGGTCTATAGTCGATAAATTATGTATCCAGTTTTTATTTGTTTAATAATTTTTAGATCAATCCGTTTATGTTAAGTATGTTATGTTAATGTTTATGTTTATGTTTATGTTTATGTTTATGTTTATGTTTATGTTTATGTTTATGTTTATGTTTATGTTTATGTTTATGTTTATGTTTATGTTTATGTTTATGTTATGTTATGTTATGTTATGTTATGTTATGTTATGTTATGTTATGTAATGTTATGTTATGTTATGTTATGTTATGTTATGTTATGTTATGTTTTGTTATGTTATGTTATGTTATGTTATGTTATGTTATGTTATGTTATGTTATGTTTATGTTTATGTTTATGTTTATGTTATGTTATGTTATGTTATGTTATGTTATGTTATGTTATGTTATGTTATGTTATGTTATGTTATGTTATGTTATGTTATGTTATGTTATGTTATGTTATGTTATGTTATGTTATGTTATGTTATGTTATGTTATGTTATGTTATGTTATGTTATGTTATGTTATGTTATGTTATGTTATGTTATGTTATGTTATGTTATGTTATGTTATACACACAAGAAAAAACTGTAAAATATAAGTCTGAGAAAGACGATATATTCGACATTCGTTATCTGCATTTTTAAAAGAACGCCTTTATAAAGACGGTTGTTTTTTATTGCGCGTGCAACTTCTTGTATCCGTCCAGGCTCAGTCGGTAACGGCTCTGCGGGACGCTGGCTGGCTGGCTGGATGTACACTGTACATGTTATATTGATGATGATGATGACGTTCGATACAAAAATATTACATAAAAGAAAAGCTCAGATTATGACAATTATTTATTAAATTCTACTATTTTCCTCAGAAGACTGAGAAATTCTCTGTTCCTAGGCATTCTTCTTGGGGTTGATGTTTTTTATATTTGATTTTAAAGTGAGATTAATTTGAAAGAAAAAGATTTGGAAAGTACGGGAAATACCCATTTTATCATGTTCGCAAAGTTTGATAAAAGTCAATTTGAGGTAGTTTAAATTATACCTTCTTATAATCTTCTTATATGGGAACGAAGGTGAGTGTCCGTGACGCAATGAATGTCACAATGTCATGATAAATCGCATATAGATTATTCAAATAACGGTAAAATAATACCTAGACGGTGAAAACATTTTCAGCGGCTTGACGGAGAAATAAATGTCTAGAACTTATTTGATGTCCAAATATTGATAAAAAAGCAAATTCCATTATATACACGCCGGCAAATTTTGGTAACGTGATCTTTATCAAAACAGACATTAACCTTATTTTTCAATTTGTACATGTTTACATAATATAATGAAAGCATCACATTTTATTAGATTTTTTAAAAGACATTATGATTGCCCCAGTAAGAAGGTTTTTCAGTTTTAGCCAGTTTTGTCATTTTAACTTCAAATGATAACAATTATATTACAAAAATACATCCAGCGTTAAAGCAAGTCTGAAAAAACTTTACATTTTACAAAAAAAAAATTTATCTTTTTTGTCCTTTCCGGGTCACATCTTTCGTTTGAGAGTTATTAATATTGTCTTCAATGATTAAATATTAAAATTTGATGATTTACTCATTAAGTTATTCCACTTTTAACATATTCATTAAGGTGGAGTGAAATTTTTAATTTGAGAATTTCGAAATCGGCATAGTTGGAAAAGATGCTCCATATATTAACAATTACAACAAAAATAATTAAAAAAATATATTCACAATACCTGGACATCGCCAAAGCTTTATATTTTATCATTTTCACGATTTTACCTAAGTATTTATAGCTCATGTACGCGAAATAAAACACACTTAAAATTTGTATTTTACCATTTATTTTACAGATAATACATTCGTAGATTGTTAGAATGGAGCAAATAGTGGAAATAAAAAATGTAGATATATTATTTACCGCATTGAAAAACTTGAAAATTACAAAAGTTACTATGAACGGTACTGCATTTTGGTGTTAAAAATAGGCATAAGGTGTCGTGACTCTAACCTTGTTTTTATTAATCCATCTCGCCTCAAGGGTCCACAAACAACGGCTGAGGCTTCTGTTATAATTTTCACACATCTCTCTGTACCTTGAGTGTGGCAAGGAAAATTCTTTATCATTGGTAGTATGACATTTTTAATTATCGTGTGATCGGTAATGGCTTTTAAAATTGTCTCGTTACTTACAAATTTGGTTAGTGGTGGCTCGGTTATATTTTCCCACTATATAACATCAATATAATGATCTGCTGAAAAATCAAAAACAGGCACTTTGAAGGTATGAATAAAATCTGATTGCATTTTCATTTGCCGAGCTTTCAATATTCTTCTCAACGCCAACTCTCTTACGTATTTTCGGTTGTCGTTTAACATGGCTAACAATATATTTTCGTGATGCCCAAAAAAGCCATTACGCTGGATTACTTGATCAATAATATCTTTTAAATCACTGGGCAAATACCGTGAAAGCACTATTGTTTCGTGTAAATGGAAATACATAATGGTTTGGTCTTAATGTTGAACCACATAGGTGCGTAAACTGTTAATACAAATGTTGTTAAAGTTACCATATTTGTTGATGGTTTTAGGGTAGAAATGTAAAGCCGAAGAATCCGATTCGCTGTAGTGAGCTACCTGGATTGTACAATTTTACCGGGATTTGTTTTTGATAAATTTTCATTGCAGAATCCGGAGTCAATAGTTTTACACATTTTCAGTAGATACATCTGATCTGTACTTAAATCCTATGTATTTGTCATACTTGGTAATGAACATTGAATGATTTTAAATTTCACAACAGGAAGTTGTTCAGACTTATTTAAAGATTTACCAATAATTCCAGTGAAACTTTGCGGTCCAGTCGTGGTTCCGTCGATGTTCTCAAAGAAATGTCGCAAAATGAGTTCGTTCGCTTGTAATTGACAGACAATCCACTGTAAAGGCCGTTTGAGATGTGATTCAAGGCGCCGAATAACACCTCCTTTGTACCCCGTATTAACTGCAGTTCCGTCGCATCCAATTGCAACAATTTTTTCCAAAGCAATATCTTTCGAAGACAGTAAAATAATTCCATTACTTATTGCTTCAGATTTTCCGGTTTTTAATGAAATGTGTCCTATGTACTCGCTACCTGGTTCTTTTAATAAACTTACGTGTTCTTCAGTTATTATTTTTCGCCGGTTGTCCTCCATGCTTAAAATGTTGTCCTTCCGTCCGTCGAAGTATAAACCAAATTCATTGGAATCGATTACTAACGGCTTACTAGTAAGGGCAGTTCTTTTTTTCATTCGAGCTCGACGAATTTTACTCCTATGCACAACGCGAGATGTATCGAGATGTTCTGTGAAATTAAGCCAACATCTTGTTATACAGCAAAAACAATTGCAGCTCCTGCTCGATCTGAAATACAATATATGTCTAGTGTTCTGGCCACAACAGGGAAGTCTTTCACCTCATGGTGAGAATTATTTGGTTGTGCTTTACTTTGCATTATTTCTTGAGGAATTGAAGACGAAGCACATTTTTTTGAGAGTTTAAAGTTTAAACTACAAGAAGGAATAGCGTCAGTACCCCGATCTACTAGATAATGTCTAGCGGATCGGAAACTTCGCCAAGATGATACGCGATACACTTCACTCTGATACGCGTTTGGGGTAGAAGGATTCGTTGCTGTGTGGGAATAGTTTAACTGTTCCTACAGTCCTACTTTATAATTATACTATAAAATAATAATGTAATTATATCATAGGTAATAAATAAACATTCAATTTTTTTTACATATTTATAAGTATTTCTAAGAATCGGTAGAACATTATTAGTGTTTTCAGTGTTTTTATCAAAAATTCAAAGTGGTGGCGATGTCGTAATCATAAATAAATATTTTTTTATATTTTTTATTTAAGATACTTATCTATGTACTTACATAACGGAGCACCAATTCCGCGTATGCCGAATTCTCTATTACGAAAAAAAAAATTCTCCATACTGGACCAAAAATATAAATAACTATCAGCCAAAAAATATGCTTCAAGAAAATTAAGACAAATGCTTTATTATTCTATTTATTTATTGGACAATTTGTATGGCGCCTCTTTTGTGAAATATCACCTCAGGGGCGCTTTACAGTGCAGTGTTTACAATACTTTACAGAGGCAGGTGTTACAAAAAATATAAATATATCAAACATTAAGTGAGGAAAAGTTAAGTAAAATTAAGTATTACGTCTATATATTACACCGTAAAAATGACAGAAGTTGAAATGGTCGAATTAGCTCAGTGGTCAGATCACTTTCCCGTTACGGAAAATGTTCTTAGTTCAATTCAAAGATGCGACTGAATCTTTTTCTGTCTTTTCTGTTTCACATCTTTCGTTTGAGAGTCGTTAATATTTTCCTAATGATTCATAATTAAACATTTTATTTGATGTTCTTCATGTTTTAAAATGATTTTTTGTATAAATTTAATAAAATAACCGTAAATAAGGGTTCGAGAAATGTTAGTCACCACCGCGGCTAATATTCTATTTAAAGAAAGGTATTTATATTTATAATACAATGGATTTTAGACATAATGAAACGTTTCTCAAATATTGTTTAATCTTATCTGTAATGAACCTTACCAAAGTTTTTATTTTTACATTATTTTGAAATGAATTCAGAACAAAGGGAAAACCGAAAGTTCCATTTCAAGGAGGTTTATTTCTAAGAGCGCTATTTAAGAGCACGATCAATTAAGAATACTATTCTAAGCCGTGACCTTTTGAGGTACGATCTTTTAATATCTTCGTATGAGACACACGTGTGCACAATGTAAGAGAAGACCATTTTTATTTGTTATTAAAACACACATAGATTACATAAAATATTTTTTTATATATGATACTCTTAATTCTTGTAACAAACTGGTCCGTGTAAACAAACTTATTTGTTATTTTGGGAGGGTGAGGGGCAAGTTTGTTGTATTTCCTCTTTTGTACAGATTATCTGAAAATCTGCATTTATTGGTAAAGGTATGAGACAAACAGCTCATACATAAAATATAAATATATACATGTTAAATACAGTCAAGCCAAAAAAGAATACAGTCAAGCCAAAAATTTTCATTTACCTACATTGAAACTTTGCCTAAGTTTCAATACCATTTTTTAATGTTTAATCCCATTGAACAGTTAAAAAAAGTATGTCACACACAGTATTAGTTCTTATTCTGTTGGAAGACAAATTGATATTTCAAAGCTTCATAGCTCACGGTGGAAATAACATAGCCGCCGATAAATAGTCGGGTTGTGTTAAATATACGCACAGAAAACTGTGAAAATTTCATACTGTCAAATCTTAACATTAAAGCCTATTTTAATAGACAAACAAATCGGTGTTTTACTTCATATTGATGTTGCAACGTAGATATTTAAAAAAACTGTGAAACAAAATGTTTGCCTACCCAACAATCAAAGGAATAATAATCACAGAGAGTGCGTTTTTTTCCGAAATTCTCACAAAACGAAAATAAAACAAAGAAGACCTCTTTTATATTCTAGCTGCAAGTTCCATACATCCAGATGGTTCCAGACGTCCGTATATTATTCCAATTGTTCAGTCTGAATAAGCTTTGAACAAAAACGTCTTCCAAAACTACAGAATAAACAGCAGACTTCATACTACGTTTTTCACGTGTTTACACCCGACGAGTCATAATATCACCATATACGTTATTGCCGTAACCGTATTTCCTAATATAACCGTATCGTCTGTTACCGTATCGTCTGAACTCTGATACCGTATTGTCTGTAACTCTGTAAGCATATTGTCTGTTAACTGAGCGACATGACAGGGAGATATTCCAGCGGTTCTCAGAGTGCAAAATATCGCCTTTTTTAGGTTCGTTGGAGATATTTAAGGAGCGGTGATTTTAGCCTTCCAAAGAAACAGAAGGATTTTGAGATTTGTATGGGGCGGGGAGAGCAATAAAATAGCATAAAAAATATTAATAATAACTTCTAACAAAACGAATTATCTTTGGTCAAGCGCATAAAGTAGGTACACTTTCTAAATGTAACTTCAATCTTGTAAGTCAAGCGTTCTGTAATTGGATTCAGTGCATGTTTTGACGAGTGCAATGTCGAAAAAATTTCAGTAAATATAAAAAAATTAAAGTTCATCTTCAACTTAAATTCCTGTAAGTTTTGTTACATTTTCGAAATCTGGCGGCTATATGTGACGTATTTAAATGGTTTACAATTACAGCAATCCCTCTCGGGTTGGTATGAAATCAGCAATATCCAATAAAATGTTTAGTAAGATTTCCAAAAAATATAAATTCTTTTTAAATAATCTGTATACCACGGTGGTAACCCGTGTGCGAGTCTTGGTACAACTTAGTGCGCAACTTAGCACAAAATTGTCCGCATTTTAATGCACGCGGTCGACCGACCCGTTTGGTAGCGGTATAAGTTCTGTCATAACCCACCGATCAATCACAGTTCAGTTTATTAACTCTTCGAATTATATTATATTTTATATTAATGTATAAAAATAATGAATTTTTTATAGTTCCGTACGCAGTCCTATACTATTAATCCGGTTTCGCTGAAAATGTCAAAGTTTGTTCTTGTTCGTACCAGGAGTGTTTAGAATGGTGGAAAGAGTCGGAAACGCTCGAGAAAGACTTAAGAGGAAGCTACAAGCCAAAAATGTGTATATCCTTAGTTTACCTTATATTCTAGGTAATAGGCATTCAAATCGCTTCACAAACGGAGTCTAGAAACGTTCGATTTTAAACACAAAACTGGTTTTTATTTATTTTGTAAATAATTTTTTAAGAGAGCAAAAAATAAAATCATGTGAAACTATCACAGATAATTTTAGCTATTATACTGAACTTTTTTTAAGTTGTTTCCTTGACGCGTTCATACATTTGTACTGAAAAAATATTTTTTTAGTGGTTTATATTTATATTTTTTATTCAGTAATTTTTTTTTATTTTTATTTGTATTATACTCAAGCGAAACGATATGAAAACCTTCAATTTATATAAACCATATTTTTTGGTATTCATAATGTAAACCAATTTGTTATAAAGATTAATCAAAATAGTGAATTGGCATTAAGCTTTCGCCTTAAGGTCAAACTCGAAGATTCGATTCCGATGATTCCCTCCAATATTGTATTTGTATGCCTTTCTTAAAATAACTATTTATTCATATTCATATTGCTTATGTTCGGGCGCAAACAAATAATTTGTCTTAATATTGTAAAGCAATACCTTGCAAAAGGCGTATTTTAATAAAATAAATTGATTCATCTATGAACACGTAGAATATTGCTCTTGAATTAGATACGGAGTTAACATGATGTAGTTTTTTAACGGTAATAATGTGGATTTCATGATACTACATGAAGTAAACAGTATAAAAAGTCGGGGGTGCCCGAGGAACACACGAATAAAATAATTATTTGTGGTAAATTGAGACGTAAGTGATTAACGAAGAAAAAGATTGTTTATGACTTGAAAGTGAATGGTTGAAGAGGTTGACGACGCCCAAGAAAGACATGGCACGATCAAGTAAAATAAATACTTATTACAGTAGAATAATATAACGTTCACCTTAAAAATGCACCCAGTTCTCAGGTTCTCTAGAATCCACATTCTTAAAGCTTTTCCCGAAACCATTTATAACTTCCAAACTCATTTATTCAGTATCAGCATTTGTTAATCTATATGAATATAATATTTTTCACTCAAGTTGAGGAGGTCATACACCAGCACTGTATAATAGACATAATAGGATAGAATATAGAATTCACCGGGTGACAACCAGCGGCCGCCAATCAACTGGATGGAGGAACTTATTGATCGATTATTATGATCGCTTACGAAGCGACAAAGTTTAGCAGAGCGCGACTGACTTCGGATCAGATTCATATGATACAATACTTGAGTTCAAAGGAGGATGAAACTCGCCAGCAGAACTAGTGGGAGAGGGGATTTGTACAACATTATGTTACGTTTACATCCGCGAGCCGAACTGACGGACTTAACTTTAACTTCAAGCAGTTAATTCGTTCCTTTCCCGTAATTCATGGTTGGCAAATGTATACGTACCCTTAGGCTTAATTTTAGTTCATGTTATGCAGTAGTTAAATAATTGATATTATTCTGTCAATAAACACCCTCTAAGTAATCAAAGTGTGATCATTTTTCTGCGCTAACGCTAACGCGAAAGGCTGAGAGCCAGTTCCCACTTCCGTTTTAAAAACGGAGGCGGGTACCGTTTTAAAATCGGATGCCCTAGCGGCAGTAGAAGATGTATGGAGCTGTTAACACTTGTCCGACATGATTTTAAAACGGATCCAGCATTTTTTGTCGGATGGATCGCCAGCGCAGCGCTTCCGACTTAAAATCGTATCTGAACTTGCTCGCTGATAGTTTTGTATAGCTGTTCACACTTGCCGCCTAGTTGTTCCGGCACAGTCCTCGCCACACCCCGACCCCTTCCCGCCCACTCTCAGTCGCAAGTAAGCAGGCACGCTACGTGGTTGTAGTTGGTTATTTTGTTAAGTAATTAAATTAAAACTATAATTATGGATAAGGAAATAAATCCAGAAAATTTAATCCCATTGGTCGAAGAAATAGTTGTGCTGTGGGATAAAACGACAGAAGCGTATAAAAATAATTCATCAAAATTATCGGCTTGGCGAGAAGTTTGCTGTTTATTGATGCCGGATTTTGAAAAATTAGAAGAAAAACAAAGAAAAAATTTTGGTAAATTATCAACTTCTTTCAAAATATATATTTTTTTTATTTTTTAAAGTTTAAATAAGATGCACGATGCACGGACGAGCGTATCAGTTTAATAAACATATTAAAAAAAATTGAGTTGTTATTGTTTTCTTACCTTAAAAATATCGATAGCCTTTCTTTAGGACAAATGCACTCTCTCAATTTTATATTTTGATATTTTAAGCTCTCCGAAACTCTTTCCTGTAGATGGTTATAGGAAGTGATAGACATTATAAAATAATTAAAACTTTAGTGAATCACTTCTCAACTAACCAATTAACACTTAGAAAGTTCCTACAGAAAATCTTTCAGCTATGATTTGGTGAACCCAAAATTTTCTTTTCACTTTTTTCCTTCTTTTTAATAAGTACCACATGACAACAAGAACTTCATCGTCCATTGCACACGATCGTCTACTGAAGAATGAGCAAATAAAATGTTTTGGTTGAATCGACAATTTTTTTTTCGTAGATAAGGATTCGATTTTAAAACGGAGGTGTGAACATGGCCATAGGGCATCCGATTTTAAAACGGGACCCGCCTCCGATTTGAAAACGGAAGTGGGAACGGGCTCTGACGCGGTAGCTAGCCGACTAGTGACGGCAGCATAATTCTTCTGCGAGGTATGAGCGTCAACATTTCTCTGCGCCTCCGAAAGGCAGAAGCGGTAGCTAGACGACTAGTGACGTCAGCATGATTCTTCTGCAAAGTAGGGAGCCACGTATTTACATATAAGTCCTACACAATAATAAGTAGAACGTGAGAAGCCAATGATTACAGACGAGACAACCATTGTTTGCAATTTTTTCCTAACTATTATTTTTTTGGTAAACTAATGTTTAAGACAAGATTTTTTTATGAATAGCACAAAAGGTAACAATTATTAGCCTGAAACACTCATCCACATTGAAAAATCTCCTGATAAAAGATACATGACGCCAACGGGACCGTTGGCGTCATGTATCTTTTATCATGTGTTTTTTGTCATGTATCTTTTATAAGGAGATTTTTCAATGTGGATAAGTGTTTCAGGCTAATAATTATTGCTTATAAATAATTGTTTTTCCTAACTGTTAATAAGTTTGAGAAACTCTGAAATTTACCTATAAAAATCGTTAAATTATGAAGCCAGAGGGAAAAAATCGCGAAGCTTCCAAAAGACCATGAATATATACCGCGTAATTTTATAGAGGCCCAAAGCTTGTGACATTTCTTTAAATTTTTTTAGCTGTATTAGAAGTTACAGCTCCATCTGATATGAAAAGGCTTACAATGTTGTTCATTTTGGAACAAAGAAAAATCGTGTTTTTTCTTGTCTTAAACAAAGAATATTTACAATATGAGAGTTTTTCGTAATTTGATAACCTGATAAAAAAACATGTTTGAGATTTTTCGCGGTATGTTTATAGAAAAAAATATGCAATATCGCATAAAACGTAATTTGTATTTAACCAACCACAAAATTGCCAAATGTTTTTTTTATATGCTTTCAAACATAATACATATTAGGGCTCAGAGAAGTTGGTAGCAAAACTTATCAATTCATCAATAAAATGACTTATTGGTTTTGACTTGGCCAATCAATATTGAGATATTGCTACAAGAAATATATTTAAGCCATTAAAGAAAAACTAATAATTTCAATATGTTGGCTTTTCGGAATAAAATCAAATGGCTTATCGAGATTATGTTTTTTTTTTTGCTTAGATTTTATTATAAATTGACCATTATGAATAAATATTTATATTTTTTTTATTTATTTATTTATTTATTTTAATGGTTTCATTCCGCAGAGAAAAAAAGTTATTTCAGTTAAAAGAAAAAAATATTTATAATATTACGAAGTTAACAGTTCTAAAATTGAATTATTTTTTATATAAACCTGTTTTGATTTCAGTGGAAGGACTAGCTACCCATTTTTTATAGTAATGATTTTCTTCACTACTGAGAAGAAGAGAAAATCGAGTCATATAAGGTCAAAACAAAAGCATCAACCTTTTCTTAGATTTTAATAATGGATCCAACATAAACGTATCTTCGAAAACAAATCGAAAATCAATGGTTCAAGGATCATTTATTTGAACCCTAAAAATCTCGGCTTTTAGTTGATTGAATATTTTTCAACCTTCGATTCACATTGCTATTATGTAAATTAGGGACATAACTCTACCGGGTTGAGTTCTTGACTTTGTGGCCCAGACAAACGTGGAATTTGTTCAAATAATAGGGTTTTCTCGTTTTATTGCTTATATGACATTACAATCTCTTTGGCTAAAAATGGTGAAGTGAATAACGGGTATTAATACAGTTCAAAGTTCAGGTAGTTTGGAATGAAGAAAGAGTTTCAAAGTGTAATTTTGAAAAGCTCGGCACACGAATAAACCACGAATTTAAACGATATAGGACATTGAAGATTGTAATTTTGTCATAGACTGGGGAGTACGCCAAACGCGTGCCTAACATTTATTCCAAACTTGGCCATCTTGACAAATCTACAATTGCGAGCACTTCATTAAAACTGGTAATTTCTTTGAATTTCTTCCAGAAATCCTTAGAAGACCAAAAACGCATCGATCATGCCTAATTTCAGAAGAAATTGATATCCACGAAAACCCCTTTATAAGTTTTTGGTATCCGGTGTTTGACGGCTACACTTGAAACGCCGAAAAGCATATAAATATTTTTTTTTTTTAAATTATTTATTACAAAATAATACAAGATTTAAAATTGTAACAGCATGCAAAATAATTTTATTTTTTCCCTAATAATTATTCCACTACTCTATAAAGTGAGATCCAAGAGCTCGTGTTTAAAAGTAATGCTTAAAAGATGATGTGTAAACAATATTCAAAGTCTAATTAAATAATTACAAACGTAATTTAATATACAAATTAACATTAATCAATTTTCAATTTAACTACAAACAGAAATCAATATCCAAAATTTTAGAGAATTAGTATTATAACAAGAGCAAAATTTATTTTTTAAATGCAAGATAGATAGCTTGTATGCGTATATTAAGGGTACAATATATCACTATCCAATTTCAGGGAGTTAAATTTCGGTTATCTTAATTTTTTTTTGGACAATAGTATATTTTACCATTTTAAACCTAAATACAAGTAGTGGTACTGAGCCGTAATCGTTCTTAGCATTGGGATGGCTATTAGGCCCTTTGTTATGAATATATTGCTTATGCTATCTAAGGTGTGAATTTTATTGTTGAAATATTCTTTAGAAATTTGATATAAAGCGTTTCTTTATACAATTCTGTGATAGTTGGTAAATTGAATTTTCGAAATATTTCTAAAGTTGGTAAGTCGTATGGTTTCTTGGATAATTTTAATAATCATTATTTTAATTGTTAATATGGGCTGTAACTCCCCACCTTATAATGCCATGCTGCAATGGGGACTGTATTAATGCATAACACACTATTTTTTTAGTTTTCTTGTTTAATATGTTACGTATGTTCTAAAAGACATAGATAAGATTTCTTATACTTTTCACTGTGAGGTTGATATGGTCTTTCCATTTAACGTTCTTAATAATGAAAATAACAATATTTGGATGACTTTTACACCGCCATTTTTGGACAAAATAACCTCAAGGACACTGTACAAATATATCATACATTTTTACAATGATCTATGTTATTACTCACTATATGTGGAGATAATATACAGTACAATACTTACCTGGTAGGTCACTTGAGATTAAAACTTAATTAACATTAACTGATTGTTTATTAGCGAAATTTAGAGACAGGATTTTGGACTTAAATGGAAAATTGGATATAACTGGACATTTCTCTCAGCAATGGTATATTTAATTTAAGGTTATGACAGCTTAAAGGGGTAAATTTTTAGTTTAGACCTGAATTCTGAATGACTTGTTTTGTATCTTAGTTCCTGAGGAAGTTGATTCCAAGCCTTCGGCCCAGATGCTCCGAAAGCGCGATCACCAAACTTTGTATTTGGCTTGCGCTTAGGTTCTATCAGTCTGCCTACAGCCGATGATGTTGCTGATCTCAGTGTTGACTGCTAGTGTTTTCCAGGACTCATAGTTCAGAGATGTATGGTGGAGTCATTTCATTGATGGATTTAAACACCATCCAGCACAATTTGTTTTATCTATAAAGATTCCAAGATATTCCATTCGATTTATAATTTAATTCATATACTGCTATATTTATTTCGAACCGGTGCTTGACGTCTACACCAAAACAAACGCTGAAAACCACATTAATTTACTACTTTGTTTAATACAACCCAGTTCTTGACGGCTACACCAAACCTAACGCTGAAAACCACATTAATATACTGCTATATTTAATACGACCCGTGCATGACTGCTACACTAAACCAAACGCCGAAAACCACATTAATACACTGCGGATGCCTGGACTCATTGTGGCCAGGCCTCTCGCCACGCTCATTCTCGCCGGGACTGCCTTTATGTTTTTATCATGCTTACATCTGTAAATATTGTTTTTGTCTTTATTATTTCACCTTAGATACCAAACCATCAGGCAAACACATTTCTGATGTGTCCTTGTTTTGAGTTACATTATTTCGTACTAATAATCATCCATGCATGGTCTTTAATCGTTCTAAAAATAAATCTAGCTTATTTTTACAAAAAAATGCTGAGTCCTGACGTGTGCGGCTAAGGAGTTTAAACAATCATTTTCCTCACAAAGCCGCTGGAAAAGGGTGGGTCCACTCCAACGCACGTTGCAACGGTCCAAAGCGTAGGCTAAAGAAGAATAAAATGGAACACGGCATAAGAACCCAAAAAATATTCACATGCGGATAACGTCATCTGCGTTAGGAGTTTACCGAAGATCAGTGCCAAAGAGTTTAATTACGTTTAATTGTTGGAGCACTTTCCAATGAAATAACAGTTAAAAACAGCATTCTCATCAAAACCCTATATCTAAATTATTATAACTCTTAATGTTAATTTGTTTATTTCAGAAATAATGGGCTGTGTATAAATTATGAAAACTGAAAAATAATGATCACAAATATTCATGGTAAGGAAATGTACACTCTTTATTTATTTATTTATTTATTTACGACCTAATGGGCTTTTACAAAAGTAGTTAATAAGTAATACAGTTGTGCTACATAGTTTACAATAAATTATGATTTTTGATTAAATTAAGGTAAATTCAAATTAATAGTGTGGATTACGGAAAGCTCAATATGTATTAAGGAACATATACATATAAAAATAAAAGTGTATTCACTACGGAGTTGTGAATTCATACATCTCAGTAAAATGATTAAAAAGTTTTCGTTTTATAACTAATACGGAATCTTTAAGCATGTCTACAATATTCCCAAATTTATTGCCAAAATGATGTAGTCTATTTATAGGTGTATGAGCTTCATAGTTGGTTTTAAAATTGTCACAGAAAAATTTAGCACTTTGCCTCGTATTTCTAGTCGGTACTTAAAATTTTATTTTGGCGAGAATTTCAGGGTTGTCAATGAAATTATTAATAATTTTATTTAAAAGTACAAGGACAGAGATGATGCGCCTATCTGATAGCGTTATTAAGTTAAGTTGTTTCATCAAAAGTAAATAGTTAATATTTTGAATTGGAATATTCAGTTTAAAGTTAATAAATCTTAGAAATTTGTGCTGTACCCTTTCAATATTGTCAAAATGGAGGCAATAGGATTTATTTAACCCTTTACTCTGCCATCAACCGTTAACAACCTCGGAATACAATTTAAAGAAGAGGTCTAAACTTAAATCCAGTTACGGCTAAAATTAAGTATTGCACGGAATTACCTTTTAGTTTGCAACAAATTGCATTTCGGTTTTAGTGCTCGTAAAAAAAAACAATCTAAAATACACCAAAGTTTTGGGTTCTTTTTGTACAACTTTAATTTGTTAACACAATCAAATATCAAAGAAATGAAGAGTTTTGATGTCTTTATACGAAGTGATAAAGAAATATATTTTTAATTATAGGATAACACACATAATATAATCCTGTTATGTCGCCAGCTCAAAGTTATGAGTTATTTACGATTGTTTGTGGTTCTCATTCAGTTAGGTTATTCCATGAAATAATAGTTTATCAAAGTCGTTATGTATTCACGGTGATAGAATACGTGAACTTTTGGATTATGATCCAAGTAAAAAAACTGAAAAATTAAATTTAAAATTATTAACATTAAGGCTTTTTAAACGGTTTTTCGAAGTCATACAGTATCCGAGATTTCGGAATATTCAAATTACTCCAAATAATAACATAATGTTAAAAAATGTAAATTGTTATAAAGATTTTTTGCGGAGCAAATATTGCGTGATATTTGCTAAATATTTCGCTAAGGGAACGAACCAAAATGATTTATTAATATATGCATTCTTTGGAAAACACATTTTACTTTTCGCATCTCTCATGTCTTGAGTAGCTTAATGTGAAGCAGGTAATGGCGAAGACATGCGACGTATTCGTAGTTCAACGTTTATAAATAAATTTGCCAACGTAAACCTATGTCAAGCATGTTCTATACCTTTTAGTTTTTTCATAATGCTCATTATATGTTTAAATAAACATCACCTTTTGAAATACACTCATAATTTTTCAAAAATTAAAGTTTAGTTTTACTGGCCACGATACAATATTTAAAAAAAGACTAACAAGTGCCTATACTAACGACGAGTTTATAATTTGCATTGTCTGGTATTCATTTGCTTGAATGCTGCAAGGTTTCGAGAATTTAATAATAAGTTCAGCGAAAAGGCTCTTTGTTGTTTAAGTGCGTAGAAAGCATTAATAGAGTCGTTAACGTTACAAGTGGCGGTTTGACTCAATTAATATTATAACATATCGGTATATTCATAAAATAATCAAACGGTATCCGTCGGAACCAAAGCAGTTCATTGAATAATTTAAATGGAGGGCAACCAGTGCTAAATCTCTGAAAACATTGTGTAAAAATGCATGAAAGGCGATCGGACAAACGTGCACCAGTTGCGCCATACCAATAAACCTTTCGAGCAAAATAAAATCATGTAGGTACTCGTCAGAAGTTCAATATTAAGCGGTTTTAATATTTATTTCTTTATTGAACGCCCGTAGTGCTTTTAGAGATATAATAGAGAATACTGTTATATCTGCGTTACTATGCAGATTTTGGTATTGGAAACTCTCTGTAAAAATTAAAAGGTTCTTTATTATTTTAATTGTGTTTATTTACGTTAAAATTAATAGGACTGGATTTAGCCACACTGTTCATTACCCTAGGGTTGGTAATTCTCTAGTTCGAGAAGCTTGTTCCCTATCAATATAATTTCACAAGTATCTGTTACACTCTAGCGACATCTGGCGGACTCTGAAGTTAGCTTTATGACTAGCGCCATCTATCGCTTAAATACTCAACCTTATTACTATACATCACAAATAAAATAGTGCAGAAATGTAATACCTAAGTACATATAATAAATATCATAAGATACAATGACCACTTTTCATGTTAATTTGTAGTTACAATGTCGTAGAATTTGCATTAAGGAGTACAACAAGCTTACAATTATATTTGTATATTTTATACAATATTCACATAAACGAGAAAAATAGAAAGAAATATATTTAATTTATCAAACATCGACCAACTTCATTTTGCAGATCCGAAGTATTAACTCTGTTGGGTTTATAATGGTTTACGTATAGTTCTATTTGAAAATATAAAATGTATTAAAGCAAATTTAAAATGAAAAATTGTTCAGCTAAATATATTTACAACATCGGTATATGTTTCCCAAATGTTGGATTCGTCTCATAGGCGCGTATTACTGCGACGTTGTAGAATATGGTAGGTACTGTCTTGTATCTGTCCTGCCACAAACATGGAAAAAAGTGTAGATACTCAGGGGTATTCAATAAAAAATTAATAATTTTAGAATTAACACTTTGTCGTAAGTAATTCTTCGTTCCGATAAATTTAATAAGTAAAGAAGGTAGCCGTAATTTAGACATTCTCTAGGAAAACCTGAAATGTACATATATGTTAAAAAATTATTTTGGATTCTTTCAATGGTTGTGTGAATGAATTTCATAAATTGGAGACCAAACTGTGAAATCATATTCAATATGTATCTCCTTACTGGTGATAAATACAATGTTTTTATAGTGTAGATGTTATGAAAATTATTAGATAGGTAATCTTAAAATAAAGCCAAACATTTTCAAAGCTTTGTTGGACACACCTAGTAAAAACCCAGTAGATAATTTAAAGAAAAACAATATTATTTACAAAATAAATGCATTTGGTATTTTCACGAGTATTTGGTTTCCTAGAACAGACAATCTGCATAGCTAACTCTTCGACTATTCAATGTCCATTGTAGGTATTTTGAGGGTGCGCCCCTTAATAAATGTTTCCATCTTTGCAGACGTAGATTAAAAAGATGGTGACAAATGATGAAAAATAATAAAAAACTAATGATTACTCGCTTTTTACAAGCTATGACATATTTAAAAAAAATGTATACCCTTCAAGAGTTCGGAGCCGAAGAGTGCTCGGAGCCAGTGGAATTTTATTTTTTGATTGGAGGAGAGAAAAGAGCTTATTAAGTACAAGATCTGGACGCATAACGCCTATTAGACCATTCCGAGCAATGTGGAAACTCTGAAAAATAATTTTAACCACAACGAAATAGAGTGTCTATCACTTCGAAACGTGTCACAGATATAATATATACGAGCATAACATAAAATTGAGTTTCATATCAAACCATATACCCAAATAATTGATTTCCGAGACAGAAACTAACGATATGTCACTAATAGAATGATAACAAATTATAGGATTCCTTATTCGATAAAACCTCATAATTCGACATTTATTATATGTATAACATTATTATTAAACTATTACGTTATGACACTATTGGGATCAAAAGACCAATAGCATCAACGTGGCGCATTTCAAACAAACCAAGAAATTGATCTAATCGGTTTGTTTTTTCACATAATGTAATAATATTGGAAATTTACCTAACATTAAAATTCTTATTATATTGCCTTCCTTATCCAGATTATTCCTTGGTGAGAAATAGCATCTCTGTTTTTTTTCCTGTGTTCAAATATCGCTCTGTGGAATCAACCACTGCCTTTTACAGCTCTCATTGAGTTGTAATTTAACCATAAGTGGATGAGAAATATTCTGGATAAGGAAGGCAACATAATAAGAGTTTTAATGGCAAGTAAAACTCCAATATTATGTGGTGCCGTTCCTTATCCAGAATGTTCCTTGGTGAGAATTGTCTGTTATCGTCTGATGGCAGTGTTGATGTCGATTGTAATCACCTTCATGTAACAGCATCGGCTAGAGTTCTGCCCTTACCAATTTTACAAAATTCCTTACATTGCTCCAATATTTTTTTATTAAACCGTTACACTTTGAGTCTGTCTCAAGCTCGAGATATTGCAGGCATTAAGGGTTCTTTTAGAGAAATGGAGGAACCCGGCGATAGAAAAATTCAATAATTATACATATTCTCGAAAGCTGCATTCTCTGCGAATCCTGCTTGTAGAGTTCAAGGAAAATAAAATTGTCGAAGTTTGGTAAACGCCGGCGGTGCCTCCGTCTTTTTCGTTTATTGTCACACTTTGCGGATTCACAGGAGGAACTTTCAGAACACAAATGCCTTCATTTATTTTTTCGTCTTTCGTCACGATTTAGACTCGCGGACATGGGAACTTCAACCGCTTCGAGCGACAAAACTTTATTTGAGATTTCTTAAAAATCTTTTGGAAGAAAAAGATTTTTTTAATCGTGATATTTTAATTAAAGAACCGTTCGTGCATAAATTTAACCGTTTGAAATATAAGCATGATTTTAATTGAATACATAAATAAACCACTCACAAGATTGATAACTCCGGGCTTTTTCTATGAAACAAGTTGGTCCAATATTTAAGCATAGATAAGTCAACATTTACTATGCGTGTGAAACGTCTCAGTCAGGTCACACCATATCGACGAAGATAGAGGAAACAAAGGAACGACTAAAAACAACATATTTCTCAAATTATTATAAGCAATAATTAGTCGCCAGAATTATCCATACAAATTAAAAATATCTCCCGAGTAAAAATAAATGCCGCCGACGGGAATTGAACCCACGCCTTCTGATGTCCGGTCAGGTGCTCTGGACCACTGAGGTACGTCGGCTTATTTCTAACACGCCAAATAATTAAATATGTACTAGTACCAAATATTTTTT
The DNA here is from genome assembly GCF_061612785.1 of Hesperophylax consimilis. NCBI lineage: Eukaryota > Metazoa > Arthropoda > Insecta > Trichoptera > Limnephilidae > Hesperophylax > Hesperophylax consimilis. The sequence goes on along the minus strand of NC_142859.1, from coordinate 30,255,636 downwards.
TATGTGCAGTTCTATGCACAAAAAACCTTGTCTTTTAAACATTAGTATATCATTAAAAAATAATAATATAATTCTAATTCGGTGCCTACCCCATTCATAAGCGTAATATATTTTTAAAATAAAAATGTTTGAAATCTCAAAATTCTAAATGTTTCCTCACGAGAACTAGCCTCTATCTGACATCAGTATTATCCTGTGAAAATAATTATCTTTCTTCACAGCTCATTTTCTTAGGACAGCGCCTTATCAGGTGAAAACTTTTTATCTTGATAAAAAAACAATCAAGCTGTCGTGAAAATTATTTGAAATTTGAATGATTATCTTCAAATTATGATCGTAGTTGGAATAAACAATCGAGATTTATTAAAAATGGTTCCACGATAACTCAACACAGTGACAATTCAACACAGTTTTAAAAAGTGATATAAAGTCATTAGAAACGATGAAAAAAAAAGAATTAAACCTTACCTTACCTAACCTAACCTACTTAACCTAGTTAATAGAGTTTTTGTTTCATCACTTTCCATTACTTTATATAACTTTTTAAAGGTAATAAAAGGTTGATAATTCATCACGAATTATCACTTTGATGATTTATCCGGTCACCATTAAAAATAAACTGAAATTTTAAAGATTAACATGATAATACTTTCCAATGATAGCTTCTAATTTTGACATTTCTCCGTTTAAACAGAAAAGTGAAAAACTGAGTCACATGTTATTATTTTTTAAATTTCAGTAAGACAATGAATTATAGATAACAGGTTTAATCATTAATAAATAAGGTAGAACAATGTAATTATACCTTGCATGCGTTGATGTATTATACATTGGTTGTTGTTTGAATAATGCAACCGATATAATCACGGTTCAACACAACACACAACACAACACAATCCAATCCTAGCGGCAACACGGGGAGGATACGGTCTGAAAAAGAAAATAGATTCAACTCTGTCAAGTTAATAATAATAATAAGTGCAATCCCACAGAGAGTATAAGTACATAGTTATAACATATAGGGATTTGTGAGAACATATTTATAAATAAGAATAAAAATAAATCAAAAATTAAAATTGAACAACGAAATAAAGAGAGAAAAAATAGATTGTTTTTTATTAGAGCGGTTCGGGGGAGTTTCAATTATGGGTGGCCAAAAGCTGTTACAAATACTGCGGGGTAGTTACTTTATGTGAGAAAATTGTATGACCGTACCACCCGCCTAGAAATTATTTATTAAGCATAAAACACTTAAATACTTTTAATAAAAAATATATTCTTTGAACATGAAATGAAATCAACGACAAATTAAAAAAAGTTTTTGTACACTGTTGTAAGTAATGTCGTATCTATAAGTTACTCACTGTGAACTCAATTTTTTTTTAAAGTCACGAGGTTTGGATTTTTTGGTTGATTCAAATCAAAGTTAATACTCTCACTCTTCCTGAAAGCATCAAAGCAGTGGATTCGTATATTTGTTGGTTGTGCCCGTATTTTCGTTGGAATTGATAGATTCATAACATTTTTTCAAAGCAGGCATTCGGCCTGACATTATTGATGAATTACATGTAAAATAACAAGACTTCTTTTCTACTAACCATTTTGCGTTGCCCTGAATACATCGTCGTAAAGATGATAGATCCTGACGTGGGATTTGATCAGAGTATATGCTCACAAGTTGTCAGCAATACCTAGGAAATACCCAAAAATTATGACACTTGCTGACATACCTACTACGGGAGGTTTATTAAAATTTAACCACGTTTTGACTCTGTCTCAAAATGCGCTAAAAGCAACCCGGGCGTAATCTGAAAATAATTTTTTTAACAGAGGGTTCGTTCACCCTCACTACCGTATAGCGGTTGTGGAAGGTCCCAGGGGTACAAAGTAACCTACCTGTTTTTTGGTTTCCTATTTTGTGTCCAGTTTATTGACGATATGACGATAAGATTAAGCGTTGGCAAAGCGTAATTTCTTCATGAACTACTCGGCCTTTTGCTCCCGATTGAGAACTGAGAGCTAAAAGCAGACGGACATCTCGCTAACACCGGATAAACCATATATTCAAATCTGCCAAATCTCTACAACACAACACACGACGTCGTGCTTTATGTTCGTGACATCGTGACGTCAAATGAAAGCACCGCAGATATCCATTTAGCCAGTACTCAGCTGTCGAAATTCAGATCGGAGTTATTCCCTCCTGATTGAATAAGACGGCGTCGCGTCATCGCGTGCGTACACGCTTAGCTGTGGCGGCAGAGGTTGATCTCACACAGGGACTAAATTGCGTTGCAAATGGCGCGAAGAAAAGAAAATAAGTCGAAATCGGATAGAAATAGAGATGCTATCTCTCACTAAGAAATATTCTGGATAAGGAACGGCACTACATAATGAGATATTGACACATCGTGGTTTTGTAATCTTCAAAGTTTGTAAAACAGGGCCCTTTTCTTTTGCTGTATACAAACGCAATATGGCAAGATAAGATACGAAAAAAGGTGCTATTAGCTCAACTGTTCTTTTAATGTAGCTAGAATCATGAGAGTTAAATTATTGAATGTCGGTCATAACATTGAATAATTTGATGTACTGGTAAGATTTTAAGAAAAATTTTAATATGGGTCAGATGATCCATTGTTTACAAAAATAATGATAACCTAATAGATATTTTTCTAATGCAAATTGTATTTAGTCTCATCTTTTACAAAATATTAAGCCATACTAAAACTCTATAACAAAATCCCGAAGGAAATTGCTGTGATAGAAAATATTAATAAGTTCAAAAATGAATTAAGAAAATATGTCTATCTCAATTATTAATGTTTCTTTTTTTGTGACTTTATTGGAATATTTAAAGAAAGGTTATGTTTACCAAACAATGTACATGTTTATATGTTTATAAAACTATTAGCACACACGAAGATGTGAGCTAACTTAAGATTAATAAATAACAATACTTTACGGTAAAAATTAATATAACTAAACAGTTCAAGTAAGTAAGTTATTAGTATACATGTATTTAAAAACGCGCTAAACGGCACACTTACTGGACATGTATTTATTTATAATGCTATATATATATAAATACATGTTTTTACAAACTTTTGATGTACATAATAATTTTGAGGTATATTATTAAAGAAGTAAAATCTATTAAAGAAATTATAAAATAGAACAAATTTGTTGAATTCCGTGCAGTTGAACACGTCTTCTATTTTTTAGAAAGTATGTAGCTGAATGCAATCTAGATATAAACAAGTGTCTAAATGACTCGATCCCATTGTTGTTGCATGTGTAAATAATTTTTGATCGAGTTTTTCTAGTTGTAATATTTGGTCATTTCTTCGATAGAACAAATCCTTTAGACCAACTCGTGTATTCATAAAATAATATTCTTTATTGAGCGCCATTTCACAAAAAATAAAGCAAAAAAAATAAAAAAAATGCTTTTAAAATAATGTTGTAGTACTGGAACTAAAAATATTTTTTGTCATAGACTACTTTATTGTGTACCTATTCGAATAATTTGATTTTCGTTTGCGCTTTATTTTCTCGGTAGAGATTACCAGCTTAAAATGTACGAAACACAATTTTGTAAGATAACATGTACCTAGTTAAATTTCATCACTGTGTTCCATGCTTTTACTGATACATTTCATCACCGTTTTCTGTGCTCATACAGATACATTTTAGGATGTATAAATTTTATGAAAAATTTTACACTTTTTTTCCATTATTTTTGTGTGATTTGCAAAGCGTTCGTATATACACACCTTTTTAATGATTGATTTCTTCTCACTAGGTGAGTTGTTCTATTTTATTTTAAATGTGAGGGTAACCATGTTGATATCCGAACATTACCCGATGCATAATTCGCTAAACTAAACTAAAACAGTGAAAAATTTTAAAAAAAAATGTATCGCTTATAAAAAAAAACTTAGATTATAATGAATAACCCCAAAGTTTCCTGTTGGAACATTAATGGTGGAGCGTGGAATACTAATCTAGATGATCAGCAATTGATAATTTAACTACAATTGGTACTTACAGTTGGAATTGGGAGAAGATCAATCAGTTATTTTTTATTTCGTTTAATTATTTATTTATTACTTCGTTCATGTTTAGGTATTCTATCAAAAGCTAAATTATGTATATTAATAAATGAATTATTTATGACTTGACTTATGTAATGTTTCCGTCCTGCTACATTTATACCTACATTAAAATAATGATTATTTCTCCTGTCTGATCTGCAAAATTTTTTAACATCCTGGTCGTTGTCCTTCGATTTTCCTAAGCTGTTGGTGGCGCCCTTTAGAAGGACTACCTTAAGAGGAAACCCTAGCTAAGCCTTTCGATCCCCGTATGGAACATACGGCAAAGATCTTAATATTTAATTCGCAATAATGCCCCTTTTTCAGCGTTGTGTTTCTTTTTGGTTTTGAAATTCATATGAGATATGAACGGGCTATTAATGCATATATTTGTGGTAATCCTGGTTCGTTTAAATTAGAGTGAATGATCCCCTTACCATTGAAATTTTTTAAAACTTTCTTATAAGACCGCGTGTTTAGCCTACTTCTGTCCCCTGCAGTACGCCCAACTCTAATACAGTGGTAATCGCTCGCAACTTTTCCTTCCTGACCCTAAGTAAATCCGAGAACATGAAATAGTTTCGTTATTGCACAAATTAGTATAGTACAGTATTGACATGCATAGAGCGTCGGCTTTCGGTATCTCAGCTCCGGGGTCGCCTCCATCTATTTTAACATATATTAATTTTGTTACTCGACACTTAATCTTTTATAGGGAAGGGACGAGAGGGGGGGGGGGGAGAAAAGGTAAACTATATGATCGAAATATTTTTTTTTCAAATTACGTTGGCTCCTCCACCGACCAAATACGAGAACGGTGGATGGTGATCAGAAATCAAACGCTGACTCCGACGTGGCTAGACTATACCCCATAGCTGGCAACCCATTTCATAAAGGTACCCTGACCTATTGGATCCGTTCACGTCCAAGAGAAAGCGAATTAAGTCATCACGCCATTTCCGAAATCGCTCCAACGCCCTTTCCTCCGGACGAACTACTTTACTGAGTCTATATGGGGGAGGTAATTGCATCCCATATCATGATACTAACGCGAAAAGTGTGTCGTGTAGGTTTTGCCTGATGAAGCTCAATCTCCCACGTGCTGTCAGACCTACAGTTTACCTCAAAGAAGCTGCTGTAATTCCGCCAAGGGAGCGTTCCAGTTGGCTTACATCAGCTTCCCGGTCGACACCATTGGATAATGTGATAGCGCTGCGGACTTATTCCCACGTAATACCACGCCGTCGCCCCTCCACGTGGATTTTCACAGACGTCCAAAGTGCCTTCAGCCTATACGCCCCAACTGCTGACCATGTTCCTGTTCATTACCAGTTGGCATCATAATTTTCATTCCACTTTCGCGCCCCTTTTTCAACACGGCCCCGTCAGAGGGAGTAGTCCCCTAGCGCCTCGTTGGTCCGATCCGTCCACGTTGGCAACCCCTCTCACGTGATAGCGTGAGAAAAAAAATCCTTCTGTCTAGTCCGTATTTGTGAGATACGGATTTGCAGCGACACTATCAGACATTAGCCAACTATTAAGTTTAGTCGAGGGGTAAATTTGGGAATGGGGTAAGGCTTGAGGGTAATAATATTGATATTGTCGGGGAATCCTGAAAATCGACATGTTGGTTTTATGTACATATTAAAGTGGATTAGTAGTAACTGTCAGTCGGCAAATATCAGCATCGCGCGTTCCAAGTCTATCTGGGAATTTGGTTGAATTGAATTGGAAATAAAAAAACTTACCAAGCCCCTATCCGCTAAATAACAACATCCAGGTTGGGTTTTACACAACCGAGGCCATTTTGGCGGGGTGTTCGCGAATACCACTAGATTTACCCTAAGTTTATACCTAATATTTTTTTCTTCACCTGAGATATCCCCAATCTTATTTTCCTAATTTTGATTGTGTTACCTTCGTTATTTGCCGTAATGAATGTACATACTTCGATCTTCCCTCTCTAACCTAGTAGTTATTGAAAAATTTTCGTTGTAACACGGCTTCGATCGAGCCCAACACGCGATAGCAAGATACTTAGGTATATAGATTTTCAGTTATAATTTGACTTTAGTCCGAGGCTTCATCGAAGCCCCAACGAGAGATTTTTAACACTTGCGTTCTATTTTATTCGAGAAGGAATTTTAACGTTTATTAATTTTAATTACGATTCATTTATAATCCGTGACTTTATTTAAATCATAGCAATCGCGTTCTTCTTTATTTGAGAAGGAAATTTTAGCGTTTATTAATTTTAATTACGATTCACTTATAATCCGTGACTTTATTTAAATCATAGCAATCGCGTTTATTCGAAAGGAATTTCAAGGTTTATTAATTTTTAATCACAATTCATTTATAATCCGTGACTTTATTTAAATCATAGCAATTGCGTTCTTCTTTATTCGAGAAGGAAGTTTAAGGCTTATTAATTTTAATTACTGAATTTAAACCAATTAAACTTTTCAACCTGAATTTATTATTACGTCAAGGACACTGAGTCTAATTTCTTCAAACACTGAATTGAACTGTATGTTTTGACCAGAAAATTTCTAAGTCCAGAATAAATTACCAAAGTGATAATTCCTCGTAGCGCGGCGCGTATACTTCCTTAAAGGTCCTCGGCGACTTGTGACGAACTATCCAATTTGTGCCCCCGCACGACGTTTTATAACAGTAATTAATTACGTTTGTCATTGCAATCCCACCTTTATAGAAGCGCTACGGCCCCATCTTTCTCGCCCAATATCCTCTGTGTCACTTAAAACGTATCAGGTCTATACTTCTGCGTTTCTCAGAAAAAACGGACATTTGCCGTTTCACAACACAGGCCCGTACTGGTGAAATTCTCAAGTTCGCCTCTCCTGGTAGGTGCCTTCTAATCCGTCAGAATTGACCTGTTTTTCTAATTTAAATTTTTTCGCGTTCCTATTTGGTCCGTGATGTGTGTTTTGATGACCTTTCCTTTAGTGCGCTAAGACATCCTCTTACGCGTAACTAGTCAAAATTTTCCTCTTAACTTTCCGTTTTCGTGGATATTTCCTACAGCCTACCTTCAGTCTTCTTTCTTCCGTGTGAAAATAGAACTAGCAACTCGCCTTTTGTCGAATTAAATGGTGTACACGTCCGTCCCTCCCTTAACCTTCCGAATCGATCACTTCTGACAACCATTCCCATTCCTCCGTATGATAAATCCCTTGCGTAAGGTCGTCTCTTACATCGCACATTTATTCACCTTTCTTTTCCGTGGTTTAGTATAACTATCATACTTTTCACCGATTATTCCAACCTCCTAAGGCCTTTTCGGTACTCGTTCTAGTTGAAATGTCCCAGTACACATCATGCCACTTATCTTTTGCCTTCCGTCCGAGACCGCATTGGTTTGATAACCTGTTTTTTCTTCGGCCAGTTTTATTCTAAGAATTTTTACTGGATTTTCACGATTCCTCTCTGCAATTATGGGTGTTGACCCTAATGATTCTGCCACACGCCTATCTTTTGTCTTTGTCTCTCCTCTCACCTCACATTAATCAGAGGGTTCAAGTCTCCTTCATAACAAACCCGTATGTACTTGGTCATAATTCCTCTGCTAATCGTTTAATTTTAATGTATTCTCGTCTTCCATAAGCCACGTGTAAAATTTAGTACTTTTGATAACGATTATTACTGTCTAAATGATGCAAAACAGTGTTCGAATTTTTTCCCAAAATCAACACTTTCGAGTGCCAGAAGTCGACAACCTTTTTACTTCTTTTAACCTCGAGTAACAGACCTGTCGCCACCAAATTTCGCTTCGTCCGAGTGATGCTACGCCTCAAAAAAAGGTTTTGGACCCCTAAAATGTCAAGTGATTCATCCTTGAATCTAACTCCATTCGTTCACCTAATCATTTGCTGGGAATATTTCCAAGGTCGATGCCATATAAATCAAAGCCTAAACACACCCCCTATCTGTAATTTCCTTTGTCCTGTCAGAGGGTCGCACCCCCCTTTTTTATGTGACCATGATTGGGCAATCCAACCCTTTCGTCGCAACCCTAAAGGTAACCTCCCACCTTTGCATGCAGTTCCCTGTAATTCATATGTGTCTGTTCCGATAGATGGCTCTACTATGACGGTTTATATCATTTACCTCGGGAAGGACCTTGGTCCATCACACTTATCATCATGTTGCGTTCTGCAACGTTGCCGAATTGAACTGATGGGAGCGGCGGGGAACGGAGGAGGTTTCAGGGGGTTTTCAATTTTTTGCCAGCCATAAAAATATTAATCTCGACAAAAGAAATAAATTATTTACTAGTACTTTAATGGGCACGAAATCCTATAATATTACAAAATTTTTATTTAAAAAATATATTTATTCAAAAAATAGTGTCACATAATTAACAGAAATATAGTAATTATTTAACCTAGTTTTATACATTGTATGAGGGATGTGTCATTTTGTTCGTTATTTTTTATGCAATATGCCAAAGTATTCAGTTTAAATTTTCAGTATTTTTTTAACACCTTGACTCCGGTGATGGGTCTGATTTAACCCAGTGTTTTTTAAATGAAAGATTTTGCCGCAAATATCTCGTTTAGGCTAATTTCCTTTTGTCTATTCTTTAATCAAATATTTACCCACATTTCGACTCAAAAATGATTAAAATCGGACACGTTTTAAAAAAGTGACTAGAATAATTGTGTATAAAAACACGCAAAAACTCCATTTCTTCTCAGTTGAATTCGAGCAGCCGACGAAACAGCATATCTCTTGCTCTGTCCTTCTTTATCTCTCACAGTCCCGCGCAGATGTTGTCAACCATTCCGGCACATTTCTAGTATTGTGATTTTTGTTTGTTAAAACCTTACTTTGATTTTTGTACGTTTAATGTTTTTTTGTTTTCTTATACATTATTTGAAAATTTTTAATGTTTCTTGTTACTTTTTATTTTCCGAATTATTTTTGTGAATTTAAGCGTTTTAATATCTTTTAACTTAAAAAAAAACTGTTAAACATTTTATAACTGGTAGTCCTATATAATTATTTTGCTGCTGAATTTGTAATAATAAATCCATTTGGTGTTTTGTGTATGTATATAAATTTTATTGATCGTTGAATCATTTTTGTATTTTCGTATTTAGAATATTGATTTTATTCCGTTTTTTAAATGAAAATTGTTAATTTAAATTTGTTTTGTTGAAAAATAAAAGTTTTAGTATTTTTAATGTGTGTCATTCAATGGTTTTAATTGTGACAAATAAATGTGTGCGGAAAGTAAATACTCAACTTGAATTAGAATGCAATTATATAATATTTTCTAATATTTGCATAAGCAATCGTCGTTTAATATGGCTATAAATTGAATTTATTTTCTCTTTACACATCTTTCTATTAGAGTTACAGCCACAAGGAAGTGATTTTATTTCTGGTATTTTAAATAATACACGATATTCTTGTAAATGCACACCATCGAAAATGTTAATAATTATAGAAATAAAAATGTTTGTTTCCGCTGACGATTGCTTCCTGTCCCCCCCTCCCGCACTGCCCTCCTCATTCCCCTGACCGTCACCCGTCACCCGCACCAGCCGTCGGGGCCGTCTTCGATTCAGTCGTTTCATTAGCTGTTGCGCGGGATGTCCGCGCTGCTGTATATCGACGAACCGCAAAATTTACGGAATACTAATTTCTAAAACTTCCATATTCATACAAGAAACACCAGGGATATGTTATGAGTTAATGAGGAATTACATAAAATCATATAAAAGTAAGGATATGAACGAAAAATGCATAAAAAGCCTTTTAATTTCATCATTTCAGCCGGGTCAATCTGGACCCACCATCGCCGCATGTGTTTTATTTTGAACCTGCAGGTATTACGTGTTTTAACGTGAAGTTTAAAATCTTTGTTGTTATTTATATTTCGGATACCTTAAAAAATATGGTTAATGAATTTAAAAAAAATACGTAATTGTAAAAAGCATTCACTTTGTGGCTCATCATAATTTATAATAAAAACACATAAATTTGTTTTTGACCACGATAGTTTTATTTTCACTCTACCGGTTTCGGAAGATCGACGAAGGAAGGGATCTTCCGAAACCGGTAGAGTGAAAATAAAACTATCGTGGTCAAAAACAAATTTATGTGTTTTTATTATAAATTAAAAAAAATACTTCAAAATATTTATAGTTGAATGGCCACATTGTTTATTTTTACATTTTGGAGCATAATTAGATAGTTGTATAAAACCAAAACATTAAATAATCATAAATATCTAAGTTGAAAAAATTAAAAATATCTTATTTTTTTGTTTTACCTGTAACCGCACGAAAGTCCCAACAGCTGCCAATGGTCTGAAGTCAGTGAGACCACGGTATCCCCAATTAGGGTATGCTTTGAGACTGAAAGAATAGGGAAGTGGAAGGAGCTGAGGGAGAGGAAGGTGGGGATGTACATGGCCATTCAGATCTGGTCACTAAACACGACCAAAGCCATTTCAAGCAACGTTTTAAATCTGAATGATGGTATTACACCAGGGCGATACTGAAAGTATCTTCCACTCTGGAACGTGCCGCAAGTCTACTACATATTATTTTAAGTGTGTAATTTGCGGAATAACACAAATTAATGAAATAAAATTTACTTACGGATCCCGGGATTCGAACCCGCGACCTCCAACTTGATAGTCGAGAACTGTACCCATCGACAACTGTTGTCAGACTTAATCGCTACCCTCAAAATATTCTGTGAGGGGCGTCACAAGAAAGCATCCCCTAATAATGTGTCTATGAAACCAGGTGGTGTTACGCTTGTCATTTTGTCAGGAGGTTTAAGTAAAGCTTGTCGAGAAAGGGCAGGTTTTTAGGAAGATTTTTTCTGTATTTCTAGGGTAGATTGAGAAATTTAGGTTACTCGTTATTTTGGGAAAAAAATGCTTTCCACATTAGTTCAATGTTACTGAAACATTTGATTCTGTATTATAATAAAATAGACCACGCATATATCAGTTGACAGTAATATATTTTTTACTATCCTTTATGAATTAAGAAAAAAATTCAGTTTGTCTCACAAAATGATCGGGAACGGTGAAATTATAAAATTTACGCACTTATTTTTTTAAACGCCGACATTGCATGAAGCGACATTTCCATGATGGGCTAAAGAAATTTGAAATGTTAATTGCAATGTGATAAATAAGTGAAGCCAATGTACTTGTATAAAACAAAAAAAATGGCATTTGTTGGAGCCGATATACTTCTGATTCATAGAAATGACAGCTCTCCTACCGATACAATGTGTATATGTAAAAACGCATACTTCACAGCTAATTCCTGTAATGTTATTTCAATATGAAATAATTATTCTAATCTTGGTAGCTGTAGCTACTTGAATAATACCTAGAACTTCCACAAAAGATCTAAAACATTGATACATGCAACCCGCATCGCACGACAAAAGTACATCAAGCGCCCGAGATCTTCGAGAGCAGCGTAGTGTAGAATAATAGCGAAGCCGCTAGCCTACCTATTTACGGCCTGAAAGGTTCTAGACTAAACTAGGCGCGTGTTACTACTATATAAATACCACATCGAGGTACCTTATAGTTATTCTTTAGTACTCAATCGATCAGTCTCGTTCAAGTGCCCAGCTGCAACTGACTACGGGCCACGCTCCCCGCTCCAACAACGGTCACCATGCATCAGCCAACCAGGCCCACCGTATTTTTGGCTTGCTCCGCACTGGAGTGCCAGGAAGACCGATGGTCTTCACCAGTGATGAATACCACCTGTAAGTTTAGTCTCCACCGACGCACAGTGGGCTGAAAATCGCGTTTCATAGACATAGAGACTTGAATTTTCAAGGGTATTTTTTTTGGCTAGAAATGAATTCTGCTGAGCATTAATATGCTATAAAATTTCGTACGCAAATTGCGTGAAGCAATTGCGTGTACAAATGAAGGAGTTATAATTTTTTAAAGAAAAATTTGTATGGCACTGACATTAAAAATGAGGCTATCTCTGGAATCATAAAGGTTGGCCATTCTATCCTTACACACAGATATACTACAATTTTTTTACCTATCGTATTGTGATAATCGTAAATAATATGAACCTACTAAACATTTGTTGTTTATCTGTATCTAAGTTAGCAAATGTTTGTTCTCAACTCTCCCCATATTCAGAACCCAATTGTTAACCGATTTGCGCAGAACTTCACACTTTTCAATTTCCATATAAAGGGTATGAGAACATTTTTGGCTTAGTAAGAGTATTGTCTTTGAGCAAGGGATGTCTTAGTAGTAGTTTTTGGACCTACAGAATTCCTCTCTTCATGACGGGTTTCGTGAAGATGGTCGATGAAAGGGTAGTGATGACGATGTTTTTGTATAATTTCCTAACATCAAGAACTCGCATCTCTTTGAATAATACATCACTGGGGTACCAAATTGGATTTTAAAGGATGACTCTTAGAATTGATTTTTGAGTTTTTGCTGAGGGATCTAGTGTTGTTTTGGTACATCCGCCCCAACCTTAGGATGCATACTATGGTAAAGAGTTACAAATGGGATAGTATATTTGTTTCAAATATTTTACGCAGAGAATCTTTCTAATAGCCATAAATAGTTGAGTAAGTTTTCTGATCTTTGTGGAAGTTTAGTTTATATATTCGTCCCATCTCAAAAATTTGTCTACGATAATTCCTAGATATTTTATACTATCAACACATTCTAAGGTATCACATTTACTAGTAGTTACGTCATTTCAATGGTGTATAATAATGTTGTGTATTTCTTTAGGTTGTCCTGCTTGAGTTGCACTGTAGTGGATGAATTTAGTTCTATCGGAGTTGAGTGTGAGGAGATTATTGTCTAGCCATTGTATAACCTTGTTTATACCGATTTCGGCTTTACTATGAACTACATTCCAACTTTTGCCTTCAAATAATAAAACTGTATCTTTGGCAAAGTTGTTTAATGTGGTCGACAAGGAAACTGCTACATAGTTCATTTTCATAAATATTAAATAAAAGCGGTCCTAGAGTACTTCCCTGAGGTACACCAAATTAACTAAAAGCTGGATCGCTTAGGGTATCGTTAATAAGCACAATTTGGTACCTGTTTTTTAACTCTGGTTACTCTATTTGGACTGTGTCATTCGACTACTCAATATTGCCGCTGATAGGATCCCACACACATCTTTCATTCGTATCCCAACCACATCTACAAATATTAAAATAAATCGTTCCATAAGAAACCGTTAAAATCTTTCAGACTTTACGCTGATATTCAACGTAATTTTTTGATTTCATGTAACAACATTCCTACAAAAATCATTACTCTCTTAAAAAAAAATCATTTTGCAGCATCTCCAAAAATGTTAATTATTTTCCTCAGGGCCTCCCGAGTTATGATAGTCGCATAGGTGTGCGAAAATATGAGTGCGGTATTTGGGCGTATCTTATACCACCATATCGCTTGCCACACAGTTTCATTCAAATGTCAAACACAAGACAAATAATATGTTATACGTGTGGGCGTGGTCCAGATGATATATCGTGATAGCCGAGCGATATTTAAAAATGAGGTTACCCCATTCATTCAGTCAGATATTATTATTACATTATGTGATCATTCCGTGAACTCTCTTCCCTACACTTCTCTCCCCTCAACAAGAGAAAGATTATAGTAACTTACGTAAAGAAATAGAATACGATATAATTTATAAAGGCTACGCATAAATATTGCATTATAATATAGCGCTCATGTCAGAGTAGCATTAACGTTAAAAAAGTTTAAAATGTCGCTGTAGCTTTCAATGTATATATATTAATGAGTTCACTACTACTATCTACTCTATGATCATGAGTATTTTAATGCAAATATATTTTGAATATTATTTTCTTTCAGACGCTTTTCAGTTCTCAGTAAGTATTTTAAAGGAATGAGCACTTAAGTATAATTTAACATGGAAAAGCTTCGAGTAAATTTAATTAAATTTTAATTTCTTAACAAATAAATATTTCTCAGTAAATAAATAATAACGTTATGTAGTGATAGAAATGAAGAATTCATTTTAAAAGAGCCAACTTATAATGAAAGTACTTCATTATGATTTTAGTCGTTCGTATTACATTTACATAAATTTTCTAAATGTAAACTATAATATCTGATTTCTCTGATAAGGTCATATACTATTAATATGATTGATTATTTCAAAACGCCATACAAAACAGATGACAGAAGAATTCTACCAAAAATTGAAAGAACATGTTATTTTAAGTTTTTTAAAATAGAGATCCCTATTTAGTTTTAAAATTAATAATACATCCTTAATTTGTCAAATTAACAAAGGAAAATGCGTTGTTTGGGTTAACCACAACACCTACACGAAAATATTATTATGCTGTTATCATATTTGATTGTTACAAAATATTCTACATTATTATGCTGATATCATAGGTTATTGTTACAATATATTATTTTATGCTGTTATCATAGGATATTGTTGCACAATATTCTACATTATTATGCTGATATCATAGGTTATTGTTACAATATATTATTTTATGCTGTTATCATAGGATAACACCGGTCGGTGGCCGAGTTGACATCGCGCTTGGGTCCCACTCAGGCGTAGTGTGTTCAATTCCTCGGCTGGCTAAGTCCTCCATCAAAACACAAGCAACATTTTCAGCTTACTGTGGTGGTAGTAGGAGATTTTCAAATATTGTCCGGTTATTCGTAACCCGGGAATGTTTGTCTTTCTTTAAAAAAAAAATAATAATAATAATATTGTTGCACAATATTCTACATTATTGTACTGATATCGTAGGTTATTGTTACAATATATTATTTTATGCTGTTATCGTAGGATATTATTGCACAATATTCTACATTATTATGCTGATATCATAGGTTATTGTTACAATATATTATTTTATGCAGTCATCATAGGATATTGTTGCATAATATTCTACATTTTTCCTACTGACAAAGGAAAAGTTCTTCTTAACCGTGGATATAGCAGCGCCGTCGAGGTGATTTTTTTTACTAAAACAGCGCTATGCGAATTATCCAAGTATCAAATTGGTTCAAAACAAGTATTTGTAATATATTTTCATATTATGGCAAACGAAATTAGATTATATTCATTCCAAAAAAGCCATCTTTACCTGTAGAGAGTTACTTTGAAACCAGTAAAATTAAATCATTTGGGCCCCACTAGAATTAACTTACATTTTTTGCATTAAAATTTCCAAATTTTCCATTGAAAAGTCTACAAGAAATTTTAAAGGTTTGTATTTTTGCCTCTCTACGGATATGACCCCTGGCTATACCCATTTACTTATATCCTGGGCGTGACCAAAAGCCACTCCTTAGAGACGCGAAGAGATTACCCTGATTCGATACTTTTATCTTTTACTAAACGGTCACATATCTAACAATCAGATTCTGCTCAAGTCTCACTCTTGAGGAAGACACTATAACCTCTTTTATTGTAGAGCGAACAGCACCAATTTGTTTATGAACTGAGGAGACCACAAGCTCTTCATATGTTTTTCATGTCCTACGACGCATTTACAAGGTTTTATTTTTATTTTGGTACAATATTTTTTACATTTCATAGTTATCCAGTAATGTTGGCATCGCTGGGTGGCTTACCCGTGCTGAGGCCTCCATTTTATAATATAAAAATATAAAATACATTAAACATTTGAAGAGAAATGTATATAATGTTGTGTGTTTGTGAGTGATGTGTGTTTTATATTGGTTTTGTGTGTTCCGTGTAGGTTTTATAAATTTATGTTATGAAATTTTGGAAATATTGTTTTTTTTGTTCTGTAATCCAATTTTTAATCGTGTGTCTGAATTTATTTTTGTTTTCCTCAATTTTATTTTCAAGTGTTAGACTGTTGAATACTTTTATAGCATGGTATTGATAGTGTCTTTGTCCCAAGCTTGTATTTACTGTCGGAGTTTTTATGTTTTCTTTGTACGCTTGTCTAACTGGTCTGTTAGTGATATTTTGTGTATGTTGAAATTTGTTTTTTTGGTCAAAAATGTAGTTTAGTAGTGTTTAACGTATAATTGGCGTATATATAGTACGTCACAACTGTTGAATATTTGGTCTGTATCATTCAGTCTATTTTTTTTAGTATTACAGGGCGATACTGATAGTATCTTCCACTGATGCATCGCGATGGGTCGACAGAGTATTACTGGATAGGTCAAATGGTCTCCCGTTACCACTCTCTCGCGATTCGGCCTGCCACGCAGTAGGTGAGCATGCGCATTCTCAGCCAAAATTACCAAGGTGAACCCGGGGACCCCTTTTAAGTCAACAAAAGTAGCGAACTTCTTGAGGTGACTTATGGAAGAGGTGTTGATTATCCAAAAAATGGTTTCCAAGGCGGCAGCTCCTATATCCGCCTCCAAAATCTAGAGAATAAGCTATACTTTTACCAGTTTATATTTACAATATCCTGAAAGGTACTCGTGTAAACATTAATAGAGCAATACGGCTAACACAAAATAAAGGAAATCCTTCAAAACTTGTTGAAATTATAAAAGATGAAAATAAACTTCAAGTATCATTACTTTAGAGCCAAGGAAATGTTTCCTCGTTCTCGACGTGTACGCCATATATTAAACATTTCTCCTTTCTTTTGTATAATACATGCTGTTAAACGAGCCCCAACAGGAACCATGATATTTCGACTCATCTGAAGATTGTCTTTGTTTCTTTTAGGGAGAGGATTTTGAAAGTTTCAGGGCCTTTTTATCATAATAAACAGTCTTATTCGGAGGCTCACTTTGTTTTGACGAAATTCCACTACAGTTTACGCCGTAAAACTTAAAATTCAACACCTCACCTCCCTTTTACAAATTACTTTTTGAGTTAACCTGTGAATAAGCATACCCTTCTCACCGTGCTGTTATATTCATTTAACAAAATACAGTTTAATATGAACGAAGGCTCAGTTGATAGAGCAGCGTCTCGTCGAGGCGAAGGTCCTGATTGCAAGTCCTCGATGCGACCGTATCCTTATCTGATTTTTCTGTTTTAGATTTTCATTTAAAATCACAAAGATTTGTCTTCAATAGAAAAAAAGTTAATTTATTCTAAACTAGCTTTAATAGTTCCTGTGGTTTGTGGCGGGTTTAAGGCTTATGGAGTTTTGGCCTTTGTTTCCAAGTAAAACATAAATAATTGACGCTTTATTTTCCACCCTCACGTATCGGCGTCGCGACGTTTCTTCCGTTTTCTTTAACAGGAAACGCGTCATGAGTGCGATGTCGTGAACCGATTTTTCACAATGGGGGCCTTAAATCTTACGGGGAGAAAACGAGGCTCGAAAAATTTCGTGGCCTTGTACATTTTTATATCAATCATCATAATTAGGTTATCTCTTGATTAGTTTGTTCTAATGTACCTCCTTTAAAATATTTTAAGATATCAAATTTATTAATTTAATTTAGTATTAGTTATTCAATCTGAGAGGTAGATGTTCAGATTTCTTACTGTTACGACGTTTGCAACAGATTTTTGCAATTTGGGTATTCGTGTAACAACAAAAGTTGACATGAACTCATGGATTTCAGTAATAGTGGTAACACTGTGCATACTGAGAGTTTCTTAGAATCTTATACTTAAAACTTGGGTTACCGTAAAAACGTATAGATACATATTATTGTCCCTTGTTCGCTATAAAAAATAAGGAGGCCTACGAAAAACAGTTACTAACTGTCGCAAGTGTATGCATATGCACTAGGGTGTATCGATTTTTAACTTTTTTTTTGTTTTCAAATTCCAAGTTGGAAAAAAGTTGCTACTAGGTACCACAACTTACCACAAAAAAAATTGGATTTAAAAAAAAAAATTTAGGTCTCCCGCACAAGGCCTAAAGTTATAATTTTTTTCAAAAAATATCAAATTTTTTTAAAATTTAAAAAAATTAATTCAAAACTTTTGTGTTTATTCCAAGTTAAAAAACAGTAATATTAGGGCATAAAAATAAGTAAGAAACGATTTTCATTTATAAAAAATGGATTTTAGGTCTCCCGCACAAGCCCTAAAGTTTGTTAATTTTGATGAACTTTTGTAATTTTGTGTACATACATGAACCATGTTTTTTTTAAGTTTAAACCACCGGAATTAATTGTACTTTTCTTACAGAAGGCTTAAAATGAGATAATATATAATACAAAATTCATATATACATATAGTAAAAATATATACCACTTATATACTATATAATATACATAATATGTTTTATACCTGAAAAAAGATAGTTGGACGGTGTAAATTGTTTGAGAAAGGTGTTGAAAGTAACTAATGTTATTTGCCATAACTGTTGTTTATTACAAAAGTATAAAAGGTTGTAACATGTCATAAAATGTAGTATAATAACTAAGTAAAAAATGTTTCTGATTACTTTCCATACGACATGAGTGGCAGTTTTCTTGTTCTACTGCAAATTTACTGACTTTTTTAAGTATTCGTCCTTTCATCTTGGCTTCAAAACCTCAAATCAAAGTTATGTATAGTATTTACATAGGCCTAGTGAAAATTTTATAAATTTTATTACAGTTCCCAAATGAAATTTCAATTTAATATGGAAGACAGTATTAATCATTATTTTTTTGATAAATTAATGTTTTAAAGACAAGATTTTATTTATGCATAGCACAAAGGATAACAATTATTTTTATAAGCAATAATTGTTCGCCTGAAACACTCATCCACATTGAAAAAATCTCCTGATAAAAAATACATGACGCCAACGGGACGTTGTCGTTTTTTTTTTTTTCGTTTGTCCCGTTGGCGTCATGTATTTTTTATCAGGAGATTTTTTCAATGCGGATGAGTGTTTCAGGCGAACAATTATTGCTTATAAAAATAATTGGAAGACAGTATGATAAAGACGTTGTTTAGAAACATTATAACTACAAATAGTCGAAAAAAACTTACTTAAATTCTAATCCTTTGCAGAGGTTTTGTACTGGCTCTTGGTCTCGAACGTAGGTAGCTCTTTACGGTCTTCCAGTCTGGCACGGATAATACTATCTCTTTCGATCAGCTCACATACTCGCTTCGAAGCTTCTGTGACTTCCTTGACAATTCGTTCCACCGCTTGAGTGTGAGAAGGAATTCTAAATTCAACCCTTCCACTTTTGCCAGTTTCCGCAATTGACTCCCACTCTTCTAGGCTAATATCAATAACAAGAGGGGATTCGGTTACTGAAGTGGATTGCCAGTCAATCATATCTATATAGTCTTCGGCATCAAAATTGATCTGAGGGGTTTTAAATACCCTTACCCCTTGGCTTTCGGTTGCGCGAGCTTTCTGGATTCTCTTATAAGCCAAGGCTCTGATATGTTTTCGTTAATCAAACAGCATAGCTATCAAAACATGCTCTGGGTGAGCCATGAAAGCATTTCTCTGTAACGTTGCATGGACGACTATTCTTAGCTCATCTATCCCCAAATCCCGCAAGCTTCCATTCATTTTTTTAAAATGATTCTTTTCAGCAATTACTTGGAAGATTTATAAATAACGTCTTTATCATACTGTCTCCCATATGAAATTGAAATTTCATTTAGGAACTGTAATAATATTTATAAAATTTTCACTAGGCTTATGTAAATACTATACATAACTTTGATTTAAGGTTTTGAAGCCAAGATGAAAGGACGAATACTTAAAAAAGTCAGTAAATTTGCAGTAGAACAAGAAAACTGCCACTCATGTCGTATGGAAAGGAATCAGAAACATTTTGTACTTAGTTATTATACTACATTTTATGAAATGTTACAACCTTTTATGCTTTTGTAATAAACAACAGTTATAGCAAATAACATTAGTTACTTTCAACACCTTTCTCATACAATTTACACCGTCCAACTATCTTTTTTCAGGTACAAAACATATTATATATATAGTATATATGAGGTATATATTTTTACTATATGTATATATGAATTATGAATTATATATTATCTCATTTTATGCCTTCTGAAAGAAAAGTACAATTAATTCCGGTGGTTTAAACTTAAAAAAAACATGGTTCATATATGTACACAAAATTACAAAAGTTCATCAAAATTAACAAACTTTAGGGCTTGTGCGGGATACCTAAAATCCATTTTTTATAAATAAAAATCGTTTCTTACTTAATTTTATGTCCTAATATTACTGTTTTTTAACTTGGAACAAACACAAAAGTTATGATTTAATTTTTTTAAATTTAAAAAAAATTTGATATTTTTTGAAAAAAATTAAAACTTTAGGCCTTGTGCGGGAGACCTAAAATTTTTTTTTAAAAATCCAAAATTTTTTGTGGTAAGTTGTGGTACCTAGTAGCAACTTTTTTTCAACTTGGAATTTGAAAACAAAAAAAAAGTAAAAAATCGATACACCCTAATATGCACCAATACATACAAAAGTAAGGAAGTGTTTTTTGCGTCCGCTTTCTAAAACCGACCATGTTTTACAATGATTGTTAACCTAACGAGAAATAGTGATATTGCATATTAACTTTATAAACGGGTTAAATTTTTAATGAAATTACTTTGAGATCGAATTAAAACTCCAATAAAACGGAAAATAAACGGCCCAGAAATCTTACTTTAAATTTAAAAACTTTGTGCCCTTAAAAATTTTTGAAATTTTCAATCAAGTGTGCGATTATAAAGCACGAAGGGATGCAGTGAATACTTTCGTGAAATAAAACATTTAAAAACAAAAATGTATCCATTATGTGTTAAATTTTATTTAAAAATATACATTTTTGATTGATTGAAAATAATATCGCATAGAATGTAATATGATTCACCCGACACCCTTTAATCAGAGATTCCTGAGAATATTTGGTTGCCGGTAACTTAAATTTCTCACATTTATCACTGGTCATTCAGCTTTATCAGGGAGCTTGTTAATAACGGCAATACTAGATCGCAAAGGGAGTCTAAAGTTACTGCGATATCACACTGGTTGAGCAGTTCTCGTAGTTCTTTAGTTCTCTCATTGTTTTCAAATGTTCAATAATATTGTTTCAATATAATTTTTTTTTTTTTAAATTATAGATTTATAGAAGGTATTATCTTAAGCAACCGAAAATATTCTCTGATCCTTTTATCTCATTTTCTGCCCGCCAATTATTACGTTTCCCATTTAAGATTTCTTATTTCCACATTTGTGTGTTCTAGAGGCTCTGAGAAGGAAATTAGACGTAATCGAATGGAAAATTTCAGAGTCTATTTGGAGCCTTTTCACGATTCAGATAAGAGTGTACTTTCAACCAATCTTCTGGGGAGGACGACGAGGTCTTTAATGTGGAAATAACATAGGAAGTGATATTGCCTTTGTAAAAAATAAAAGTTTAACAATATGTCGCTAATAATAATCCTATAAGGAAAGGCAACAGGGAGTCATAACTAATTAACTAACTAACCATCACGCCGTTTCCCCCGGCGTCATATTCATTTCGTCCATCGCTCCTGGACACACTGATCCGTAGGATCCTACCCACACCTCATACCATTTTCTTTCCCAGAACTTTCTCTCGTTCCTTTTCTTAAAAATACCCCCCACACAGAATCCCCACAGATGACAGGGCTTCCTGCGTGGTGTTAGTGTAAAAAAATAGCGTTATTAATATTTCGGCCATTATTTATCCAAACGCATCAAGCACACCTCATTACGGAGGCAATTGACATAAATAATAAACTCATAAATATTATTAAAAGAGATGGATGATCTTTAATATTTTTTGGTATCCGTTACTTGAAAGCTACACCACAACTAATCGCCGTAAACTACAATAATTTAACTAATACTGAGATTAGGGGATTGATACGCGAAACACGTTATACAAACTTAAATACACACATTATTTATTTATAAAAAACATAAATACACACTTCACCACAATCTACACATTAGCCCTCGTTAGCTAAAGGAAGAAGCGCATCACAACTTCGACAACAAATTTAATAATGTTAGCTTTATTGTATATTAGCTTTGTTTTGTTGTGATAGCTGTTTCGGCGTTTAAAGCAATTTTTGAACTGTGGCTGGGCTACATGTAAACGACTTGTTAATATGTTTTATCCATATCTTAACACCTCCTCATAAACACAATTTCTCAGTTCACTGAACTGTTGTTACACTCGTTTTTATCGCCGTAAAGACATCACTCTTTACATAGTTATTATATTAACATAGTTTTGTTACTAAAACTTTACTACTTCTACAAAGTGTTTTTCCTTCCCGCTTGCACTTTTATTTGTTTTACGTTTAGCAATTTATGTTGATAACTTCCATCAAATTTAACACCTTCTACCTGTTCTGCAACCCTTATCAGGAAACGTCAGCATCCATAAACTACAAAAATAAAGTGGGTCATGATAATATTATTTAAACCCAAACATCAATCATCCTTGAACACGAAAATGCTTTTATTTTAATGTGGATACATAAATGCATGACTGCTGCCCTTCAAAGCAAATCCATTTGGCGCAAATATTTACCTGTAAAGATAATATATTGAGTGAATCCGACACAGGTTCATAAATCCTGTTTTGCTCCCAACTCTTCTCAAATAAGCTAAAAACTTTCTACAGTGTTATGAGAAGATAGTTACTGCATCTTTTTGAATGACTACGTTATTCCACTATTATATTTTCACACGTTATTTAATGTAAACAAAATAGTGATCAGAAATAATGTTTGTCTTAACCAGTTTTAAGATATATTTTATTTTTTATTTTTCGGAATAACTTTATTGAGTAAAACCTCAAATTGTAATATTTAAATATTGAAGACAATATTAGTGATTTCTAAACGAAAATCTGAAACAGAAAAATCAGAAAAGGAAACGGTCACATCTGGGACTCGAACCCAGGACCCTTGTCTTTCCGGGACAGTGCTCTACCGACTGAGCTAATGGGACCCTATTCCCCTCGGTCACTTTTAACTGTATCATACTTCGAATAAGAACCACTAACATTGTCTTCATTTTTTTCACCGCACATTTTTATTGGCAACTATCTTTATGTATGATCGCAAGATTCAACCCGAACTAAATGCAATCCTAGACAGCGTCTTATAGATAAACCTATCTTATTGTTTTATTTTTAATGTGCGACATCTGTTGACTTTTCTGCAAGTCTAGAATAAATATTTATTTTTTGGAATAACTTTATTGAGTAAAACCTCAAATTGTAATATTTAAATATTGAAGACAATATTAGTGATTTCTAAACGAAAATCTGAAACAGAAAAATCAGAAAAGGAAACGGTCACATCTGGGACTCGAATTTTTTTATATATTTTTTTTTTTTTTCAAGTTTTTTACGACAATAATATGGGAATTTGCCTACTTTGGGATCTTTTAATAATAAATAAATAAATATAAATCATCCACAATGTTAAAAATATTAAGAAAAAATCTTTTTACTGTATCTGGATAAATAATATATCATAAAATAATAAAAATTGTTTTTTTGGTACAATTTTTACATAGTTATGTACGCTGCGTCAATACGTTTTAGTTATAAATGTAACGAAAACTAATGTCAATAATGTGTTGTTTGTTGTTTGTTGTTTTTGTCATCGTTTTTAAGGTACGCACACACTGCGACACCAGATTAGACACTCGACACTGAGGTAAGTTTTTAAATTTTCACGGCCAAAAGCATTTTTGTTGTTTGTTTTTGGGGTGTTATGCCGTGTTGCGCTAACTCCTTCTTTAGCCGACGTTTCGGACAGCGTTGCAGTGTCCATCATCAGGGGAGATCCGGTAGATCCGAAGATGTGTCAGATGAAAACGGCTGAAGAAGGAGTTAGCGCAACACGGCATATCACCCCAAAAACAAACAACAAAAAAAGTCGACACTGAGTTTATACACCGGGTGTCTTGAGTGTGTACACCGCTGTCCGCTCTGGCGGTGGTGTCGACACACGGCACACGTGTCAGGGTCGCGTTAATCGTTGTTCGATAAATACGGGTGTCTCTTGCGGTATATCGAGTTTTGAAAAGCAAAATACTTTTAGCTAGACTTGCTAAATAAGGTCGCGTCAGTGAAGCAAAAATGACATTAAAAATTTGATTGGACTCGTGGAAGGGCTTCCAGAGTTCATTTAATTTAATTGAACTCGTGGTAGATCTTTGAGAGCTGTGGAAAATATTGAATCCTTTCTATAAAGACAAAGTAAATTAAAAATATATTATCATGATGTCAGAAAACGTGTTCATGAAAATAAGAATAATCTTCTTATTACAACGAAAATTCTTTGTATCGTAATGATGTCCGAAATGTTTGCTAAAAAAGAAGGTAATATCCAAATGCAAGGCGAAGCTGTAGTGCTGTCTGCTACATGTGTTAAAGATGAAAACAATGTATCTTTCATCAGTTTAAGTTATAACAGTCTACCTTGATTTATCAATTATGTGATTGATTCATTTTAAATGTGTTACTATAATTATATGTATATGTATATAAGGATTGTATTAGGACATAGATAACTATGTACCTACTTAAAATACCAAAATTAACAATAAACAGTAAACAATTTTGCATTGCGACTACCAAACGGTTTTTCTAATAGGTACATTTAAAAAATTTCAAATTTTTTTATTATTTCTTTATGGAAACCATTTATAAGTATTTATATAATAAGGGATTCTAATACCCTTAAATCTAGACTCTAGACCCTCTCACCACTGACCCTCTTTTATCATTATATACCTATCGCAAATTTGGGTCACTTGAGATTAATAATTATTCTCTATAGAGACCTCACAATATCCCGAGGCAATATCGCCATTGACAAATGAACGGCCCTTGTACATTATAACGCACATTTACGTGACCTAATTATTGATTTACGTATTTTGCTAAGAAATTTCAATTACAAAAAAATTAGGTGTTAATAATGAAATGAAGCTGTTGTCATAAAAAAATCCAGTAATTCCGTAATTCCCGAGACTTATGGAACATTAAAATTCTTGTACTTTCCTTTCTTTATGTGAATACCGCACAACAGTCCCATCTGCTCCCAACCGTCTGGAGCCATTAAGACTATGGCATTTCCAATTGGTGTAAAGCATAGACATATGAATATTAGTAGACCTGCCCTAAGTGATTAAAAGCGTATTATTCCCCACTCCCCATACCGGTTCCATTGAAGCCGGCTGGGCTCGCGTATGGTTTCCCGTGAATCTTGAGAATGTGACACACTTTTCCAAAATTTCATCCCGTTTTGTCCCATAGAGCCTGAGAAAACAGCTTCCAAAGTTCGAACCCAAGTCTGAAATGAACGTCCATAAAAATCATGATTTTTGTCATCATTCTTGTTCGAACTAGCGTCGAGCTATGGTCGATGCATTTTACGAAATAACACGGCAAAATGGTGGCTTGTTCTCTGAAAACTTGTAAAAATAGATGTGAAAAAGAGAATAAACCCAATTGTCGTATTACATTCCATATGTAAGCATTATTTTAAGCTTATTCACATTGTATAATATGGATCAGTTGTAAAAACATAAACTATCACATCGAGATACATCTGGACGCAAAATACAAAGCCGTTTGCATAAGAATCAGGGATGTGCCTTCGCCTTTTGCGCTTTGATAAAATCCATAATCGTATCATTTGGAACTTCTATTTTTTCATCTGTTATATCTTGCTCGAACTCCGTCGTATTAATAAAGAATAATAAACCAATCATTTTTAAATTTATTCCACTTTAATGGCTTTATTACTAAATGAGTTTTGAATTTTACACAACTCATAAACAACAATTAATATAGGATAAATGGTTGGTTATCAATTGTGAAAAATTGGTATGTTTGTAAGTAAAATGTAGATACAGTGAGCATGTTTGGAACGAAAAATGTATGTGTCATTTTGCAGTGCGATGATATTTTTTTATCTATTAAAATTAAAAATATTATACTTTTCTATCGCACGTCGCCACCGATCACATATTATCTTTGGATCATACTATCACACGTCGCAACGGACCACGTGTAAGGTACGCGCTTGTTTCGTATGTACGGTACTGCTGGAACGAGAAGGAGTGTATATAACGTAATGCGCTAGGTTATACCGAGTGGCGATGTGTGACAGAAAATCACATTTTTTGTTTTTAATTGAAAAAGTGTCATCGGAAGGCAAAATGATGTCCGAATTTTTATTCCAAATACTATTAGGAATCGCTGGTAAAAACTGTGTGTATATAATTTCATTTGTTTTTTTAGTTGTTTTACTTTTCTATTATCTTCTTAAAAGTGAAATGTTATATATTTTCTTAAAATTTCAATATTTTATTATTAATAGGAACAGAGCGGTTGTGACAACCCTCCAACATTGGTCGAATGTAGTGATTCTCAAGTGTGCGCATCGTTGTTACTTGGAAGTAAATTATGAACACTTATAAAAGTGTCTTAACTAAATACGTAAACAAAATATTCGACTCTGAAAATAGAAGAAATTTTTTTGCCAAATTTGGACTTCGCAAATTTGTTCATAACGTGGCGAGTAATTTGCGCTCCCATGTTAAAATGTCTATTCATTCAAAAACAGATTTTACTTTTAAGAACTAATTGGTGATATTATAATGCGAGATTCCTATATACTGTCAGATTGATTTATTGACGAATCACAGTCAGCTTTACCCTCTTCGTTCTTCAACAGTTGATTTTACCCCTCACCCTTAAGTTCTAGTCTATATATTCATATGTCTGTGGTGTAAAGTATAATGATAGCGAGGAGTGGAAGAAGTTGGGGAAGAGGAAAGGTTGGAAAGTGATAAGTTCGAAGTCAAGTTGAATACAATTGGTGTATGGTATGATGATAGTGAGAAATGGAAGGAGTTGGAGAAGAGGAAAGGTGAGGAAAGAAGTAAGTGCTTAGTTCGAAGTCAAGTTGAATTCAATTCTTCAGGTAGTTTTATTGACATCGCGTTTACATCCATCTTTTCTTCTAATTACGAGAGAATCGAATCCATACAAAGGACATATACTTCTGTAATTGCTTAACGTGAGGATTTATCTAATCGGTTTGAAACATACAGAAAACTTCGCACTATAAACTACATTCTCTGACAGTTAGACATAAGCTTGTTGATGTATTGCTACTATGTTTACAAAGTTATGCGTGCATCAGATGAAACACCAATAAATTTATCCCAAATTACCATTAACACGCCGCGCTGTGATGAAAATCAACAATAAGGATAAAAGACATTTTCTTTATAAAAGTCAACCATTCAAGTTCATTATATTAATTACTCTTTTTTACCGCGAACATTATGAAATTAAAATACTCAAACACTAATTATGATATAACTAATGATGAAGTAGAAATTTTCAGTGACCCGATTAAACTCTAATAAAAAAGTTCTTCCATCAATCATGTCAATTTATCACGGTTTCAATTTGACGAAGACTTTTATTTTAAAGAACGATGACTTTTATTTTTTTTTAAACTAAATCACCGTGTGAAATCAGCACAGGTGTTAAAAATGACCCCTCGCCTTGCGCCGCAGCGGGAGGAAAGGATAATTTGTCCGTCACTCCTGGACACACTGATCTCCAGGTTTTTACCCACCCCTTATACTTTTTTACGTCCCAAAACTTCCTCTCCATTATTTCGTTAAAAAGCCTCTCCACACAACATCCCCAAAGATGATATAGACCCAGCGGGAAAATATTTTCTTTAGGGCCTCCTGTGTATGTCTTTGATTTCTTCACCCATACGTAGGCTTGAATTTATTTTTTGATGTTAGGGTTTATCTCATTTTTTTACATCTTGCGACAGTGGTATTATGATTAAGCATTTAAATACTCATAATTAAGAAGCCTAAATCTTTCTTGTCAAATCTTGACAGAGCTCACTTTGGGTAATGTTTCTGTTGTTTACTACACTTGTATTGAAGCTCCAGGCTCGTTTGATGATTGAAACTCTGATGGTTCTTTTACAGATTTATTACGATAAAAGCAATTACAACCGAGCTGTACAATATTGGTTGGTAACGTGTGCTCGCTAGTGGCGTGGTTTTCCGTCTGGCGCTGCTCCGCCAGCGTCTGTAGTTAACGCGACCGGTTCGGAAGTGCTCGGCCTTCCCAAGGAGTTCCGAACCGCTTGTACAGTGTTGCAGACACGATATTTCTTCTACATCATTTCCTTACTATACACAAGAATGTAGTAAAATACATAAACACTAACCATTATTACAAAAAAATCTTAAATCCCACAAATTGGAAAAAAGCACTCCATTCCCTGACACCTATCATTGTCAAGCTAAAAATTCCCTTTACCTAAATTCTACCCGGCTGAGCTGCGTTCACACGCAGCGTGTCACAGGCGTAAGTCTTCGCGTCACTCGGCTAAGCCCGGCTTAACGGCAATCGCTGCTCGCTGCTCGTGGCGTATTTAAATATACGTGTTAGTTACGTAAAAGTGATGAGAAGGCATAGCACTTTCACCTTTATTGATAGTGTGCTCTCAACCTTATAGAACCTTATTCAATTTTTTCAGACTAGTTTGTAAATAAGAATTTACATTTCAACTTTGATATATTTCCTTCCAATCTTTTGTAGTTGAACCATCTTTACAAAATACAATAATGCAATCTCTTACATTTGTTAATTTGATATTGACTTCAGTATTTCTAAATCTTCAATGTACTGTAAATCTTAATTTTATGTACTATTTTTTATTGCCGCAACTTTTTACCATTTCTCATTTACCGTACCTTTCTCTGGTAGTGTAAGTGGTAAGTGTACTTATATTCTATGATTGCAATTCTTTCAGCATCGTCCTGGCGAAAGACCACTGTTGCGGCGTGAATGGACTGTAATTGCGGTATTTTGTGATATTGTTTGATTGACTTACCAATATCTGCTGACTGTCGGCACCTTCCACTTTGCACTGCGGTAATCACCGGTGGGGGTAATTGTTAGTATTGGAGGAGTACAAGGAAAAGGAATAGTGATATTAGAATTGCGAAATGGTTCAGTGCGTTATAGATTGCTATTTTTATGCACTATTTCACGGCGATATTTTGCAGTATGACATTTGCCTTTACAGCGCGGCGCGGTGGTTTTAATAACTCAAGATAGGTTATGCGGAAAGCGGTTGTACTTGCGGGCGGCGCGATACTTTAACAACTGACTCATGTAGGTAAAAGGCGCGGAACGCGGGTGGGAAACAACTCGAACCAAATACTATGCAACAATAACTGGCCCGAGCAACCACCATCCAGAATCTAAACGTCGCTTCAAATAGCTTTAGACCATTTTATTTAAATGATAAATTTATGTTTATAAAACCGGTTTTTTGCATAGCATAAAGGATAACAAATAATAAGTCGCCTGAAATATCAATACCAATTGAAAATATCTCCCGTGTAAAAATATAATAAGCAGTAATTGTTGATTGAGGTACTAGTACATATCGAATATATACCTACGGGTTGGAAATAAGCCTACATAGCTCAGTGGTTCAGAGCACCTGACCGGACATCAGAAGGTACGGGTTCAATTCCCGTTGGCGGCATTTATTTTTACTCGGGAGATATTTTCAATTTTTATTGATATTTCAGGCCACTAATTATTACTTATAATTATTTGTTTGGTGGCTATTGATTGACTCCCCACTACCTTCAGCCTAAAAAAATAACCCGATCGGGGATTCCATGGTCTCACTGGCTCCAACTGGTTGGGAGCCGTTAGGACTCTCCTGCGAAAATATTGTGTTTTTATATAATGACAGCCTCAATGTCTCCGGGCCAATTAAACAATGGCTTCCTACAAATATTTCATTAAAGTTAATGGAAAATTTAGTTTAGTTAAATTTAATAGCTTAGTTAGGGCAAAGAGAAATTATGAACCAGGTTGATCAGATCTGGTCACTGAAAAAGCACAACCATTTAATATTTTTGCTCATGAAAAGCCTAATTGCAAAATATTCAGAACTTAACAATTGTATTAAAATCTTAAGGATCATTGAAGTTGTTTCGTAGAAGTTGGAATCTAATTTCAAGACAAAATAAAATTCTGCCATGAAAAAATAAGGGAAATAAAAGTTGCTGAATCTGTGTTAAAATGGTTTCTGTCTTGTAATTATATCGACCTAACGTTACAAGTGCTTTGTTCGCACAAAAAAGTTTAAGCAGAAATTGTAGAAAAAGTTTCATAGGGCTTAAAAGACATTTCAGTAAAAATATCGGGAAAATTGTTTTGTCGAATCATCATCACTTTTGTAAAAACGGAAATAATGTATGGTCTCCATAAAGCTACAGGGTATATTCTAAATATTTCATTAAAGGTCTATAAAGAAACGCGTAATTTTTTTCTTAAATTTTTTAAAATCGCTTACGTTTTTTACGGTTTTTGATTTTCCTAAAAAAAATTTTTTCATTTTTTTTCTATGTTTTTGAGCCTCCAATCTAATTGACCAGAAAATTTCACAAAAAATGCATTCACGACCCTTTTTCCGAGTCTAGGAAATGCTGCCGCGGTAACTAACTAACACAGTGTCTTCCTTGAGACATTAATTTATATCTACCATAGACTTGCTTTACAAAACCCTTACTTCTCACCACTACTCTTTCAAAGAAAAGTGGTATATAAACTGATTAATCAAATTATATAAAAAAAACACCAGAAGATTCTTATTTTCAAATATGTCTATTTGAATTTTGATTTTGTTTTCGTGAATGAATGAACGCCAATCCTGGAAGTGGAAATCAACCCACCTTCCGACATTCAATCAAGCTGAAATTCAGCAGATATGCTCGTTATCAATAATAATGAATTCTTTTAATTTAAGTGCCAATCACGCACACACACGCGGACACGTAAGCAGTTCATATACGAAATAAATGTCGGTCTCATCCGAGGGATTTGGCTCTGTTGGTAGAGTTGTTGACTCCAGTTTATGGGTAGGAAGGTTCAATCCTCAATCAAAACATCCGAGGGATTTGTCTCTGTTGGTAGAGTTGTCGACTCCAGTTTATGGGTAGGAAGGTTCAATCAAAACATTTGTTTTAAAGTTTTAAAAGACATTTCAATACAGAGAAATTACTAGTTGATTTTTTTTCAACGATAAGTTCTACAAAATATGGTATGAGTATTTGACTAAGAACTTTTATTGTGCTTAGAAAAGAAATGTTTTTGTGTATAGATTTTATACGAAAAAGTGTCATCTACACAGAAGTGAAAGTAAACTGTTGTTGCCAATTCATACAAGACGTTTCGACTCCTAGGCTCCCAACAGGCCAAATTAATTGATAACATGTTCACAAAAAAAAATTGATATTGAAGAAAATTAAATATAAATACTTAAATTGGTTTAAGACCACTTACATATATTTTTAAATTCATATAACTAGAGAACAAAACAACTCCAAGGTAAAAACCAGAAATAACCAACTGCTAAAAGTAACGCAGCCAACAATAGTACGTAAAATATTTACTTTAAAACACACCGATATATAAAATTCAGTCAACCGAATACAATGTAACCCATCGCCCAGGAGGCAATAACTCCACCAGAAGGGATATTTAAATGTAATAAAGCCGCTCCGCCAACAATAAAACAAAATCAGTCTTGAATGTGCAATATTGTTTGGATTCAACAAAGGTCATTCCTGGAATACATGCTACATATAAAATATATAATTCAAATTGTACCAGTCTGCAGATGTCCGTCATAAGGTGCAACCGGTCCGGTCTTCATACGCGGACAAAAGTTATAAAGGTATTACAATCCATTAAACAGTCGTTTTGAAGAATTTAACATTTTTGGGTTTGGACACATAAATCTTAATAAATTCATGTTTCTCTTCTTTAGATTTTCTTTAACATTCAAACTTCCTTAGAATACTTTTAATTCTATATTTAATTTTCTTACTTGGCACTTTCAGATCACAAACAAGATTTAAATACAACAAACCGGCAAACCCTTTTCTTTTCTGTTTTACTTACCAACGTAAAACCTCGGTCATTTTGACAAATATTCCTGTTTTCCTTTTTCAAAGAACATCGTCAATGGGTATTATGATCTGGTATACGAAATAAAACATACAACCTCGTATATAGCCTTGACTCGTAATAAAGCTGTATACCCGTACATACGAAAAGCAAAGCTCGCCCGGAATGTTTCTTATACAGAACAATTTTATGGCCCGTTCCCCTATCTGGTTTATGATGCATAAAATATGAATTCATTCCTAATTGAAATGCTTTCTTTTTGTGACTTTCGTAATATTTTGATATCTGAAATAAGTACGTTGCCTTCTTATAGTAACTTATTTACTATATGGTTCAGTTATTATGTGGTCGTGAGTCACTTTTGAAATTAATTTATGGCAGGTTTTTTTTTTTCGGAGGATAAACAACTTTTTTAGCTGTTGAATTTAAGATTTTTATAAGAGTATCAATTAATATTATGTCCTATTTGCAAGCTGCATAGAATCATTTATAATTCATTAGAAGAATAATATCTAACAGGGTTAATGCATTATTTATGACTTTATTGCAGGCTGCGTTGAAATATTTTGAAATTTAGAAGAATAACAAGTAAATTTATGACATGAACGCTTGTTTTTGTATAAAATATATAAGAGTGTTAATAATAAATAATATTTGGATAATATATATACAAATAAGCGCCGAATTTGTGAAAAATCACTTAATTGATTTGTGAAAAATTATTACTTATTTTCAAGTTGCATGGAATAATTTGTAATTCAAAAGAAGAATAACTTTTAACGAATATGTTATAACTTGGATGCTTGTTTCATGGAAAAATTTTAAGTGTGTCCGTTAATATTTTGACTTATTTGCAAGTTGCGTGGAATTATTTGGCATTTTGAAAAACAACTAACCGTGTTAATGAACCGTTAGTTTAAGAAACTTACATGATAGCTAGTTTTAAAACAAGAGTTTGTGATTTCAGAAATGTTCATTTTAGGATAATTTGTTCGCTTTTGGGAACAACTCATATGGCCTCATAGAAATCGTTGTATCTCCCTTACTGTTATGGTGAGAAATATGATAAATGATTCTTTCTAAATGGTGTTAGAAAGAAAAAAAACATTACGATTTATATTCAAATGTAGAAACTACCCACTAAACAATTATAATGTGCCCCTTTGAAACCAACGGTTCCGAACGCAATTACAAAATGATACAAAATGAATTTTTCATTATTTATTTTCATTTAATACATCAAAAAAGTTTGAGAACAATATCGTTTGTAATACATTTGTCTTATATAATTCGTGTGATTTTTCGTATATTTTTTTGCTGTCAGTAATTTTAGTTACAAAAACGTAAAGTATGACATTTTTTTATAACTGCACTCGGAACGCAAGAATGGTTTCCTTTGAGTTCTGTCTGGTTTAAAACTTGCGTCGTTTTGCGTAGTAAAAGAGAAATTTTAACAAAAGATTATGTAAAAACAATAACACTGTGTCCGAGCAGAAATAGACTGAGTAGAGTTCCACGCTTGATTTTTATGAATTGCGCTTCTCTGAAGGCTAAAAAATATTTACCTGTTTTATGCTCCGGCTTTCAATAGGTTAACGTTCTAATTTCAAAATACAACTGATGATGTGGTAAAAGTTTGATACAACCAAGACCTTGTTACGTGAAATATTGACACGTGATCAAGTTAGTACCATCGAGCAACGACAATTTGCAAATGGCAGCGATTATTGTTGTTTCTCGTTGTTACTGCAGATTTGAGTGTTTTGTTTACCAGATACGCTTATTAAATAAGCATTTTATTGATTAGACTATCGCAGTGAAGTTCACTTGGCGACTGCACAGATTTCGTAATTTGGCGGTCGCGCGCTCAGGCCTATACTCTAGTTGGCCTTGAAAACAACTCAACCTTACCGTTAAATTACGTGTGACTGTAGAGATAATTCCACATATATCAGTATTAATCTTACGCTCGTAACGGCAGCCCGCACGGTACTGTCTTCGCGCTCTCGTTACACCGCAACGTAACACTTTCATGACGGTAGAAGAGTTGTTGAATACGCTAAAAAATGAAGTTCAAAAAATACAAACCGTTAAAGACTCGAAAACCAAAACTAATATCGAAAAAATTATTATTGATCTTGACAATGAAGTGAAATCTGAAATATTAAAAATGCAACAACAAATAATTCAACTACAAGACAAACTTATCGAAAAAAACGACCAACTGGTGGGAAACTTTGAAAAAATAATGAAAAGCGCATCAACACCATCCTATGCACAGGTATTATCAACAACCAAAGTCGCTCCTCGAGAAGAAGAGAGATTCTCAATCATCATTTCGTCGACCAAAAATAATGCTAAAGCAGAAGAAATTGAAAAGATAATAAAAAAAGAAATAAATTTAAGCAACATAAAGATAGGAATAAATGGTTTGAGAAAAACAAAAGAAGAAAAAATAATAATATCATGCCCAAAAAAGGAATATGCAAATACCTTAACCGCCGAAATAAAAAAACTGAATACCGATTTGGTGGTAAATGAAATTCAAAAGAAAAGACCAAAAATAATAATAAAAGGATTAAAATCCAATCTTACTGAAGACGAAATAGTTTGCGGAATAATTACCCAGAACGAAGGAATTGAAGATGTTTACAAGGAAAGTGAAGACAACAAAATCACACTTATAACGGAGATAAAAAACACAAACATAAACGAAAAGCAGCGCCAGTTCACTAGCTACATCATGGAAACTAGTGGCAAAATGCGAAAAAGTCTCGTTGCACTCGGTAAACTAAATATACAGTTTCAACGAGTAAAAATTGAAGATTGCGATCCACTGACTCAATGTTTTCATTGCTGTATGTTCATGCATACGGCTAAAAGATGCCTACACCGAACCAGCCCTCCAATTTGCCCACACTGCATGGGCGATCACATCCTTTCAAAATGTCCGGGAAGAGAAAAAACAGTACCAGCATGTGTAAACTGCAACAGACAAAATTCTAAATATGGAGAAAAAAACACCACGGACCACGCAGCCAACAGTATTAGGTGCAACTATAGAAACAAAATGCTGAAAATTGCGAGGGATCGCATCGATTACGACTAATGATGCATATTATTAATTACAAGTGTAACGAAAACCTAAATAATATGCACAATATTTCAAAAAAATATTACGAAAAGCCCGCCCGCAAAGTGTTAACACGCAGTGATAATGTACAAGCCAACACATATAATATTATAATTGCAAATGTGAAGTGTATTCCCAGCGCCAACATTATTGTTAATTTTATTACTACCTCAAAATGAACGACTTTATAATAAACGCAATAGATAATTCATATAAAATAGACGAAAGGATTTTTGACACGGTAAATAATACAAACGATTTTATAGATATAAAACCTACAGCCAGCCTAATAATAATACACATGAACGTTAGATCTTTGGAAAAAAATTTCGATGAATTTCTAATAACTATTAAACAATTAAACAGACTTGACTGTATAATATTATCAGAAACGCATTCATCGAGTGAAATTAATTATAATATACCGGGTTACTCGTACTATGCAACAAAATATAAAATTAACAGAAATAGCGGCGTCGCCATATTTGTATCAAATATTTACGCTGTCACAAGTGTAAATGAAATAATGGTGAATAATGTCAATTTATTAAACTTGGAGATAAATTTTATGAATTATTCATTTAATATCATTGCTATTTATCGGACACACTCTTCTGCTATAACCACATACATAGAAGAATTAAAAAAAATATTACAACATCATAGAAACAAAAAAACAATACTCATCGGAGATATTAACTTAAATATCGCTAATGACTACTCCTCTAACGATAAAGATAACTATTTAAATATGTTAGCAGAATTAAATTAAATTTCATGTATAAATTCATACACCAGAAACATTATCGGACAACGACCATCTTGTATCAATCACATATTCACAAACACCAAAGATATACAAAATATATCATCTGCGGTAATTAAAACATCTGTAACGGATCATTTTGCATGTATATTTAAATATGACTACAAACATCAAAACCTCTCATTACCAACCACAACGGCCGTTAATAATACTGATAAATACAACTATAGTATTAATATAAATTCTCTCACTAAAATATTAAGTAACGAAAAAGAATGGCAAGAAATATATCAATGTAACGATGTAGAAGAATGCTGCAAAATATTTGATAAAAAACTGAGTTTTCACATAAATGCTTGTAGAAATATTAAATCTAACAAAACATCTTCAAAACTAAAGCCAATCAAACCATGGATAACTCACGGATTAATCATCTCAATTAGACTCAAAGAAACACTCTACAAACAATATACAAAACAACCGGAAAATATAACATTACAAAAACATTTCAAAGCTTATAAAAAAAAACTTACATATCTAATAAAAAACACAAAGGATGACTACTACAAACAAAAACTTGAATTATCTGGAAATGACAGTAAAAGGATTTGGTCCATCATAAATGAAATTGTCGATAAAAAACATTTAAAAAATAAAACAATCAACAATGTAAATCATAATGATTCAAAAATCTGCTGTAAAGATAAACCTCTAGAAGCCGCAAATGTATTTAACAATTTTTTTGCTAATGTAGGAAAAAACCTCGCTAAAAAAATCCAACAAGGCCTTACCCCAAATGACCCAAATACTACAGTAAATAATGAGCATAAATTTGAATTATTTCAACCAACAACACCAGAAGAAATTGAACAAATTATTACAGGTATGAAAGGAGGTTCTGCCCCTGGTTTTGATGGGGTCACAATACAAACACTGAAATGTATAAAATCACAAGTATCAAAACCATTAACTCATATAATCAATACAAGTTTTCAAAGCGGAGTTTTTCCATCCATGTACAAACAATCTGTAATTATACCAATATTTAAAACCGGCAATCCGGAAGAACCAACCAATTACCGCCCTATTTCTTTACTATCAAACATTGCAAAAATATTTGAAAAAATTGCCAAAAAAAGAATAACTCAGTTCATAAAGATTAATAATATAATTCACGAAAATCAGTTTGGATTCATGGAAAACAAAAGCACAAAAGACGCCATTGCTAAATTATCTAGTACCATACAAGACGCTTTAGACAAATCATTAAAATGTGTTGGTATTTTTGTTGATCTCCAAAAAGCCTTCGACAGCATATCTCATGTCAAACTAATACAAAAATTAAAGATCGTAGGTTTTAATGACACAGCATTAAGTTGGCTAAAAAGTTATCTTCACCAAAGAACACAAGTTGTAAAAATTAATCACGCATTTAGTCTACCACTCACAAGTGATTTTGGGATACAACAAGGTACTGTTTTGGGTCCTTTACTTTTTATCATGTACGTAAACGATATTTTCAAACAAAAACTCAGTGGAACAGTTATATCTTACGCAGATGATACAATTATCATAATTAAGGGTAATGACTGGAAAATTGTAAATGAAAATGCAAATAATGACATCCAAATCCTAAAAAACTGGTTCGATACAAATCTACTTACAATTAACGCAAAAAAAACAGTTTATATACCATTCAAAATAAATAAATTCAAAACCAACCCCAACATTCATATAATAATACACAACAAAAAATGTAACAAAGATGTTTGTAATGAATCATGTACCATACTAAACCAAACAACTGAAATAAAATACCTCGGTGTAATTGTAGACCAACATATGAAATGGAACAGACACATATGTGAACTTGTTAAACGCATTAGAAAATGTATCTATATATTCATTAGATTAAGAAATGTTCTCAAGATAAACAACCTGAAAAAAGTCTATTACGCACTAGTCCAATCATTACTTCAGTATGGAATCATTGGGTGGGGAGGTGCATATGAAAAATTTTTAAGCTCTGTTAAAGTGGTACAAAAACTAATTATCAAAGTAATTTTGAAAAAACAACCAACTTTCTCTTCAGCATCATTGTTCAAAATTTTCGAAGTACCAAAAATTGAAGACCTCTATAAAAAAGATGCAATACTACAAATATATAAAGAAACTGTAGTAAAAAAACTTAAATTTAACTCATCCTTAAGGCATAATTTTAACATCCAAATTCCTCTATTTTCAACACAACAAATGCACAATAACTACATTTACAAAGGCATAAGATATTTTAATAGTCTTCCCGAAGAAGTGAAAAAAATACCAGATTTTATTTTATTCAAAAAGAAGGTCAAATTTATCTTTAAAAAAAATTAATATCACCTATCAAATGTTATAACTTCAATTCATGTTACAACCAAAATTAACGTCACAATCCTCTTTTAAGTTTATATTTATTGTACTGTAATAATGTTAATTACTGATATAAACATGAAATAATTGTCAAATAACTCCTACGCCAAGCTCAAGAGCTAGCACTCTTCATCGGAGTAGAAATTCAACAACATATTAGGTAACATAGGTCAGAAAATTAAGTGCATTATACTTCTACCATGCAACATTACAAATTTATAAAAACTATATTCAAAATAAAATTGCACCCTTTAAAAATAACAGAAATCTTAGACAAACGTCAATACTTCCTACTCCTAAATGTAAAAAAACAATAGGACAGTTCAACCATGAATATCTCGGAGTTAAATTTTTTAACTCATTACCAGAAAAAATTAGAAACATGAATGCAAATATAAACGAATTCAAAAGCCACCTTAAAAAGTATTCCGAACAGTTGAACTGAATCGTACCAAATATAAACAAATATAACAACACCCCCATACACACAAGCCCTGCTTATTTATGGGGGTACATCGAATACTTATATTATGTAATTAATAACCTACTATATTGTGTAATTATATTATGTAATTGTTATATTATGTAATTCGTGTATCTTTTTTTACTAATAAAAAAAAACAAAAAAAAAAAAAAAAAATATGTTTTACACTATTACTTATTATTACCTAATTTTATGTACAATGTAACAATGTTATAAGTTAAACAATGAAAAAAAAATAAAAAAATATATATATATTCTGTAATTTTTAAAAAAGTGACTTAAAAAATGCTTTTTTAGTAGAGAAAATAGAAAAAATCATGGTTAACTACATTTTCCATTTTTATTTTTAAACCACCCATTTAACAATTATTTTTTAACTTAATTTATATTATAACTTTATTCGTATAAAATGGCAGCTTGTTAAATAAATAATTTAAACAGTAAAATAAATAACAATATTTGCACATGCCTTAAATGCTGTTGATTGCTCAACAAATATAATATATTTACGCATCAAATAATACACATTGAAATAGCGTTAATTAAATTGATAAAATAAATTGAACATTGTCAATGGAATCAGTTTATTTTGGGAAATACTCCAATGCAAATGATTTTTAAATTATTTTGGTAAATTAATTAGTTGTTTCGTTTACCTAGAACGATTTTTATAAATTCGATCCCAAATACTGTCAAAACTCCGTGTACATTTTTAACACCTTTTTGAAGTGTTTCAATCAATTTGATAGCGGAAAATTGAACTAAAATTTTATTTTATTTGACAGCATAGAATAATTTAATTTAAAGAAATTATTGATTTTAAATCTGGATGGTTAAAAGTTTGGTTCTCACCGCGACGCAATTTTTTTTAATGTTTCCTTAGTCCAATTTACGTTCAGTTTTTGGACTCAAAAGTACTGATTCTTAATATATTGTTTCTTGCAGTATTTATTAATTTTTATTTTACACATACCTCATAGTTAAGTAATAAGGACTCTTAATATTGTATCCCCTGGACCTGGGTATCTAGAACGGTTTATCGAAAGGATTTATCGACAACTTGTCATCATTCCCGAGCATCAATATCAATAGAACAATAGCGAAAGTTAGTTAGTCTTACTTTATTAGACATGAACATTTGTTTGTACGATAGCGATCTGCAGTCATGCTCGGAAATGAAGGCGAGTTATCGACATTGTCGATCAATCGCGCTAGATACCCAGGTTTCTGTTTTAATTGTGGAAGATACTCCCAGTATTGCTGTGGTGTAAGACAACCATTCAGTTTTGAAAAGTTGCTTTAAATGGCTTTAGCCGTGTTTGGTGGCCAGATCTGAATATCTAGGTACTTCCTACCTTTCTCTTCCTCATTTCCTTTCCCTCCCAATTACCTCCAGCCTCACAACATACCCCAATTGGGAATGGCATAATCTCACTGGCTTCAGACGGTTGGAAGTAGTTAGGACTCTTGTACGGTAGTGAGATAAAAATCGGTTTCATTGATGTGCAAATATAAGAACGTCATCCACAGTAAAATACCTACCTAATATTTTTTACAGAAAGTGGGCCCCAATGTTGAATTTGACAGCCATCCTTAGTCTGGAGCCCCAAGGCACTAGAAAAAAACTCTTGAAGCAGAAACGGTCTTTCCGTTTGATGGGTTCAGCTCTCAGCTCTCTTAACAAACGGATTGCAATCTATAGAGCACAGGTGTCAGGTGGCAATCCTGTCCTTTTCGCTTTGAGGAACTAGCCTCATTGATCCTTTCGGCACCGGTGCGGAGTCGGGAAACACGCAAAACGCGCGTCCGACATTTGCACACTTTTGACATTTTTCATATGACAACGGGTCGTTTCAATGACTGGTTCTTGATTTCAACAAATCGGTTCAGTTATAAGTAATCTTTTAATGAAACTCGATTATTCGGAGTAAACAGGTTAGATTTAGTTTCCGTCAATCGCATGCATTAGGATGTCATCTAAGGTTTAGTGGGACGCACTCTTTACATTCATTTGGTATCAATACATATAATCGATATTAGTGGGGATAGTGGTGTTGTAATTGCAATCTCACCAAAGAAGAAACTGGTTCTTGTGCTTGGTGAGCGAGTTACACTAATTATAAGGAAAATAGAATATCAATATATAAACAATTGAAGAATATATAAACAATTGAAACTTCTGGAACATCTTTATGTGTAGGTGTTTATATATAGGATTCTGTTACATACTAAATATTCAGCAATCAAGAGATTAATTAGAAACATCTAAATAAAGTAGAGAAGATGAATATAATACTGATAATTAGAGACCGAATTATATGCATTTGCATATTTGCATATGCAAATGCATATTTAGACCCTTTTCAGCGGTAGTTGCATATTTTAGCAAATAATTTGAGATCTTGCATATTTACGCTTGATATCGTTCAGATGCCTCACATAGCGACACTATAGACGTCAGATAGCAAGGCGCGCGGCCAGCGAAGCTGAGCGAAGAACTGATAACTGATCTTACTGATCGCTACGGCCGGCGGCCGGAGAGGGGGGGGGGAACCTCTCTCATCTTCGCCTGCGCTCGCGCCTACTCGGCTTAATTCGGCTAATTGCCGAAAACAATTCATTCATTCGTATGAGGGGTGATTTGGTATATTTTTATGGTAATTCAGTGAATTGCGAATTTTGTTTTTGACTGGTCGCACGCGCTGTTCTTTAGAGTTTCGTCTAGTATTTTATTTGTTTGCACGAAGTTGTACATTGTGATAGTGAACCATGCCCCCTGATAAAAAAGTTCCCATACGTAGATAGCTGAATATCCTGGAATATTTACATACGACGGAAAAGTTTTATACTGCCGAGTTTGCGAGAAAAACATTTCTAGTACAAAAAAGTTCCAAATAGACCAGCATGTCAAAACCAGTGTTCATATCGCAGGAGTGCAGTAGAAGGGCCCACGGCAACAAGTTTTTACAGTGGCAAGTAGCAGTAACAGTGAAGTAACCTCCAAAGGTAAACAACAAAATCATTTTAGCATGATTCTATGTGAAGCATTTCTTGCAAGCAATATCCCTCTATACAAACTGACAAATCCTGCCTTGAAGGATTTTCTCAGAAAACATTGCATTAATCAAAATATACCGGATGAATCTACTTTACGTAAAAATTACATACCATCAATTTATCTACATGTGCTGGAAGAAATACGCAATGAACTCAAGGAAACCACCGACACTTGCGGCCGTTACATTGCAAATTTGATTTTTGGTGCATTAAAACTTGAACCTTCACCTCCCTATTTGGTGGCCTGCAGAGAACTTGAAAAGGCAAATCATTCTACGATCGCCAGATTTGTAAATGAGGGTATAAAAAAAATATTTTCTTAATCTTCTGCGGATGAAAATGTGTATGTGTTGCTCTCAGATGCTGCCCCCTAAATGATCAAAGCAGGCAAAGCCCTCCAAGTATTATATCCCAATTTGATTCATGTGACGTGTTTTGCTCACGGAATTCACAGACTCGCCGAAGAAGTGAGATCCACGTTTGCGAATGTAAATAACCAGATTTCATCAGCAAAAAATGTGTTTCTTAAGGCGCCTGATCGTATAAAGGCCTACAAAGAAAAACTGCCAAATATCCCTTTACCTCCTGTTATAAATTGGGGTCCTTAGAATAATAAACTCAGATTCTTGAGAGTAAACTGAATCACTTTTTATTTGACAATAAACTTCCAATTTCACAGGTATGATTAAGCACTTTTTAATAACTACTCTGGGTACAGGTACTAGTTCCCGTAGTTATTTCGGAGAGGTGAAACCTTTGATTGTTTATGAATAAGAGCGGTGTTTTTAAGCAAAGACCACCTTTTTATAACAAAAGACTGTTGACATTCAAATTCAAAAGGCCGCAAAACAGAGATCGTCTTTGCTGACAGAATTTAATCAAGCAATTAGCAGAGGCGCGAACCTTTCATAAATAATATAATTTAGCTTTCATAGATGTCACTAGTGGTACATAATTACCCTGAAAATTATACATGCACCCCCCGAAAGAAACTTAATTCACCAATTAAGGTTCTTTCTAATAAAAGAAAAATTATATAACTACATAATATAAACATTAATATTAACCAAAATAAAAAATAAAAAATTTAAATTCTAAAATCATTGAAAGAAAAAACAAAATACATATAAAATATAAAGGATTCAGTTTTTAACAACACAACACAAATCTTGATTGGCTTCATCTTCTAATTCCATCTGGATGGGTTCCTTGTTATGATTTCCATGACAATAACCTTGTGCACGAGGGGTCATCAGTTTTGCACGAGGATTCATCAATTTGAGCCAGGGTCGTCAATTTGGTTACATCAGTTTGTGGCGTGCAACGAAAAAACATAAAGTGCACGATCGTAGTGTTTCTTCATCTCGCCCTTTGTTGAACGAAGCAGTCATTGGCGTTCAAGGTTGTCCTCTACGGGTAGCAGACAGATTTTTGTAATTGGTCGCACGAACGTCCCTTGTGATGTCCGGAGGGTGACTACCCTTGTGATTCCATCAGATCCAGGATGGCAGGATAGTATACGAGCCATTTTCCATAGAGTGGGGGTAAGTTATCTTCCTTCAAAATAACTAGATCATTTTCCTGGAGGGACCTCTGGTTGCTGGTTTGCCATTTGTTCCTCCGTTGAAACTCTCCCAGATAATCCTTTTTCCACCTGAACCAAAAGGATTGAATTAGTTCTGTCATTTTTTGATACTGATTTAGTCTGTTGTATGGTACATCTCGGACATCTTCTTCTGGAATAACAGATGCATTTGTGCCCATAAGGAAATGGTTAGGAGTCAGAGGATTTAAATCATTAGGATCGTTAGACAGTGGTGTTAAGGGTCTGGAGTTGAGACAGGCTTCGACTTGACATAGTACAGTATAAAAAAGCTCAAAGGTTAAAGATGAACAATTAGTAATTCTATACAAGTGATATTTGGCAGATTTGACTGCGGCCTCCCACAGACCTCCTTGCGTTGGTGCGCGTGTAGCGATAAAATGCCATTCTATTGACCTATTTGCTAAATACTCCTGAATTTTGTCATCATTTTTTCTCAAACTGGCATAAAGTTCCTCCAGTTTATTACATGCTCCTTTGAAAGTAGAAGCATTGTCGGAATATATTTTCTTGGGTTGACCTCTGCGAGATATAAACCGTTTCAAACAATTTAAAAAAGTTTCGCTAGATAAATCTGTTACTAGCTCTAAATGGACAGCCTTAGTAACAAGACAAACAAAAATACATAGATACGATTTAATTAGAGGAGCTCTCTTCAGAACTCCACTTTTGATTTGGAGCGGACCCGCGTAGTCCAAACCGGTTACAGAGAAAGGCCTGCCAGGGGTTATTCGGTCCATAGGCAAATTACCCATAATTTGCTGGCCTACGACGGGGCGGCATCTAAAACATATTATACAGTTATGTAATATTCGTTTCACTGTGTTTTTACCAAATATCGGCCAAAATTTTAACCTTATTTCGGCTAGTAACGCTTGTGCTCCTGCATGTAAATTCGAATAATGATAGTGACGTATTATTAATTCTGTCAACTTATGCTTTGCAGGTAAAATAATAGGATGTCTTTGTTGAAAAGTTAAATGTGTTGCTGTGGACAATCTCCCACCAACTCGTATTAATTGGTCATGTAAAAACGGGTTGAGAGCCTTTAAAGAACTATTTTTATTTACACTTCCATTTTTTATTAAGGCTTCTCGTTCTGCCTGAAAACTGTATTTTTGTGACGATACAATTAAATATTTCAAAGCTGATTCAAGTTCTTTAACGTTTAAATTTCTTGATATTTTGGTCTTTAACTTATCACAATTATTTATAAATCTTAATACGTAG
This sequence comes from Hesperophylax consimilis, assembly GCF_061612785.1. Classification (NCBI taxonomy): domain Eukaryota; kingdom Metazoa; phylum Arthropoda; class Insecta; order Trichoptera; family Limnephilidae; genus Hesperophylax; species Hesperophylax consimilis. Next base: position 30,210,860 of record NC_142859.1, on the reverse strand, counting down.
GCAGTTACACGTTTTAGTTTAGTTAAAGAAGAAAATTTCTTAAAAATGTCCCATTCATCCGGATTAGTTACAATCAAAACATTTTTTCCTTTAATTTCCGGAGGGTTTGAACAAGATATTTTCGATAGCGGCCAAGTGTTGTTTTCTCTAGTCAACCACTCTGGCCCATGCCACCATATTGAGGAATTCACTAGTTGATCAGCAGTAGCTCCTCTTGATAATATGTCTGCTGCATTGTCAGAAGATGGCACATGACGCCATTGTTCTGGGTTACTAAATTCTTGAATTTCAGCGACTCGATTCGCTACGAATGTGTTCCAACGTGCTGGTTGACCTTTTATCCAACATAACGCTATCGTGGAATCACTCCAATAATATGTATCTACTTCCATCATACCTAATGCTTGTTTGACATTTTTTATTAGTTTTATTTATTTATTTATTTAAACGCCCATTGGGCTTTTACATACATTGTTATTAGTGTTATTACATTAACTATGTGACATTGAAAAGTTTACGTACATATATAAATAAAATAGTTATTATATCTGTAGTACATAAATGTTTTACAAATAATACAGAATACCATTATGGAGAACAGTTTTTTTTTTTCTTTTTTTACTTACTTAGAAAAATAAATGGATTGAAATTAATCGGCATTTATAGGGACTTAAAATCATATTCGAATTGTTATTTAAATTACAATATTAATTTGTAAAGTTAAAACATATATATTAAAGTTAAAAAGTCATAAAAGAAGTCATAAAAGAAAAGAGTGAAAAAACAGAAGCTAAAAAATGGGTTTTTTACTATGGAGTGGAGAAGTCATACATATCAGCAAAGTGTTTATGTAGATTTCGTTTGAGCACTGCTACGGAATCTCTAAATATATCAACAACATTACCAAATTTATTACCAAAATTTTGTATTCGATTTAACGATATGTGCGCATGATAATTAGATTTGAAATTGTTACAGAAAAAGGTGGAATTTTGTCTCGTATTTTTGGAAGGTACAAATAATTTTATTGTGGCAAGAATTTCAGGGCTGTCGATTCTATAATTAATAATTTTATTTAGTAGAACAAGGTCGGAGATAATTCGCCTATCTGATAGCGTAATCAAATTTAGTTGATGCATGAGTTGGATATAATTTATATTTTGGATTGGAATATTAAGTTTAAAGTTAATAAATCTTAAAAATTTGTGTTGTACCCTTTCAATATTGTTGGAATGTACTTTATAAAACGGGGACCAAATAGGCGAATTATACTCTACTTGACTTCTTACTAAAGATGTGTACAGTGTGTTCAAACATTCTAGTGACTTGAAGTCACATGCGGTTCTACATATAAACCCAAGCATTTTTAGGGCTTTATTTGTGATTTCATTTATATGCGGATTGAATGTTAACTGTTCATCAAATATAACACCCAAGTCCCTGATTTGAGTGACAGCTGTCAATTTTACATTATTAAGCGAATATTCATAAATTGTATGATTTCGTATTTTACAAAAACAAATGACCTGACATTTTTTAATATTAAGAAACAGAGAGTTGATGATGCACCAACGATATAGTTTATTTAAATTAAGTTGCAAAGTATAACAATCGTCTAAACTGCGTATTGTTTTATATATTTTCAAATCATCTGCGAAAAGAAGAACTTCTACATCTTTAAATATGCTAACAATATCATTAATAAATAACAAAAAAAGAATTGGTCCCAGGTGAGACCCCTGAGGGACCCCACTTGTGGCTTCGAAAATGTAAGATTCCACAGATTTTATTTTGACACATAGCTCTCTTTTACTAAGATAACTTTCAATCCAACTTAACAGATTACCCTTGATACCCAACATACTTAATTTTTGTACAAGGATATGTCGCCTAACTTTGTCAAATGCTTTGGAAAAATCAGTATATATTGAATCCACTTGATGCTTCAAGGCAAGAGAATCAGTTATGTAATTTTCGTATATGATCAAGTTACTTAGGGTGGATTTACCTGTGATAAAGCCATGCTGGTTGGGTACAATAATATTATTAATTTGTTTACATATTACATCTAGGACTAACGATTCAAATAGTTTGGGAATAGCGGACAATATACATATTGGTCTGTAGTTCGATACATCGCTTTTATCTCCCTTTTTATGAATAGGCGTAAGATAGCTTTTTTTCCACTGTTTTGGAAAACACCCTGACGACAAAGACTTATTAAATAGTAAAAATAATGGATAAGTCAAACTGCGAACACAAGATTTTAAATATATTGGAGGGAAACCATCCGGTCCAGCGGATTTATTAGTATCTAATGCTTTTATAGCCTTTTCTATAGCGTTTATTTCAATAAAACAATGGTTTAGGTTAAGTGATTCTTCAAGTGATATATCATTTGGGATTTCATTATCGGTAATATTATCATCATAAACACTTTTGAATAAATCTGCAAAAAGATTGACAATGCCTTCGGTATTATCCGCACAATTGTTATTCAGATACATAATATTTGGTAAACTACCATCATTTTTACGCTGAGCATTAGAAAAGTTCCACAATTTTTTAACATTATCATGAACCTCCATTTCTATTAAACTAATATAATCATTATAACATTTTTTAGACAATTCTTTGCACTGCTTTCTTATGTTAGTAAACATTATATAATCATCGACGTTTCTAGATTGCTTATATATTCGGTGAGTTTGTTTTTTAGTATAAATCAATTCTTTTAATTCTTTTGAAAACCATGTAGGGTAAAGGGATGCAATAAAATTAACTTTTGGAACATGACGTTCTTTTGAAGTGTTTAGGATTGAATAAAATTGTTGGACTTGATTCACAATATTGTTTTCATCTTCTAGAAATGACCAGTCTATATGGTCAAGATAATCAATTATATTTGGGTAGTCAGCTTTTTTAAAATTGTACGATGAAGTTTTTAATTTCTGCAATTTTCTAGACTCATTTGTGATAATAATATCTAACGCGGGATGGTGTTGGTCTAAAGGTAACAACAATTCATCCGATTGTTCTACCACTGTACTTAAGTCACTAGAAAATACTAGGTCAAGCATTCGGTTATAAGAATTATGCACTTTATTTAACTGTTTTAGTCCAAGGAAAAAAGACATATCAAGCATTTCCTTAGATTTGACACACTGCACTTCTGTTTCGTTAATAATCACTTCATTGTTCTTATCGAAAGACCAGTCGATTTTCGGAAGATTGTAGTCGCCTACAATTATAAATTTGGCTTTAGGATATTTATATTTTAGTGTTTCTACATCCTCGATGTGGTTCTTGTATATTTGCAGATCTGACATTGGTGGAATATAAGTACAAGCGATAATGATTTTTGTGGATGAAATATTTAGCATTACAAACATCTGTTCAACGCTTTTGTGTTTAACTGGCAATTTTTTAGATGAAATGTTTTTAGATATGCACACCATTACACCTCCTCCTTTTGATTTGTTGCTTGTAATGGGGTCACGGTCAAGACGATAGATGTTGTATTTATTGAGACCTAATTCCGATGAATTGATGTCCTCTAGTTTTGCTAGTAATACAGCGCTACATAGTTCCAGCTTGGGTAATGATATGCATTTTAATGGCGCTACTCTGGATTTGGATGTTATTAAATGAGAATGTTGCTTGCCATTGTGATCCATTGATGTGATATAAATGCAGGCTCCATAAGCCTTTTCAGAGGAATCACAAAATCCATGTAATTTAATATTACTAGCGTGCTTGCATACAATTTTCCTTTCAATCTTCAATACATTCAATTGGTTTAATTCATTTATATAACTTCTCCATGGCATCAGTATTTCATTTGGTAATACTTCATCCCAGGAAGCCTTGGATTGCCATAACCTCTGCATTATTAATTTCGCCACATCAATAACTGGTCCAAGTAACCCCAATGGGTCAAATGTTGATGCTATGCTTGACAATATTTGGCGTTTATTTTCACTATGCTTTCATGGTTTTGTTATAACATAAGAAAAATAATCTAACTCATTATTCCAGATTAAGCCCAGAATTTTTTCATTCTTGGGTTTGTCAGATAGAATTTTTTCACAATTGTTCTGTCCGGCAATTTCAGCTTGGCCCGACTCGGATGACAAATCCAAGATATTAGATCTCCATTTTCTTAACCTCATGCCTGCAGACAGCAATATGTCAATTAATTGACCTTTTAAATTTCTACAGGATTCCAAATTATCGTCTCCGGTCAATAGGTCATCCATGTAAAAATTGTTTTTAATGACTTGACTAGCTTTGGGAAAAGTAATTTGGTTATCCATACCAACTTGTTGTAGGCATCTTGTAGCTAGGAAAGAGGAAGGACTTAACCCGTACGTTACAGTTTTCAGCTTGTAATGCTGAATCTCATCTTCTGGTGATTCGCGCCAGACTATTTTCTGCAAGTTGCGGTCAGCTGCACTCACGTTTATCTGCCGATACATCTTCTCGATGTCAGCTGTCATGACATATTGGTGTTTTCTGAAAAGTAACAATTGGGTATATAAATCCTTTTGAATGACAGGTCCTACCATCAAGGCGTCATTCAGGGAAATTCCTTTGGAAGTTTTGGCTGATCCGTCAAAAACAACCCTCACCTTCGTGGTGGAGCTCGATTCCTTAATGACCGCGTGATGTGGTAAGAAATAGGAGTTATGATCTCCTTCTAGTTTATCACATACCTCCATGTGACCTAGTTCCTGGTATTCTCGCATAAATTGTACATATTGCGATTTTAATTCGGTATTTGAAGATAATTTTCTTTCTAAGTTTTGGAATCTTTTCTCCGCTGTTGTCAATGAGTTTCCTAATTGATCAATACAAGGACGGCGTGGTAAAGTTACTGTAAATCTACCGTCTTCTTCTCTTGCATGAGTAGCTATGAAATTAGCCTCGCAAGCTTTCTCCTCATGATTTTGATATATTATGGGGTTGACTTCTTCAAGATTCCAAAATTTTTCAATTTGATTGCTTAGTTTATTTATGGATAAGCTACAGAATTGTGATACTGGCCTTTGGTTGGGATATACGTTGGTCGGTCCTGAGACGATCCATCCCAGTTGTGTTCGTTGGAGTGTGGGACCGGTATCCAACTTCATTCTATCATTGGTGAGGATGTCCCAAAAACCTTCAGCCCCCAACAAGATGTCGATAGGCGCTGCGATGTTGAAATTGGGGTCTGCCAATTCTTATCCTTGAGGCAACTTGATCTGGTTTCTTGGTATTGATGTTTGCGGCAGACTTGTCGTTATTTCCTGTAATATCAGACAAGATATTGTATTTTTATAGTTGGTTCTTAAAGAATTGAAGTCTACCGACACACTTTTCCTTATGTGTGTAACATTATTGTATAAGCCCGATACCGGCTTATTTATGTGATTAAATTTTTAATTTAATTTTTTTGCAAAATCCTCTCTCATAAAATTGAATTGTGCTCCAGAGTCTATTAGTACTCTTGCCTTATATAAATTATTGTCGCTACCCACGATACCTACTATCGCCGTAGACAACAATACTAAATTTTCTGCCTTACCTACGGCAGAATGATTGTTAACTGAGACATCTTCTGCCTCAGTTCCTAAATTTGGAGATTCTACACGGAATCCCTCTTTATGAAGCAACGTATTGTGATCATTACTGTCACATCGTTTGCATTTAAAGGTGATCCTGCAATCCTGTGCAAGATGACCCGGCTTCAAACATTTGAAGCATGCTCGACTCTTTTTCAAGGCTTCTATCCTTTCCGATATTTTTAATTTTAGGAATTTTTTGCAGTAAAAGATTGGATGATCCTCACCGCAGAATGTGCATTTTCCCTTTTTTACAGATAATAACACAGTTGATTCCCTATTATTAATCCCTAAATGTGATTTAATTTGGCTGTGCGGTTTTTTGTCCGTAGTTTGCATAAGTTCTAAAGTTTGAGCTCGTAAGGCTAAACATTTCAAGAACTCTTTCAGTGTTGGCAACTTCCCTTCAATACGGCTTTGTTCCCAATGTTTTCTAGTAATCACGTCTAATTTGTTTGAAATTATGTAAATAATTAAAGCATCCCATTGATTTACTTGAACTCCTAAGTTGTGTAAAGCCTTTAAGTTAACGTTAGTTCCATCTATCAATCGCCGCAATGCGACTGCATCTTCCTGCTTCATTTCCTTCATTTGGAATATGAATTGAATATGCTTATGTACAGTTGCCCTTAAATTAGAATATCTCTCATGTAATAGTTCCCATGCTCCTTGATATCCAGAATCAGAGATTTCTAAATTCGAAATGATTTTAATTGCTTCTCCCTTTAAGCAAGATTGCAAATAATAAAATTTCTGTACATTGCTTATCGAATTATTATTGTGAACCAGAGTCTTAAAAGTTTCTACAAAGGTGTTCCAATTTTTCTGATCTCCGTGGAATTCTTGTAACTTTAGGTCAGGTAATTTTATTTCTACCCTCGATTGTTCTACGGATTCTAATGCACCTTTGGCCGTTGCCATTAATGAATAATATTGATTTTCAAATGATTCTCTCTGAGAAGCATTTTCAATTTCATTTACATCTGAGATTTCCTCAATTTCATCCTGAATAACTTCAAATTCATCAATTATAGATTTAATTCTGTCATATCTTAGTTTTATTTCGTGAGCTGAAAGAGTATTCAATGCATCATTGAATCTGGTTAATTTTCCCCTTAAAACTCCGCGTTTGTTTACTAATCCTTTCAATTTCTCCATCGTATTATGAATCGCGACAATAAATTTCCGATAATTAAATGATCACTACAATAATTCACTAAAACTGGTAAATTATTCGCGTATTAATACTCCAATTTGAAAGAAATGATGACAAAATCCTTACAATGTTTACTATTTTCGATAAAATCTGCACATAAAAACACGTAGGTAATATTGTTATTGTGAAATGTCATACAAAATTAAGTTATGACTTGAAATTTTTATGATGTTGACAAACAGTAAATCGGAATATCTTGTAACAAATTATTTCTAATATTATTATTTGAATAAAATAATAAGGATATTTTGGGAATTCTAGATGTGATAGGAGTTGGATTTGGAAGGATTGGACTTATCTGTCTGATGCGATGGCGTGTTTCCAGGTTCTCAGACTTCCAGCTACTTCCAGCTTGATCTCTCAAGGATCTCTTCAATATTTTTGGCCGCTTGGTTTTTGTTTAAATTTCTGTAATCTCGCTTGGATTACAATATCCGGATCGCTAGGACCATGTTATAAATTGGGGTCCTTAGAATAATAAACTCAGATTCTTGAGAGTAAACTGAATCACTTTTTATTTGACAATAAACTTCCAATTTCACAGGTATGATTAAGCACTTTTTAATAACTACTCTGGGTACAGGTACTAGTTCCCGTAGTTATTTCGGAGAGGTGAAACCTTTGATTGTTTATGAATAAGAGCGGTGTTTTTAAGCAAAGACCACCTTTTTATAACAAAAGACTGTTGACATTCAAATTCAAAAGGCCGCAAAACAGAGATCGTCTTTGCTGACAGAATTTAATCAAGCAATTAGCAGAGGCGCGAACCTTTCATAAATAATATAATTTAGCTTTCATAGATGTCACTAGTGGTACATAATTACCCTGAAAATTATACACCTCCTGAGCCAGTAATAACACGTTGGGGTACATGGATCGAAGCTGCGATGTTTTACCATGAACATTTTGAAGCCATCAAGGGTGTTATCAATGACTTCGATAGTGCAGAGGCTTTGGCAGTTTTCCAGTGCAAAGAATCGTTTGACGACGCCAGTATTAAAAAAAAACCTAGCTATGATTACCACTCATTTCACCTACATACCTGCAAGTATAAAAACGCTTGAAACTCATGGATTGGCGTTGAATGCATCTATTCAGGTTATGAAAGAAATTCGCCTTATGAATTCCTCGTTGCCAAAGCTATTCCCAAGTAAACTCAAAGAAAAATTTGAAAACATACTGAATAATAACCCAGGGTTTGAACCTTTGTGCCAAATTGATAACTTCATCAACGGGGCAGGTGAAATTTTGCCCGAAACAATAAGTTCAAAAATCGCACCCAAATTTAAATTCTGTCCAGCCACATCAGTAGACGTAGAACGTTCCTTTTCCGTTTACAAAAATATATTAAGCGATTGTAGACACAATTTGTCTACAGAACATTTAGAACAGTACTTAGTCATATACGTTTTTAAAGGCAAATTCTAAATTTTATTGTTAAATACATTTTATAATTGCTATTTTCGAAAATGTAATTGCTATCCTTGAGAACTAAAAGCTTACTAAAATAAAAAAAAAATGTAACAATACGACTTCCTGTATTATTTCATGTTGCATATTTTGACCCTTTTTATGGATTTTCGTGCATATTTTAGCTATTTTTATTGCATATTTGCATGCATATTTTGGGCTATTTTTGTTGCATATAATCCGGTCTCTACTGATAATGAATATAAAAAAAGGGAAAAACAGGCAATTATTCCTGACAAGTATAATTTCAGTTTGTTGATATGTTTTAGTTTCTTTATTTCAATCGGAAGATTGTTGAAATACTTTATTCCTAAATAGATTAATTGTTTTGCATTAGTTTGGTATTAAATTTTGGTATTTTGATATCTTTTTAAAAGATGGGTTTCAAAGTTTTTGATCATATTATCTTTGTAAATTTGGATAATTTTATTTTTCTTGAAGATATCCTCTACTCCAGGAACCCCTAAATCTGCAAATATAGCGTGAACCATTTAATTTCGGTCCAATTCATGAATAATATTTGTCTATACAAGGTTTATTTAAAGGTATTCTACACTTTGGATATCGTGGTTTATTATAGAATAAAAATGTCCCAAGGAAACGGATAAAGAAAGTTCAGAAGAAGGATCTTCTTAAATTTGCTATCCATCATTTAGATTTAAAAAACTTTCCAACATGGTGCAAGTTAATGAAGGTGATGTTAGTGAACATTTGCCCTGATGTGTGATGTAAGAGTAAGAATATTATTATCATAGCACTTGTATTGTAGCGCAGTTTTGTGCTGTTTCACTTCAAGTCCGCTTATGACGGACATCTCAAACTTAACCTTTTTAAACTATACTACTTATGGTATATATTTACTATGGCACCTATGCTAGGAAAAAAACGAAAAATAATGGCTCTGTACAAGATTTCACACGTATAACCTATTTTGTTGTCTTATTGTGAAGCTGCTTTATAACATTTGAATATACCTTCTGGTGGATTTATTACCTACTGGGAGATGGTTTAGATCAGAGGTTCCCAAAGTGGTCTATATGGACCCCCAGGGGTCCATATCGGCTTGCTGGGGGTCTATGTCAGCGAGAAAAAAACTTGGGGGTCCATGAGATTCAAATGGGGGTACATACTTATTTTAATATAAAACAATAAAAATAAAACATTCGAGCGGACCCCCATTTACCTCAACTCAATATTTAGGAGTTCCGTAAATGACACATTACACCTAACACAGTTTACGTAATACTAATAATAGACTAAGAAATTACTTATTTGATATTTGTATGTTTATACATGGTAAAGTTGTTTATTAAGGTATATAAATAGAGTCTATGTTCCTTTTTTCGTCAAAATTAATATATTGAACCAAAACATTACACATTGGAAGCCGCAAATTTTCCTAGTTCCCCAACTTGTTTTGACGTTCAACATTCAGATGTACTTCACACAGACTTCAAAACTAAATTTGAGGACATTTTGACTGTGGAAATGGAATGTTGAAGAATCGGATATCATATGACAAGAAGAACTGATCGGAATAAGCGTTAACAAAGAACTTAAGGGGCAGTTCTGTAGGGCCAGCTACAGAAAGAAATTCCCGTTGCTTATCCTGCTCCATTTTCATTTGGTGTAATACCTCACAAGGGCGCCCCTGTCTGCACAATGCAAAAACAGAGGAACTATATCGCCACCCGGTTGTAGGGTAGGCAAGGGAAGGGAATCTTTTTACGAAAAAAATAAATGATTATCACACGAGACGTTAATAGTTTTAGAAAAATTTAATATTCGGCAGGCTAGGGGGTCTACGGAAAAAAAATATTTGGCAAGTGGTCTACGTGGCAAAAAAGTTTGAGAACCTCTGGTTTAGATTGTTTTTGTTTGACTGAATCTATTTTTTTTTTCGTTTTTATAACTAACACTAACATTTTTACTCAATTTAAATTCATTTTTTAATTTTTTTTTGTAATAACAAAATCGTTCATTTAAAAATGAGTTAATACGTGTTTAAATACTTTTTTAGGGAAAAAACTTACACAAATACAGCCAGAGGATATATCCACTTTACTTGTTATACTAGAACTTGTCTTTTGAAGGCAGCTTCATTGATGCTAAAAATTTCGATATCCGAAATGATTCTATTTAACAGCAATAAAGCCAATAACGTTAATTCTTGACATAGGTCGCGATATCCGAATTGATTCTGTTTAAAAGCAATATTGCCAATGATGCTCATTCCTGACATAGGTCATATAATTTTTGTTGTTTGTTTTTGGGGTGTTATGCCGTGTTGCGCTAACTCCTTCTTTTTTTTTCTTTTCTTTTTAAAGAAGGAGCGCAACACGGCATAACACCCCAAAAACAAACAACAAAAATGCTTTTGGCCGTGAAAATCTAAAAACTTACAGGTCATATAATAATCATTACTTTTCACAAAGAACTACCAACATTATATTCATTTGCTCTCAGTGAAAGTATAATACAGTTAAAAATGACTAACGTTGATATTGTCGAATTATCTCAGTGGTCAGTGGTCCTGGTTTCAATTCCTAGATGAGACTTATTCTGTCTTCTTCAATTTTACAGTTACACAATTTTAGTTTGAGAGTCGTTAATATTGTCTTCAACGATTAAAAATTACGATTTGTAGTTTTACTCACTAAGTTTTTCCACTACATGAATTTTAATATTAAACGTTTCGAAATCAGAAATAAACATTGTTGAACTTTTTCATAGGCAAAACTTTCCTTAAATCATTTATCACATCTATATTTGTCACTATTCGTTTGACTGATGACTTTTGCCACTGACGACTGAAGCGAAATAATCAAAACCTCTGATTCAATGCAATCGAATACTAAGAGTAGAAGAAAACATTAATCAAACACATCACGGAATACAATGGCTTCCCTGAGAGTAAAGTTATCCAACAACAATAAGACAAATGTTGATCATTCTTAGACGTTGTCGATTTAAAATATGTGTCTAAAAGAAAAACATGACAAACCTAACTGCCAGAGTGGAAGATACTCTCAAATAACATTATTCAGAGTCGAAACCTTGCTTTACATGTCTTTAGCTATGTTTAGTGACTAAATCTTAACATTGGTGACTTTCTTTAGGCAAGTGGGTACCATAATATTGAAAAAATGCAAATAAAAATGTTCAAATAAACACGAGGATTTCACATTTAAAATTATTTTTTTCAGAACCATAGTCAAAGTTAGGCACCTAGTCAAAGTAAGGCTTGATTGAATACCACCTATTTTAAACAACCTAATGAAAACTAACCAATACAAAAATTGAAAAAAATTGATCACAAAATGAATAAAAAAATGAACGAATGAAAGGACTTATGTTTTTAGTTTCAAAAAAATAGATTATTGAATAATATTATTGTGGAATTGTTATTTGGTTCAGATTTTCGAAAACGGAACAAACAAACAAATTTACAAACAGATGAAATGCTAAACTGACATCGTCACGTTAAGTCAATAAAATGACAATCACTTTAAATACTTTTTAGTGAATAAGTAATTAAGTACCTACAAGTATATTAGATTTTGTGATTTGATAAAAAAAACTACTCCAAAGAGACACGAGAATATTATGGGAGAAAAGTTTTAAAATGGTTTAGTAGGTACCTACTAACCCCACATAAACAATATGCCTTTAGAGACATTGCCAAAACGTAACGCCACAATAATGAAAAATGATATCTGCCCCCGCCGGGAACTGTCCCAAAATCGCCGGATATAAATCGGGTGTCGTTCTGCAGGGTGTATTTTTGCAACGAAATGAAAAAAACATATTATTTCGTTCATCGCATTCGCGTTATCTGTTTTATATTCGACCTACTTTGCCGTGGTAACTAAAAAAATAGTGTCTTCCGTGCGAGTCTCAAGACAGACCCTGTGTTTTTAGTTACCACGGCAGTACAGCTGTCATTGTATCTGCCATTCATCAAACTGTGGATAGATGATCCGACAATTTTTAAACTCAATTTGCTAATTACGTGGAATATGTAAAATGATTATATTCCCAACAAAATAATTAGGGATGGAATTATGTTTCTTTATGATGTAAGTTATTTCAATTTATTGGATTAACTTTAATTAGAAAGTTGTACCCATCAACGAAATCATAAAAGAAAAAAATAATGAAATAAAAACAATATTTTTTGTTTAAAACCACGAATTTTTTTATTAATTTTAAGACCGACCGGTTTCGCTACACTCGAGCATCGTCAGGGTACAAAATTAAAGTTTAAAGTTTAATTTTGTACCCTGACGATGCTCGAGTGTAGCGAAACCGGTCGGTCTTAAAATTAATAAAAAAAATCGTGGTTTTAAACAAAAAATATTGTTTTTATTTCATTAAAATGTTAAACCACAAAGTGATTGCTTTCTACGAAAATATGAAAAAGATAATTTTAATAATTCTAAGCGAAAATCAATGAAATCATAGAAGAATGAGACAATAATAATTATTCTAAACAAAATTTGAAACCGAACAAGACACATGGAATGGTCTTAACTGGCGATCGAACTCAGGATCACTCTCTTGTAGGAACAACGTTTATAATCACTAAGCAATTGATACCTGATTAGTACCCGTCATTTACGGAAGACATGAAGAATATAGAACGTCAAAGAATAATAGATTTTAATAAATGGACAGGAATGCTCTCAAGGCAGTTACCACTGTAGCGACGATGTTACTTTTAAACACATACTGCACTGCACTGTACACATGTGAGCTGAGGACACACTACCCAGTAGTGCAATGGGACAAACTGAGGGTATGATACAACTATGCATATATGCAACTTATGCAACTTCTGCAGTGCCCCCTCGATGTTCGTCGAAAGCAGGGTGCACTCATTCCCCGCCTTACTTCGCCACCGACTAGCCAGCTTCTGCAACAAGATACAGAAATCAACAAACGCCATCGTCGTGGCTGCATCAGGGTGTCTCAGCTCTTCACTTAATGAGCGATTTATGGAGATGGTGCGGCCACATTCCTGATGGAAGATCCTTTAAAATTCATTTTTATAAATTTACTTTCCATACGAAGTTTTTATTTTATGTTATCATTAGATACCAACATTTTATGTTTTTTCGTTTATTTTTATTTTGATTTTTATTTTTTTTTTCTCTAAAATGTAATTGTTGCAATTACAGCATGTAATATGGCAGACTGGGATTGCACTATCCTCTCAGCCCTGTTGAATTAAAATTTTAAAGGACACGGGTTCAAGTCCCGTTGGCGTCATGTATCTTTTATCAGGAGATTTTTCAATGTGGATGAGTGTTTCAGGCTAGTTATTATTGCCTATAAAAAATAATTGTTACCCTTTGTTCTATGCATAAAAAATCTTGTCTTAAACATTAGTTTACCAAAAAAATAATAATTAATATTTGACAAGTTCTAGTATTTTTCACCAAAAAATGTAGACAATTTGTCTCGGCGCCATCTAGTGAGAGAGTTAGCACTTACAATGCCTTTCTCATATAAAATAAAGTTGGTTGTTTTCAGGTGAAAAAATGTAATAAGCAGTAATTGTTGAATGAAACACAAGTATATATTGAATTATTTCGCGGATAAGAGATAAGCCGCCATAGCTCAGTGGTCAGAGCTGTCGACCGGAAATCGAAAGGACACGGGTTCAAGTCCCGTTGGCGTCATGTATCTTTTATCAGGAGATTTTTCAATGTGGATGTGTGTTTCAGGCTAATAATTATTGCTTATAAAAAAATAATTGTTACCCTTTGTGCTATGCATAAAAAATCTTGTCTTAAACATTAGTATATCAAAAAAATAATCAAAAAAAATACTTTGTCCTCTCATTTCAATTTGAGAATTACCAATACATTGTATTAAAATGTTGCTTGCAAAGCATTGCAGGAAATAACATCATCTTTTATATCGGGACAGTGTCCGACAAGAAGCGATCGACAGCTTGATTGACCCTGAGGTCAGCAGATCTAGATGTTGCCAATTGTCTAATCAAACTGTTTACCGAGATTGCTCTATTCGTGTAACTGGCCGGTCGTTTCGAATAAACTTCCCTCAGCTCCTTACTAATATCCAAACTTTGGCTGAATTTAAACGTGCTGTAAAAACAAAATTATCAAAAAAAACATTTCTTTTACAGTATGCTATATTATTTAAACGGGAGGTTTGGATTGTTGTTTGGTTTCGGTCCCATCTTGTTGTACTTTTAATGTATAATCTGTTCAGAATGTTATAATTTATATATTTTAATACATTTAAATATTACCACAGTTTATGTTTCCCTGAACATAAACTGCCTACTGTTGTATATTATATATTTTTATTATTATTTTTTCATGTTATTTTTCCCTGCTCTAAAAATGCACAATGTACCTTTATTATGTTTTCTTCTGCTTATTATTTATTTCTACATACTGTATATTTTTTATGTTTTTCAATTGTTATATGTAGAAGTAATTTTAAGAAAATGACTCCAGTATTAAATTAAATTTACAATTTTGCTGTAATTACAAAACCGGATTTATTTTTTCTGCAAATAAAGCGCTCTGAAGTTATGCTAAACTCATTAAATCATATTTTTTTTACGTCTTTCGAATAATTTGAATATAATTCTCCATGTTTTACGATCACACCGTGTGTTTACTGGTGATTTTAGTATTTGAATAATTGGGATACTGGATATTTTGAACAGCGAAGTTTCGTTTAAATTTGATAAAAATAAAACAGATCAAACAGTAAACAAAAGTTAAAGCTTTATAAACAATTTCATTCAGAGTTAAATAAGGTAAAGTAATACTAACTTTCGGATAAGCGATTCAACCGCACAAGCACTAGCACTAGAACTAGAACTAGCACTAGCACGTGTTCCCAAAGTTTCAGGAAAGTGGGGTAAGTTGAATGATAATTTTACTTCATGGAAGCATGAAATATTATAGAGGAACTTTTAAAGCAAAAGCAAGTGAAGTGAATATTTGTTATTTTCAGGATCGAATGGAACTTTATTTCCATAAATTATCAACTCCTTGAATTTTGAGGTAGCATGAAACATAGACATATATGTGATATTACCTTTCATTTCATAAATTAACATGGTATTTGCAAAATGAAAAATTCGAGTAAAATCTAAAAATAAGTAAAATCTTTCCAAAAGGGTGCAAATATTTATATTTGAATGTTCATGTGATCCATTCAGAAATGAAACGTTGTTTGAAATTGCTTTGGACATGTTGGATGACTAGATCTGAAAACTTAGGTACTTCCCCAACTTCCTTTTCTCCATATCCTTATCGGATACGGTAACATCTAGGACACGAACCCAGGACCCTTTTTCCGGGACACTGCTCTACTAACTGAGCTAATGGGACCCTATCCCCCTCGGTCACTTTTAACTGCATCATACTTCGAATAAGAACTACCAACATTGTCTTCATTTTTTTTTTCTTTTTTTTTTCACCGGACATTTTTATTGGCAACTATCTTTACTTGACACTGAAACACTTCTCATGTGTTTCAATGTCATGTTTACTCTAAAAAAAATATATTTTTATTATCCCATCGCCTTCTCAAAGCTTGAAACATAAAAGTGATAAAAATATACAAGTAAATTAAAAAAAAACTTGTTTTTCTAGTTCTCATTGTTAGAAATGGATATATGTATGTTGTAAGCATTTCAATATGATGTTAAACTATTCACATAAATGCCCAAGAAAGTTTTACACTTCCAAATGATAATAACAGAAAATGCGCCTAATCTTCGCTTTCAAGAAATAAAATTCATCTTAAAATAGCACTATAAAACGCCTTCATAATTTGTCACGAGAACGACGAGAGTTGCCGAAGGGCGGCGAAAACACCCGAACGGTCACGATAAACGTTTGTATGAGGAGGACCCTTTAGTATAGCCGCGAACGTAGACTTCGGGAGAACGCGAGGCTACGGGTTACGCCGATTCGTAGCAATTCTACGAAACTTTTACGAAATCGATTTGGGATTATAAAATTACGCGCAGATTATTACAAAGTTATTATTTCATTAATTATAATTCAGATAAATTGATTTTTAACATCTTTCCACAAAGTTTCTTTATAAAACTTTTAATATAAGTGTTTTAAAAGTGAGCTGTTCAAGTGCTAATATTATTTTAAACTAACAGATACGTGACATTTAGGACATTGTGTAAATCTGAGTGAAAAGTTATGTTGCTGGGAAGTCCTGAAAAGTTGAAAGTGGTAAGTGAATTTACATTATTTCTAATGACCAAAAATTACATTTTGTTGATTATGATTTAAATTGAATAGTAACTTTATAAGATACAGCAACACGTAATTTATTACATTATGTGCATTGGTACAGTATTATTGTAACGCTGGTTTATTTAACATACCTATTAAAATGAGTTATGTAGCACAACAAAGTTGGGTAATGATCAATTTTGAAAAAATCAGTTTTTTAACATTAATAAGAGAAAGGATGAACCCAAGTAATTAGAAGAAATAGTCAAGTGGTGCCATGTCTTTCTCAATATGTTTCTTAAAAATTTCATCAGCTGTATCGACCACATTGTGTTTAAAACCACTTTATTCAAACTCTTTGCTAACTTAAACATATATAAATATAAAACAAACATTGTGCCTTGACGAACAAACCATTGGTTTTGAAACATGTCCATAATTTTGATAGTAGTTATACATTACAACAGTGGTGTAGACAAAGCAATTTATTTTAATTAAATACAAATGATGCCACGAAGTAAATTTGAATAATTAAAGTAGAAATAAAGATCAAAACCCATTTTTAAATATTGCTAAATGATAAAATTTGAGACGCAAAAATCCACTAAAAGAAGGGCAATAGGAAGTTATTTGTTAATTTGTGCCTTTGGGCTTATAAGGCTTTAGTAAAAAGTTCAAAGCAAACGAAGAAGGAAAAACAGATGCCACTAATTCGTTTTAACCAGTTCATATAAAGAAAATATCAAAAAAAGCCTTACTTCCAAAATTTTATAAAAACCTTATCATTTATTTTAATAAGTGTTCAAAATCATAACCTCAAGTAGATACTAGAAACCTGCCTACATCATATTCCTAATAGGTATTTTTAAAGAAAAAACTTTCGCGTTAGGTGCCTGGTTGTTTTTTTTTAAATTGGAAACATCACAGGATCTTTGTTTCGGATGGAACGAGACTGATCTAATAGCTCAATTCACGAGTTTGTACTAAGACATCAAAAAACCTATTACGCATCAGAATACATTGATGGGAAAAGTAATGTTTGTTTTCCACTTTGTTGTTTAAAATAAAAGTTTTAATTCTTTTTTCGTTGGCTAGGGAGTGATCGATTAGGTAGGCCAAAAGGTTTTTAAGCAATATGTACTTAGAATTAATTGTTTTACTTGTTATTTATTAGTCAAGTTGTGTGCAAACTGTTGATACTTTTTAGAGATTTGATTTTGCACAAATGAATAAATGCCCATGAACGATGTAAGTTGAATGTATCGATCTTCTAGATCTTTCGAGGACAAGTTATTATTCCAGAAGTTACTGCTATAAATGTAATAAATATAGATTGTCGTGGTGTCCTCGAAGCAATTTATTTAATTATGTTAAAAATAATTCAAATAATTTTTTTCAGTGAAAATAATATTATTTTGCTCATGTGAGGTCGATAAGTTCATAAGTTCGAATTAACGGAGCGGGGAGAACAGAACAGGTGTAAATCTGATTTTGGATTTGAAGACAACATTAATAGTTCTAACTGCCTCTTCAGGCTTTACCAAAATTAAATAAACTTTTTCTAAAGTGTTTATTTTTAAACTCCCTGAAAAACTTTACTTTATTTGGCCTAATTCATGTTTAAATAGGTATTTTTTAATATTTCTCTTTCCCAAATCCTTCCTCTTTCAGCCACCCAACATACCATAATTGGGGACGCTACTATTCTAATGACTTGACTACAGCGCACTAGAGTCTCAGCTGCGAGAAGCTGAGACTCTTGTGCGCTGATCGAATGAAAGAGAAAAAGGCTAAAAAAGAACTAACACATACTTTTTAGAATGTATTCAACAACAAAATTGAAAACTACGTCATATAAAAAAGTATGTAGGTACTTTTTCCGATTTATAATTTATTTAACACATTACATGTTTTCAATTTAATATTTTTCGAAATAAAATACAAACAACGCTTCTCATATTCTTATTAATGCTGCTAAATATGCGGTTTATATCATTAGTAACGCGCGTTATCAGAAAAAAAACTAAAATTAAAGAAAAAAAAGTAATGGTTTATTCGTACTTGAAATTATGTTTTTAGACGTAAAGTCCTCATCCGCAATACGTAAATTCCACATAAAACAGCAAATAATAAATAACGTAATGCATTTATATGAACATATTTTATAAAATGTCAAGGACAATTTATTTTATTACATCATAAAGTTATTACAACGATCGTTTGAGATTTCTGGTTGGCTGCCATTTTGCTATCGCGGGCGTATCAACCCTAAAGCCTAAAGCCAAAGCCTTCCCCAAACCTACCCGTACGGCCCACAACCACCGAACAAAACTTCTTCTGCCATTTAGTTTTGCCCTCAAGATGTCAACCAGCTTTTTATGGATGGAAGTTATGATAGGACGGGACTTGTTCAAGTTGCTACAAACGACCTTTTGTAATGCGGAAACAATTCACGAACAAGTTTTTAACGTAAATGTACATACAACTTAAATTATTCCATTAAACAATACAATGACATTTTTATAAAAATATGTCACATTGTATGTCATTCTATTCTATGTACTGAATCAGATAATCTGTTTTTGTTTTTAAGATTGCAAGCTTTATCCAGATAAGAGTGAACTCTAATTGCCTTGGTGATGACCACCATTAATAGAGTATGTTTTTTTGTTGTGCAGCTCAAAAATATTTCGACTCCGGAGACTGAGTCTGTTGATTTACTATTTCAAGAAATTTTGTGGTGCTGAAGAGATCGGGGATTTTAAGAATGGATGATAAGAAATTTGAGAAGATCCAGGCTCTTCAACTCTGGGGAATCGAATCTTTGCTTGAAACGACTTAAACCATGTTTGGTGGGCAGGTCTATATAGTCAGATACATGCCCACATTTCTCTTAATCATCCATTTCTCTCCTATACCCTTCAGCCTCATAACATACCATATAAATGGGCATACCATAGTCCCAGTGACTGACTAGAAGTCTTGTTTCTTATACCGAAAGATCGCATAGAAAAAAAGCATTGCAATAACGTCACAAAAAGTGTAATTGCAACAATTCTTAAAATAAAAAGTATCGTTTTATTAACCTTAACAATTCACGAACAAGTTTTTAACCGGCGGTCCGTTTGATAGATTCCCCTCTCATCTTAACAAGTGGACTCAATCTTTAGAGCATAGGTGTCAATTAGGTATGCTGTTTTGTTCTACCGGTATTCCAATGGAAGACGCTCAGAAGAACTATCGTCAGTGACTCCTTCAGCACCGACGCATAATTGGAAAACACGTCAAACGCGCGCCTAATATGAGAACGCATCGCTTCTACGATTCGTTCTTGAGTTCAACTGCTCGACTGTGGAACGGTTTGCCGGCCACTGTGTTTCTTTCCTCCTACAACATAGGTCTATTCAAGACCCATGCTCACTCCTTCCTCTCCTCAAAAAGACCCTCCGCACAGCATCCGCAGAGATGACGTAGGCCCTGAAGAAAGTAATTTCCTTCAGGGCCTCCTGTGTGGAGTTAATGTAAAAAAAACGCTTTAAAATAAAATAAAAAGTAGGTTTACAACTGCGTCCTAAAATAAAAATAAAAAGTTTTACTGCAATAACGTCCTATGGTAAAAAGGGTAATTTCAAAAACGTTCTATAATAAAATATACTGATATAATATGAAAGACGAGTTGGTTCACAGATGTTGAACAATTCTAAAAATTTCAAAGTTAATAATCAAGTTATGTGAAAGTCCTATTCAAGTTCTGTTACTATTCAAGTACTGTGGAACAACCATCCCATGATGAAATATTAAAAGAACTTCAATAGAACTTTCAAAGAACTTGAATTTTAAACATTGAAACTATCTGTCTTTATAATATATTTTCTCGCGATTTAACACAAGTCATTTGAATATCGAAGACTCGTTGACGTTAAACTTTTTACCATTTATATCTCAGTAATTCTTATTATTTATCCCTTAGTTCCTCCACCCAATTACCTTTCCTTCTCTGATAGTGTATATACCTACACGTTAAATGTTAATAATAATCTCTTGTGGAAACTTGTGCTGTGATTACCACCCGCTGTATCACTAAGAGCCATAATATCGATTCGAAACAAGACATGTACCAGAAGACCAGGGGTAAATTTAAAATCCCAATTTTAACTGTTAAAACCAGATTAAATAGACCAGATGAAAAAGTAATACTTATTGGTTGCCATTAACGTTTAATGAATAGAAACACAAATTGATCCGCAAACATCCATTAACTTCTGAAAAAGTGAATACAATGTCTCAACAATCATAGAACCTTATAAGAAACAAGACAGGCTTTTAGGGAAAATATTTCCCCGTGTGGAGTTAATAACAAAAATGAATTGTTATTAACTTTGAAAAGGTCGACAGACCAAATTATACCATAAAATTTATTTAATATCACTACAGAAATTTACACATAAAAAATATACGTACGTTCTTTAATAAAGGTTTATTTCAACATAAAGATTAACATTTTTATTATTACTATGGCACGACTCTGATCGTAAAATTATTACAATAAAGATGTTATATGGAAAATTAGCAAAGTTTTTCTCACGAGCCCGAGATTGGTCAGGAGATAAACCTCATTTATAACTTAAATATGACTCATATACCTACTTAATTAAATAAGTATTCATTCAAATTTAACACATTAACAGTTTTATTATTTTTCCTCTGACAACAGGTCCTTTTGAAATCTTATTATTTTAATGAACCTCCAACCCGACAAGTTAGTAATGTGCAATATTTCTACGGAATCTCCAAACCGGTTTCGGCACAACGAATGATTAATTCGTTTTAACATATCTGAATACGAAGGCTCTTCGGCTCCAGAGTAAGAGGTGGCGGATTTGAAACCCTGCCTGGAAAATAATATGGTATTTAATTTTCATAGTTTTTTTCACACTTTTTTAAGGCTTAATCATTTTATTTTCTCCACGTCCAAAAGTGGAAGTTACTATCATCAGTATCTTCCTGGGATAAGACAGGGATCATCAGGGTTCAGTAGGCATATCTGAAATGCCAAGTATTTCTTAACCATCCTCTTTCCCATCTTCTTACCCTTTCAAATTCTTTAAGTCCCAATACGTTTCTGAAAGGGGATGCTATAGATCAACTGAACTCCTGAGTTGAGACTCTTGTGAGGTGATCACATAAAAAAAGCAAAAAGAAAACACACAAAAGAAATGAGAACAAAGGGTTTATAATTACCCTGGAGAAGATGTCGTGTTTAAAAAATAAATGTAAATTGAAAAAAATACAAAAGGTAATAGAGGTTCTCTACACAGTGGACCAATGATGATGCGAAAAACAGTTAAGTATTTTATTTCAGTTGGATTTGAATAAAATGCAGAATTCAAAAGCTATGTAAATTTAAATTAATAATTCCATTCGCTTAAAAAAAACTCTTTACGCTATTTTCCCGAAAAAATGCTTAAAGAAAAAGCTAACGGCAAGCTCTAAAAATTAAAATTTCTATAGTAACTGTATAAATACGGCTAAGTAATTTATATTCACGGACCTAAGCAACGGTACTAGTTTATAAAATCGACTTCTGCGAATTCCTAATTACTGAAGGGGAGGAATTTTTAAGCTTTTTCTAAAATATTATTTTACAAGACTTGGCACGACTGAAAAAAAATTGTTAGATTTTTCATGTCAATAATCTGAGTAGGCTTTTTTAAATTGATTCATCATGATTAAATTAGTGGAATTCGTTCGTTCGTTCGGAATTAGTTCATTTGTACGTTCCGATAAATTAAATGAAATTTACTTGTTTTACCGACTTTACGAATTAACGCGGAAGTTTTCACTAAGTACAGCTGGTATTAAAAAAGGCGGTTGATAACATATGTACTCATTATGAGTATCAAATCGATACATCCAAACACTGGTAGACATTCCTCGCCTTCCATTCCTATTAGACAATTTTTTTATTGGGCGAGATACTATGCACATTACTAAATCAAGTGATCGGAAGTAGATCGTTTTTTTTTAATCCACAAATTCGGAGAATGGAGTTGAGAAAATGTCTTTAAGATGTTTTTGATTGTAAAAATGTTTAGTGAATACCACACAAAATTGAATTTCATGTCGCTGATAGTGGCAATGAGTTGTAAGGACGGGCAGATATGTGTATACCAGGATATTAAAGTGACAAAATAGGGATATTGCGATTACAAGTAATGTCTGAAGAGTGATTTTCACACTGGGAGTATCTAGCACTCTTGTGTGTCATATTTATTTCTCACAATATCACTGCCGTCAACCACACATACATATATACATAAGAATGTAGATCAGTACAAAAAAATGACTCTTAATTTGTATAATATAACCTACCCACTACCCTCAACGTGTTTTGATTTTATTCAATAATATTATTGAAATTTAATCATATTAAAATTATATACAAATGAATGTTGTTTGTATTATTTGTTGACAAGTAGTATCTATTGTACTTATTGGTACATTACACACATTTATTGTCGTGAATACATCTCCAACCAAGTCTTTGTTCTTATTCACAAACAGTATCTAACCATAGTTAAGCCAGGCTTAGGCAAAGAAACAAAGAGCAAGATAACGGTTAATCTCCAGGACTTTATCCGGATTATTATCCTTGGACTGGAAGAGTCAGCCCTAAGGAAAGGTCAACAAAGTTAAAGATTTAAATAACAAACATAGCAATAAGGCTCTAATATAACAAATGAATCACAGATAGGTTTTTGTTTTCGTAATAAATACAAATAAACCGTAATGTTTTTCGTTCCAAGAATTATTTTTAATCTTTGAAATAATTCATAAAGCGTACTTTCGTAATAAAACATCTCAAAGGCGGTATCCTGGGCTGTTTTAGGGTATTGTTCTAGTTTTAATTAAAAGAGATCAAATAAAAAATAAAGTTAAATGTTTTGAACAACTCGAACTCTGAACATTTCTTCTATCCGGGATGGACGCATTTTTCAATCATGCTCCGGAAACTTTTTACTGGTCTAAGCTGGTCCTATACGAGCGCCATGCTCTCATAATGTGGTATTTGGCCTGTTTCACCATATCGCTCACCATAAATTCCCAATCGATTCCAATGGATACAATACCCAGTTTGCCATATACTCAAATTATGAGAGTAAAGCGCTCTGTGGAAAATGTCGTTTTAAATATGATTTTACATTTAAAATTATGAGTATTACTATTTCTTCAAATTTTCATTTTTTTCAATGAGACAACGTCGTACCCAAATAAAGTATGTTGTGAGGTTAAAGAAAGTATGAAGGGAGAAAAGATGTGGAGAATGAAGGTTGGGATGTACTTGGCTATTCAGATACGTTCACCAAACACAATTCTGAATGGTAGTCATTCAAAAAGGCGAAACTGCAAGTATATATCACTCTGTCGATGTGAATTTGTGTGAGACTGAGCTACCACTATCAGACAGAAAGACTATCACTGTAAATAGTCAATCCAAGCCGAAGAAAACCATTTCGTTAATGTATTTTCCTAAACGCATGTATTTATTAAAAACCAATTACTTTGCGTGTATTTTTTATTTATTTTATTAAACAGAAAAAACTCTTACGCACGTCTGGAGGTTTCGACACCAACTTTTTACTTAGGACTACAAGATTTTTCCAGCCATTACGAAACAAAGCAACAATAAAAACAAAGCAGTATTCTGCAATAAACATTCTTTCAGAGGTCTCCCTTACCGAAACCTAAAACTGTAAGAGTTTTAACATACTTACTGAAGGATTAACCCCTAAATGTGTTTATTTGAAAAGGGTTCGGTTTATTTAGCACGTGTTTTATTTGAAAAGACAAAAAAAGTGTTTGAGATCTTCTCCCGGACCGACAACCAAACCACCTAAACCCAGGCCAACACCTTGAATCAGTATGCCTCTTTTTTACATGATGTACACTATTAACATATTCACCAACATTTAAATATAGCTTATTTAAGGTAGACTGTATTATAACAAAATACTGATTCCATAACAAAACTGAGTAGTAAAAAACAGAAAAGTGTCAAAAAAGAACGTTGACAAAATAGAATAGTGACAAAACAGAACAGTGACAAAAGGGAAAGGGACAAAACAGAGCAGTTCCGAAACAGAATAGTGACTAAACAAACTATTGAACATTGCACCCCCATGTGGCCCATCGCTGTACGGTATCCATAAAGACAGTATTGAAATTATCCAAATGAAATTTCAGCAAATGCCTCAGTTGTTATAGAATGAGCACCCCGAAACGGGGATGTATTAATAATCTCTTAGACTATAGTAACGTCTCCACTCTCACTTACAGGCAAACATACCTTGACCTCGTGACCTTGAATAAAGTCTGCAATAACATTATTGACTGTCCCAACTTACTCGAACTAAGAATATTTACTAAACCACCCATAGCAACTACGATTAACAACTTGTTCTACATTTTCCGCACAAAAGCTCGTGTCAGAGATCCTATGAGAAGTATTTTCAAATTAGATCAAACTCTTAAGGATTCCGATACATTATTTGATAGTCGCTACTTTCTTTAGACAATATGCAAGTTTTCTTATTTTTATGTGTAACGCGAAACTAAATTTATGTTTTTAATTTTTTAAGCTTAGTTATTTTTTTGGTAAATGTTTATTTATCTGTTGCTTGTCTTTATCTGTGTAAAATGGTTATGATACAGGCGAATTTAAGGTTTTATATTGTTTTGGTATTTATTTTATTAATTTGTGTTTTTTTCCGCCAGTAAGTAGAATAAAAACAAGAAAATGATGAAGAATAAATACAAATCTTATCGAAAATTAATTATTTCTATCCTAACCCAATTTATATTTTTATTGTATTATCTTTTGTCACTGTTCTGTTGCATCAGGTTACTTTGAATTATTACACGCAGGATTTTATATAAATAAGAGGTCGATTCGGTTCAGTGTCCAGGCCTGGCTTATGATGATTGTGATACTACTGACCAGTTTTATTGTTTTTTTAAGGCAGTGATAAAATCAGCACTTCCACAGGCCACGGAAAGTTATAACTTTCAAGGAAATTCGGTTTAATTGTTATGTACTTGGTGAATTTTGGAAAAGCACCGCACAAGGGTCCCAACTGATATCAATTGTCTAAGCAAGTGAGACTATGGCATCTATATGGCGGTATTTTGTGAGGCTAAAGTTAGCAGGGAGGAGAAGGAGATGGGGAAGTATCTGGCTATTCAAATCTAATCACTAAACATGGGTAAAGCTATTTCAAGCAAAGTTTCAATTCTAAACGATGTTGTTGCACTACTTATCCAGTGCGACACTGAGAGTATCGTAGGTAGACTCTTGGGGGAAGAGGAGAGAAATATTTTTGGCCGAAGTTCAAAACGCTTGTTACCAATAAATAAAATTCGAATAATACGAAACTTAACCATTTTATAGCTTGCTCAGTTAACAGGTATGTCCTACACTATTTCCATGATTTTTTTCTTAAATTAATTCATTATTCGTATTCAGTGATGACATTTTTTGTTAATTAATAAAGCGTTGTAAAAAAATAATTATAACGGAAATATTTTTAACAGGAAAAAAATTCGATATTTATCATATCAATTGGCCAAATCATGAAAATTTAATTTTGGAATAGCTATCAGGGTTTCCCTTCCACAGTTCTGCCAGGCATCCTGTAAATCAGCATACTTTCGAAAAGTGATTTTGAGAAGTGAAAACTGACACCTATTTACCCTACCGTAACCTATTTAATTGGTTTGTTCATGACTTTATATTATCACTTTAAAAAGTGTGATGATAAGTCACCTATTCCAAGTTGTCCAATTACCGTAAAAGATGTTCTATACCAGAGGTTCCCAAACTTTTTTGCCCCGTAGACCACTTGCCAAAAAAAATTTTTCCATAGACCCCTGCCCGCTGAATATTGAATTTTCCTAAAACTTTCAAAGTCTCATGTGATAATCATTTATTTTTTCCTAAAAAATATTTTCTTCCCTTGCCTACCCAACAACCGGTTGGCGGTATAGTTCTTCTGTTTTTACACTGTGCAGACAGGGGCATCCTTGTGAGGTATTACACTAAATGAAAATAAAGCAGGATAAGCAACGGGAATTTTTTTCTGTAGCTGGCCCTACTGAACTGCCCCTTAAGTTCTTTGTCAGTGCTTATTCCAGTCAGTTCTTCTTGACACATGATATCCGATTTTTCAACGTTCCATTTCCATAGTCAAAATGTCCTCAAACTTAGTTTTGAAGTCTGTGTGAAGTGCATTTAAATGTTGAACGTCATTATTACCCTGGACGTTTTTCAAAAAATATTGGGGAACTAGGAAAATTTGCGACTTCCAATATGCAATGTTTTGCTTGAATATATTAATTCTGACGAGAAAAGGAACGAAGACCCTATTTATATATCTCAATTTACAACTTTACGAAACATAAAAATACAAATATCAAATAAGTAATTTCTCAGTCTATTATAGGTATTTGTGTTAGGTCTATTGTGTCATTTACGGAACTCCTAAATGTTGAACTCCTAGACTTGAGGTAAATGGGGGTCCGCTCGTATGTACCCCCATTTGAATCTCGTGGACCTTAAATTTTTTTCTCGCTGACATAGACCCCCAGCAAGCCGATATCGACCCCTAGGGGTCCATATAGACCACTTTGGGAACCTTTGTTCTATACCATTCAAAATTATGTTGATTTCTTTTCAGTCTTCATATTGATTAATATATTTTATGAGCCATTTGAAAAATGCTTTTCCAAAATGAATGTTAAATAATTAATACCTTCCTACACGGAACATCGTTTCTTCTTGTGGAAATTGCGGGTAAAGGGGAAAGAACGCTTTATGTACATCTCTTTCCATAGCTTCAATAATATTCCAACATCGCCTAATGCAAATTCTTCTATTATCCCATCTCTTGACATTATTGGAGTCATATATTTTTGGGATTTTTCCTATTTCTACTTTCATCCACCATTTCAGAACGGCAAGATCCTTGGCTCAGGGCCAAAACTGCAAGGGTCAAAAATAAAGAACACCCATGTAATTGTAATTATAATATTTGTTTATCATTTTCGCATGTGAGAAATGATCTCACTTTATTTGAAATCAAAACGTCATTTGACACGCTAAAATGTTTGCTTATTAACCACATAATATGATTTCAAATAATCTAAATACATCTTCAATATTTAACACCGGCAACTTGTGTTGCTTGGACATTAACTAAAACTTTCATTGAAAATACTGAGTATAATTCCGGAAAAGGACTCAATGGAAGACGTCCAGTGGGATGTCTCAGGCAAAGCTGGACTTTCTAATGACGAAGACTACCGATAGAAGTAGCGCAGTACATGAAAACCCGGAGTAGGATAAAGGGGAGTAGATTAGATGAGGTGAAAGTGAAACACAAGACAGCAGTTCAACTATAAGCTACATCACAAAACTTCTTGTTTTATATTATCTTTAGGTGTGCTGCTGTATGAATAAACAATAAAACGTTCACATTCGTGGCCCAGTAGACCAGTAATGGAGCTACTCGCTTAGCCGGCACAGTAATGGAGCTACGCGCTAAGCCGGCACAGTAATGGAGTTACTCGCTTAGCCAGCGCAGTAATGGAGCTACTCGCTTAGCCGGCACAGTAATGGAGCTACTCGCTTAGCCGGCACAGTAATGGAGCTACTCGCTTAGTCGGTATAGTAATGAAGCGGTTTTTTTTTAAATTCTGAACCTTTACAAAGTCCCATGAAACTGTAATTCATCCCAGTCATATTGATGGAGGAATTAAAAAATAAATCCGTTTACGCTACGTTTTCAACCAGCCATTTTCCTTCCACTGGGCAATGGCTAACATGGCTTTATATTTATTTTGTGGAGATAATTGACATATTGAAGGTTTCCTGTCTTGATGGTGGATAATGTGCATTATTTCTACACAGAAAGACGATTATAATCATAATGATTTAGATAAAACAGCGGTATTGCTTAAAAATAAAATTAAATTACATTATTTAGTTATAAAAATTAACATTTTATTACTGGTGAATATATATTTTAAAATATTCTATTACCTGCGCACTAATATTAGGACTTCAAAACATTGAGACGTTATCCACGAAAAACTGCAAGACTTTTGAAAAAAAAAGTTATAACAAAAATTAAAACTTGCACAAAGTTTAAAATTATGCAATTTGCCAACTTATCAAATAATCATTTGCCTGCACGAATAAATAACGATTATAGCCAACACTTATTTTAATGTGAATACTGCACAAAAGTGTCAACTACCTGTAGGAAGGAGAAAGAGGTGGGGAAGATTTGAAAGCACATGGGGATTCAGATCTGGGCACCAAACACGGCTAAAGCCATTTCAAGCAAAGTTTAGATTTTGAATAGTGATTTTTCACTGTGGTGATTCTGTCCAACTTTTTCGGCTTTGGAGGCCATTTTCAAACTGTTGAAACTGTTCTACGAATTAAACACAAAAACAATAAATTAATATATTTTTTTAGGGCTAGGCTACTCGTGTTATTTTTGGATAAAAGTATATAAACCACAGAAAATATTATGATAAATAGATTTTAACAATATTTGAATAAATTATTACAAATTTTGCTTTCGACATAATAAAGTGGAATAATATTGCCTTTGTGTTGTGACCTACTCGTAATTTGCCGTTAAATGAATATTTCAAAACTGAAATTAAATTAAATTATTAGTTTGCATATTTTTGAAAATCAAAATGATGAACAAAAAATAAAACACTTGTTTTCATGTTTCAAATATGAAGACAACGTTGTGTTTCTTCATATTTGTTCTTCATCCACAATATTTATCCTAATTTGTATTTGAGTTCTGCAACCCACACAACCTTCTAGGAAACAAATGATCGTTCAATTTAGTTGTGCCTATTCAAAAATCTCCAAACCTTCCCGCCTCCAATCTTTCCGCGTTCCGGCTGGGGAAATTTCCATCGCTCTCCAACATAATGATCCCGCGTAAGAGGAACGGTGAAAAGAAAACGAACTTGGACTTTTCTATTTTTCTTTGATATAATAGGGATCCATTTCAACTGTGTTTTATATCCAAGAAATAACGGTAAATTTGTGTTTTTTTTGTGACATCACAAATAAACGACAATAAATGTAAAGTTAGACCTTACCGGACTTGGAATTTAACTCTTTCTGAGAGTCAATCAAAGGTCTAAACTATAAATTATTAATAAAATCTATATCCACTTTAATGTCTCATTTGTATTAATACATTGTTTTGAATATCCGAATTCAGCAGGTTCTCAGAAGTATAGATTATTAATAAAAGTTTATAATTCCTGCTCAACACAAAAATTTAATTGCTAATATGCAGTGCAGGGTTGGTAAGTTTGTGATGTTTTGAATATCCACAAAAATAAACGATAAATAATAAACGAACGTGCTCAAAAAAATTTTTTGTTTAGACAACGACGGAAGATTTATTGACAGACAGGCCTGGAGTAAACAGATTCCCACGGGAAAGGAGAGACCGGAGGGACAGTCGAGTTTTGAACTTGGGTGCATTGACAGCCCCGAGAAATGGATACAAATCAGAAGTGTTGTTTGAAATTACAGTTAATTATTGAATTCAA
Organism: Hesperophylax consimilis; assembly: GCF_061612785.1. NCBI lineage: Eukaryota > Metazoa > Arthropoda > Insecta > Trichoptera > Limnephilidae > Hesperophylax > Hesperophylax consimilis. Next base: position 30,180,675 of record NC_142859.1, on the reverse strand, counting down.
ATGGTATTAGAGAATATTGCGGAATATTGAATTAAAGTGAAAGATTATTGATCCGGTGTTTGTGTGAAGTGAAAGTGGTTCGAGTCAGTGAGAAAACAATTAATAATAATGACAATAATAATAATTGGATAATTTGTAGAGCGCCGTTTTGTAAAAACCACCTCAGGGGCGCCAGGTGTTGTGCAATCGCGATTGTGTTATAAAGTTGTGTTGATTTAAACGTGATTTCGTATACAGTTCGAACTAGATTGCTTGTCTTAAAAACATGAAAATAATAAAAATAATGATTGCGTTTTTAAAACAGAGTGAATGTACTTAAAGGCGGGAAGTGTTTAATCGGGCTAGGTTATTGATTTGGCGAGATGGCATTTATCCACGGAGACCGAAAACCAGAGAAACAAATATATCATTAACTGTGGGTTCGAATCCTGACAGATTAGGGAGGTACAATTTTATTTACAGGAATATTTAATTACCCTTTTATAAGCGTAGGGAGGAGGTCAAAAATTAAAGTGATTTAGCTATATAGTGTAACCAGGTAAGCTTCACGCTGAGAATGAGAGGTGACTAACTGGGTGAGTTTTTTTATATTATTTATTAAATTCCAGAGGACCCCTTTTAAAAGACGGATACAACTAAGTTTACGACACCTGCCGCCCAAACAATGTTATCATTAAAAGGAATACCCTAGACGGATTGTCAATCAGCTGTGAGCGAGAGACGAGTCAACGACCTTTTCATATATAGGACAAGACGCAGGTACAGTCAGTCAAAGGGGAAGTTTTGCTAGCGTATGACCGCCCAAATAGAAAGCGATCGGATGCAACCAGACAAAACAGAATGAAAACTTTTCTTCTGTTATTTGACTTTCTAATTTAATACTTTTCATCTATTGTTTGACTTTCTAAGTTACGAATTGGGATGCACAAAAACAAATCTAAAGTCAAAAGAGGGAGATGGTAATCTCCGAAATAAAACTACCAACCGAACAACTTTTCTCAACAGGTACCTTTCGAGAGGTAGGCAGCCTCTTTAAATTAAATGCAAAAATCAAACCAATTATCCGTTTATACCTACCTGAGAGGATAGGTATTCAGTAGGAGTTACCCATACCTAATACACGAGGATGCTAGTAACCTCATAAAATAATTACTAGAACCGAATATTAAAATACAGACAGTCCTCATCCTAAATTTGGCATTTCGAGTAGACCTTACATATATCTCACATGATAATTGGCTGAATGGGTAGGCACACAACCTATCGTTAAAAAGCAGGCTAAATGTCGACAAGATCATCGTGTGTTATCTATGTATTGACCTAGAAAGGGATGTAAATCCCCGACGGCGTGGGAGTTACAATGTTTTCTAGAGGTGGCTCGTAACTTAGGACCTTACGTGTCACATTTTCGCGACTAGATTCGTGACAAGGGATGTCATGGTTTTCCCCTTCTACACTCAGTAAAGTAGATTTTCCTGGAGGTGTTTGAGATTGGGGCAATTCTGAAATTGGTGATGAGACCTGGTTTTCATTATTCTGGCGTGAAGGTTGCCGATTTGGAACAAGGGGAGACCCGGCCGGTTGTGATATCCAGACACGCAGATATCGATCGCCTTGCTCAAATTATCATCCATCAGTTTTGTTTGGTAAGAGGAGGAGTCAATCTTAGCTTGAAAAAAATTCATTTCCTTTCCTCTCCTTCCCCTCCTAAAATATATACATGGATGGCGCCGACAACTAACACCATAAATTTATCGTATGTATATCACATATATAAATCTAACACTTTATTATATTCACATTACCCTACGATAGGTAGAATCGAGTAGCTAGTGGGGGGGGGAGCGGGCGACTTAGAAGATAAGGTTTATAAAATGGTTTTAAAACACAGCGGTAATGGATTCAACTCACTCTATCTCAAAAGAACCAAGGGATACCACACATACATAGATAACTAGGTTTCTAAACCGAGAAACAAAAATCCAACACAACGTTCGGTGAAGCCTTTTTATACTGAACCGTCACGTGAAATGAGTACGTTCAAGGTCGTACGTCACGTGGACAAACTAGGATGTACACACTTGAAGGGGTGTGTAATAAAGAGAGGAGCAAAGGCTTGTAGAGACGGCAGGGGAGGAATTTTCCATCCCTGCGAACACATATGCAAAGCCTTATGGAAAAGCTACCTATGGGACTTTAAAGAAAAATTATCGTAGAAAGAAGAGAAGGAAAAGTTTGAAGTAGAAAGGGCTAGATCATTACAAGTTGAATAGTAAAAACCATTAATTTGTCGTTACAAATTATGAAAATATAAAATGTTTGCCGCTATACCATTCAGTGGTAAAATCAAAGTATTTTTTTTTAATTCAAACAAATTATGAAATTCGCTAAGTGCGTAATGACTTTTTACGGGCATTTGACAATTGAGTCGGTAAAAATAAAACTGCACCAATTCTATTACAAGTAAAAAATACATTTGAAATTAGCTTAATTATAAAATAAACATTTCCATTTAATATATTGCAATAACTTTGAACGTTATATATTCCATGAAATTTTGAATCATTGACGAAGAAGAAAATACTAAAAAATTTAAAAAAAACGTGAAACAGAATAAGTAGAAGTTGCAACTAGGAATTAAAGCAAAGATCTTTGTCTCTTGGGACAAAGCTTTTAATCACTCGGCCATTAAGACCTGATTATTTTAAGTAATTACTGTCGATCTCACATAAGGTAGACTGGGATTGCATTGTCCTCCTAGTCATGCTGGAATAAAAACCTAAACGAAAAAATAAAACATCTCAATTTTAGAATTTTTTAATATTATTCTCAAGTAGTTCCCATATTTTTTTGTTCGATTTCTAGTTGCGACCGTTACTTTTTTGTTTTTTGTGTGTTTATCTGTTTCATGTGTTGTTTCGATTTATTAGTATTTTCTTCTTCTTCAATAATTAAATTTAAAAATATGAAAACCAATCCGTCTTTTCATTTCAACTGCAGGAAGAGGTGCGTAAATGAGGAGATAATCTTTTCGTTCCTGTGAACAGGCTTCTTATTGCTTCTGAACGGTTTTTTGAACGTATATATAATTAAACCAAAAGGCATAGCGAAAAAACGTAAATGTGCTATTTTTGAAAATATTTTACTTTATTTAAATCCGCTAACAAAGGTAAAAGAGGGTTTAAGTTGGAATTTGGGCGGAGGCGGGGGGGATCTGTACTCAAGGTCAAGCGGCCGAGGTTGGAGATAAAGAGATTTGAGTTTGAGAACAGATTCTCAAAAAAAAACATTTAAAACACTAAAAACAATTTAAAACAGTGACTGCGATCCAATTTGGCATCAAATTGCAACATTTTCATTATGACATGGTTAAATCAGTATCTATTTGTGTGTGTAAATTTGGCCCAAAACCAACAAGACGACAAAACAGCATTTACTCATTTCCTCGTGAAGATTAACATTATGTTCATCAACTTGAATTAATTTACTCACATCGAATACAGCAAAAGCCTTAACGAAACAACATATCTGCAAATATTTCCATCAAAAGAATAGAGAACAGGTCGGCTTCGTAATACATTTATTACTTCTTGAGCTTATTAGGACAGGAAAGATTAAAGGAAAGCGGCCATCGGGAAATGCAATTATCATAGAAACTGGTTTAAGCGGAAACATTTTTTCGTGAATACCACATAAGAAACCCAACTGTCAGTATAAATATGGCATCCCCAATCGGAGAATGTTGTGAGGCTTAATGTACTGGGTAGAGGAAGGAGATGTAGAAGAGGAAGGTGGGGAGTACCTGGCTATTCAGATCTGGTCACAAAATACGGGCAAAGTACTTTCAAGCAACGTTTCAATGCCGAATGGTTGTCTTACACCAGGGCGATACTGAGAGTATCTTCCACTCTGGAACATCCCGCAAAAATACTACCTATATATTATTTTAAATAACACAAATTAATCAAATAAAATTTACGTGCCCACGCCGGGATTTGAACTCGGGACCTTCGGCTTGCTAGTCGAGAGCCTTACCCTTCGACCATGGAGGCCACATATGCCTATTCTCAGGGCTTTTTCTATGAGAAATCATAAATTGTTTTCTTGAAAAATTGAGAAACATGTAACAAACAACATGGCGATTTTTAAACAACTGATTCGATATTTAAAAACTCCATAACCAACGATGGTACGTAGCAAACTAAGAATAGTAATATTTTCCTAAAAATTCGAACCAATTAATTACAACAGAACTTACCGTTACCGTTCGAAAGTTTTCTCTTCTTTAGAAAATAATGGATTGCCACTTCGTAGTTAATTTTAGTTTGCTGCTTTTTATAATAATGGCAACAAGACCTAACATCTTCATTTTAAATTTCTATTTGAAATTAAAAATTGGCAGATAGGATTAACCGCCACACTAATCTGTCTCGACGCACACTCATTGCTTCATTCACATACAGAAATCGTCCCATATGAACATTGAATAGTAAAAACAAAAAGACCAAGCGGAGTTTCCACAATTTAGCACTACAAAACAAATCCATCGCCAATACCATCCTTTAACCCTTGGAATGCCAGAGATAAAATGTCAATCGCCCGCAGTACTTCTGGGGTCCGTTTTTTGCAAAATTATGTTTTTGTATATTCTACCGTCTTACCAGATAATGTGTTAATCTATTTATAAAATATAAAACTATTTTAGTTACTTGTGTTTAGAGAAATCATTTTTTTCATTCTGTAATGTTATTAAAAATTATAATGTAATGAAGATGAACGAAAATATTGTTCAGTTTAATCAAATTGCCAGCTAAATTAGCATTCTTCACAATAAAAGACATAGAAGGCTTTTCTGTAAATAAATACAGTACTATGACTTTTGACAATCGGAATTATAACATTTGACATGGAATTTCACAGATGAAATAAACATATTTGCAAGTGATGAAACGGTGAGCAAAAATAATATTACAATATATTATTTTCTCGCTAAGCGAATAAAATATATTTTAGTTTTGTAGAAGCATATTTGATGATTCAAAATAGTATGAAATCAAGGCAAGTGCAGAGTGCCACTAGCAAATCCGTAGTGGACTTGTTGGCATACTAAGGGTTAAAAAGGACTTACATCAATCTTATTTATCCAACTCGATTGAAAAAGTCTGATGAGTTTATTGAGCTGTAGGTTTTAGTGTTTACCGGACGCTTGAATACTTCGTTAATAGTTTTTGAATCGGTGCAGATCAGGATATAATGAAAGCTTCAAAGGAGGAACTGTCCGTACTTTGAAAGTGTCTATACGTTATTAACTCGATCTTTAATCCTTCCACACGCGTGAACTCTGAGCCGAATGAACTATAAACTGATTAAGTTTTAAAATTTTTATCAATGAACACTGTTCAAGAGTATCTTCAGAACCGATTGTTTGAGATTGATACGAAAAAATTAAAGGAATGGCTAACATTGAGCCAAAACATTAAAAAAGTCTTAGTTGAATGTATTAAGAATATGATATGGGAATATAGACTCTTGAAATACGTATTTACATTATTATGTTTAGATTCCTAGGCTGCTCTAGGAAACCCCGTATCTTCTTCAGGTTTCCTAATGTTTTCCAATACTCTTAGTCCTGCAGGTTTATGATGGAGGTCGGTTTATGCAATATTAATTTCGTTATTTTGTTGAAGTAACCGTTCCAAATATATAAATTTCTTGCATGTTAAAGAAAACTTCAGGTAACTATAGATCATTTGTGTGTCGATGTGCCGAGTCAGCGGCAGTCGACCGGCTGCCGCCCCAGCAACTCCAGGAGTTAAATAAGACAAAACATCTTTTTAGCGAAAAGACAATTAATATATTTTTACGTTCCAAAGCTGATGACAATAATAAAATTAGCAGCTGAAAATTATCAGGTCGACTTTTTAAATACCTTCATTACCATCGTTTAAGGGTTTTTGTACATTTAAAACATAGATTTTCAGCTTTTTAGTTTTTTCTTCCACGACAAAATGATGTGTCAAATGGTAATGTGAATTTTATTCATCACCAAAGCGCTCAAATCTCTGATAGAAAATGGTCAACATTTATAATTGTTACACACATACGTATGAATAGGTGTTTCTCGCTTGTTACGTACATTCCATTGTACTGGGCCATAAGTTACTAGGGATATCAATAAATTTAAACTTCAGCCGTTATTTATGGCCACAGCAGATTTCGGCTTCAGATGATCAAACTGGGATGAATTTGTTTCACAATAAAACAAACTTATTTTATCATTTAATCAATTAGCATTACAAAGTTCTGGCAAATTGTTCCCCGGGCAGAAGTTACCTTATCACATCTGCCGGGGTAACTAAGATAGAGCAGGGGTCGAAATTGTTAACGAATTTTTACGGCCAACTGAGCGTAACAGAATGTTCAACCACCAACAGATGAAATATATTGTTTCCTTTAAAAAAACTTAAAACAGCAGTATTTTTTGGTAGCTGTTATAGAAGTAGGTACCAATTGTTGCTATTCAAGTACTGTTGTGAGAATCAATAAATTAAGCCTGCTTTACCCCTGTTTTATATATTTATATTTCTCAACTCAAAATGTTTTTTTAGATAAAGCTTCGCTTTAATGAAGTTCTGGTTCAAGTTATTTGTTCGACCCAGAAATTTTTTTAATTGCCAAGTGAAAGCGTTTTCCGTGAGTTGAAATATTATTTTAAGTGGTTGTGTAGCCTTTGTAATCATTTTCTTCTCTTAAAATGTTTCATTTCTGTTTTTTAAAACAACACTAATTATTTTTTAATTTTATGACATCTAAGATACTGAAATTCATTTGCACTTTTCCTACGAAAAAATAATATTATTAATTTTATGTAGTTTATGTTATTAATAAAAATATATGCAGATTTATACTACCAATAGAACTTATCAGATTCTTACGTACCAGTTCAGCGTTTTTATAGTAAAGTCGGTTTAAAACCGTTTTAAAAACATGATTATAGTTCAAGGTTTTTACTATTCCGACTTTAGCTTAATATTAACATCATTATTATAACCCACTGGGGTTAGCGAGCAACTACAATGTCATTTGTCGATGTCAATTCGTTTAATGTACAGGGTGCGTTTTATGTTCCAGGTCGATTTTGATGCGTTTGTCGTCGTTTGGATGCCATTTTTCAGTTGGCATTTGACAGTCGATAGAGAGCTTTTGAAACGATAGATAGAGATATAATTATTAAAAAACTATCTAAAAATGGAATAAAAGGAAAGGCATTGAAATGGTTCAAGGATTATTTAAGTAATAGATATCAAACCACAAAAGTGGGTGAGATAATATCCGAACCAGTAAAAATTACATTGGGAGTACCACAAGGGTCGGTTCTCGGACCTATTCTTTTTATAATGTACATTAATGATATGGTAAAAGTATTGAAACATTGTAAAATAAGATTATTTGCAGACAACGCACTGATTTATATAACAGGAGAAGATTATGAACTCATAATGAACCATCTAAATGAAGACCTACATAATATATCAATATGGCTGAAGAAAAATAAACTTAAATTGAATGTAAACAAAACAAAATTCATGAACATTGGAAAACGAGTAACGCAAACAAAAAAAGACATATTGATAGACGGTGAAGTATTGAAAGAAGTATTTGAAATGAAATATTTGGGGGTAGTAATTGATTCCAAATTAACTTTTGCTCAAAATACAAAACAAATTATTAAAAAGATTGCCAAAAAAATCTCACTGTTGGGAAGAATAAGAAGATTCCTTAACACAGTTTCCAGTAAAAATGTGTACAACGCAATTATTGTACCACACATAAATTACTGTAGCAGCATTCTATTCTTATCCAACGACGGTTTAATGGAACAAATGACAATTCTACAAAATAGAGCAATGAGAACCATATTGAAGAAAAATAGATACACAAAAATTAAGAACATGTTGAAGGAGTTAAATATCTTGTCATTTAAACAAATTATTTACTTTAATCCATATTTTAAATCTACAAGATAATCAATGGCCATACGTCTAGTGAATTCCTAAGAAAAATTGATAAACTGCAGAACAAACACACACATGAGACAAGGAAAAGAAATGAATTGAGACTCTCCTTCAGGAAAAAAACACAGAGTCAAAAGTCATTGATGTACGGAGCGTTGAAGATATTTGGAGAGCTACCAGAAGAAATAAAATCAGAAGAAAACATAAAAACGTTTAAAATTAAATTCAGAAAATATGTGATTGATTCATTTTAAATGTGTTACCATAATTATAATGTATATGTATATAAGGATTGTATTAGGACATAGATAACTATGTACCTACTTAAAATACCACAATAAACAATAAACAGTCGTAGAGCGTATACGCGAAGAAAATTACGTGACTTTTTTTTGTTAATCATGTGCCAAACAAATCAACCTTTCAGCGTATAGTGAAGAATATTGAAAATTGACGAAGACTTGGCGACAATTAAGCCAACGTAAAACAGAAAGGAGGATTGATTAGTGTTGCTTAATGTCCCGGTGTCATCGACGCTGTGCACAAGAATTGGGAATGTCTCCATCAGATTGTATTTTTTTCCCGTATAAAATTCAATTGCACATCTGCTGCAGGAATATTATCATAAACGACGGCGAGATTGGAGTGCTCGACTTTTACAGCTCGGTACAGACGACCACCATTTTTGCTGACAAATCGTCATGAGCTTCGAAGCACATTTCGAATAGCCGCTATTACTGCACTAAAAATCCTCAATTGATACACCCAAGGCCCACGCCTTCGTAGAGTAACTGTATGGTGCGCCATCTGGGCTCGAGACATCATTGGGCCACATTTTTTTGAAAATGCTAGAGGCAATGCTGTAACAGTTACTGGTGACCGCTATTGGGACATGTTTGGAAAACTGAATTAGCGAATTAACGAAATAATTAATAATATCTTGTAAAACACATAGCTACACGATAAGCATAACGTTTGTTTAATCAATGGCGTCCAATGTGCCATTCACTATTTTGAAAAGACAAAATAAATCAGTCATTAATGTTGGTCAAGTTTAGCAAGTCCATTTAAAATGTGTATTTAAGATCTTCGACTGGAATTCCTAATTTATAATTAATAAATCTAAGAAATTTATGCTGCTCTCTCTCCACTTTTAGTTGGTAAATCTTATACAATGGAGCCCAGATTTTTGAATTATACTCTAGATTGCTTGTCACCAACCAAATGAATAGTAATTAAAATGTATTAATTAATTTAAAATCTTTCACCGTCCTCAAAATAAACCCCAAAAATTTCATGGCCTTGTTTGTTATTTCCGTAAGTATGGAATTTGGTTGTGATTTTGGTCTCAGGGTCATTGCTTGCAAGTTAAAAATCGCCTTCTAGTCGGCGATACGTTTTCTAAATAATGATTTTACAATGTTTTTAAGTTGAACGGTTATGACTTTTATATATGCAAGTGATATTCGCATTATAAAGCAGTCATCACAAAAAAAAGTCTTTCCGCCCTGCTAGTTGCGACATAGACTTTGTTGATAAAGCGGGTACCTATTTGTGACATAGGCTTTGTTGATAAAGCGAGTACCCAGTTGCCACAGAGTATTTTTTGATAAAGCGGGTACCTATGTAGTTGCGACATAGGCTTTGTTGATAAAGCGGGTACACAGTTGCGACAGAGTCCTTGTTGATAAATCGGGTACCTATTTGTGACATAGCCTTTGTTGATAAAGCGAGTGCCCAGTTGCGCCAGAGTATTTTTTGATAAAATGGGTACCTATGTAGTTGCGACATAGGCTTTGTTGATAAAGCGGGTACCTAGTTGCGACATAGACTATGCTGATTTTATTATTTTTTTTAAAGAAAGACAAACATTCCTGGGTTACGAATAACCTGACAATATTTTAAAATCTCCTACTACCACCACAGTAAGCTGAAAATGTTGCCTGTGTTGTGATAAAAGACTTAGCCAGCTGAGGAATTGAACACACTACTCCTGGGTGGGACCCAAACGCGATGTCAACTCGGCCACCGACCGGTCGATAAAACGGGTAACTATTTGCCCGTGTTACGGTATGTTATGTTAGCCTCACAATAGCATTAATCAAAACTAAAATCTGAAGTGCATATTGCCTTCGTTTATTACCTTCGGAAATATTTGTAATAAATAGTTTCAAAAAGTTATTGTTATATTCTACATGAAAAAAATAGTTACAGTTAAATTAATTTTAACGCTGCATAGTAATTTTTTTCAATTTTTTGAAATGCTTTTCCATTCATTTATTATTTTAAACTTTACAATCCAAATATTAGAAAGAGAAAATTGAATAACTTTGAATGAGCGTTGAATTAAAGATAGCCTGACTTTAATCCTTGGAGAGACGTGAACCTGATACCTATACATAATGCACATACTTAACTGGTTTGAGTGCAGTTCCGTGTTACAAGACTGAGGAAACGGGTAGCATGAAAATCGTTCCAAATCCGAATGGTTGAGCCTAAGAATAGGCCATAAAAACTTACTGTTTTCTTTTGTGTTTTGAAATGATAATGTTTCAGCTGGTGCTCATACAAATGATCTTGATTTTGTACAAAGGCAGTGTCTACGTCCAATGGGGGTCTCAGCATGGGCAAAATAACGGGTGAGGCCAACAATATCATGTAATACATATTTATTTTAAAAAATACGTTTACCGCCTACCATAAATACGTAAATACGACTCTCATAAAAAATAATTTTCATATCTACTGCCCTGATGAACCTTCAATGTACCTTCTTAAATCTGTCTTAAATTGATTTATTTATTCCTATTTACAGATAACTGAATTTTACAAAGTGATTATTTTATGTTAAATATAAATCTACACTGATAAAAGTACCCATAAAACAATGTTCGAGGGCGCCTTCATTTTGCAAATTACCTATGAGTCCTATAATGATGATACTCTTCTAGCTTGTTAGCTTTAACATGAGAATGAATGAAAGATGTTAAAAAATCAATTTCCTCAGGTAGGTCCTTGATATTTTTATTCGGAATTATCGCATTCGCCTAATGATTATTAAGTCTCGTAAAGCTGTAAAAAGCGTCCAATTCAATTGAGAATGTCTCTTTCAATTGCTGATTGAAATTTCGCGTGTAAGTAGAACCCCCGAGAAAATAAAAGATGAATGGCTTCCATAAAGCAGGCTACGCCCTTTAACGTAAATTACATTTCGCACACTTACAAAAGGTTAGAAGAAGACAGTTTTTCCGTTCCTTTTCACGCCTTTATTTTATGGGCCCTATTCCTGATCTTTTTGCTTTTAGTGTACACACGGCTAAAAACTTCCAGTATAGAAGTATGAACTGTCTTAACTTATTTTACAATATCGTTACACTCGCATAAAAAAGCATCCAAGAATACAATATAGAAACTATTGAAAATTATTAAAACCTTTTTGGAGCTACATATTGAACCACCATCCCTTTAGCCAGTCCAACGCATAGTTCAATAAGAATATTTTACAAAAATTGAAGCCTAATCAGAGAACCAGATAGATCAAAACATTATTAATTCACTGGCGCAGATTCTGAATTCTTCAAAAACGAGTTCGAACTCATTTAATCTAAATGACTAATTCAATAATTTTCTGCTAAAAATATTATATTAGGTATAGGTTGGTACTCTGTTTGTATGAATTCTTCACACAATCAGTTCCAATTTTGAAAATGACACTATTCAATGCAAATTCGATTTCTAGAGTTCATTTACCAGAATTTAAGATTGTGCCCCCTTGCCTGTCTCTAAGCCATCTCTCACTCACAAGAATGAAAAAAGTTGTACCTACTCAGTATTTAAGATAGATAAAAAGCTAAACAATTTATTTTCTCGTTAAATCCATGTTGGTTGGAAAAAATCGCCAATCCCACCTTGAACAAACACAAAAAAATATCTCAATTATGTATTTTTTTAAATCTTAAAGCAGTGAGCTGCCCATCTAGAAATAAATTGAAATAATTTATCACGCTTTCTTGAAAAAATAAAGAAATTCTAGAATTCTAAAAATAAGTTGATTAATCTGATCTCATGGACGGACACGATCTGACGGAATTGATATTCCAGTAAGTGAGCTCTTTGAAGATTACATCGAAAATAGCAAACGTTTTATTATTATACGTTGATTATCATTCAAATATAATTATTGGGTTCCATTACGTAGAAAAGAACACTCTTAACAATTTCATTATAATATGATTGTCACAAATAAAGAACGGCTCAGCCAAATGATTTATTTTAAATTAAATTACTATCACTAGAATTATATTTTCTAAATTGTGGATTTCTAACAAAAACCAGAGGAAATGAATATAAATTGAGCAGCTTTATTTAGATTTTTAAAAATGTATTTTTCATGTAATCCGAATTAGAAATAAAAACCGTTTATATAAAATTTATTTGTAGAAAGATGCTTATTAAACGTGCCATTTCCACATCCTTAAATTGTTTTCTCGATAAATTACAAATTTTGTTTGATGTATTGTTTCATAATATATTATATCTGCTCCACGCGTGAGGCCCAGAAAGTTCCCTCAGGGCCTCGGGTGTATCGGGGGATTATCTCCGAAGGGTATTGTTTAGCAATTGAAAAGAATAAACCTCCCTCTTGAACTTACCCCTTCTACAACGGAATTGGAAATATTAACATTATTTTGAAAACGCACAAGAATAATTACAAATGCCCGAAGCCAGAGGAACTATGGCTTGTCTATTTTTGGGGATTGTTGTGATATTATCTGATGCGAGAAGAAAATGGAATAATAAGAAGAGATCTAGAATATCAAAGCAAAACACTCCTTTGTCTACATCAACGCCTCGATTCTACGAATGGTGGTCTCTCATCGCACAGGACCGATACTAAGAGTTTCTACTATTCAAATATTATTTATTTTGAATAATTAAAATGAAATAACTTTGTTTGCACACCACTTTGTGTGAATACAAAAAATAAATTAATTATTATTTTAATTATTAGTATAATGTACACCAACAAAGTGTTTGCTACAAATGAAATATCATTGTTTATTTATTAATAAACGCCCCTCGGGTTTTACATAAACAAGCATAAATTAATCACATTACATTGTAATTAAAATAAAAAATTTTATAACAATAAAATTATTTACACTTTTCATAAGGTTTATTTTTATTTATTTATTTATTAACGCCGATTATAGCGGCTTTTAAAAAAGAAACACAATTGTTTTACATATGAATACAGAATACACATAGACAAAAAATATAAATATAAAACACATAAAAGAGAACAATAGAAATAGCAGCATCAACACAAAAAACTACAACGAGTAGGTCACTACAAATACAATAGAACATATTACAAACCCCGGACACTATGCAATGCGTGTTAAGAAATTAATACTTTAAAACTGTATTTGATTATAGTCAATCTGAGAAGCGCTGACAGACAGTTTTAATTAAGTACTAGTGTTTGTATGAGGTTAAACTAGCAATGTTTAAAGGTTCATCCAAAACATATTTATTTCCAAGTACATGTAGGCGATTCATTATGGAATTGAGTTCAGCGTTAGATCCTGTATTGTTGCAATGATAGGGTAATTTGAAACGAACTGATCGACTAGGTACATGGAAACATATTAACGAAAGAAGTTCAGGGAAGTTCAACAGGTTGGTAATGATTTTAAATAAATAAAATAGGTCAAAACAAATTGTTTTACTTGAGGCCCCGTAGTGAGCGTTCAAAAGTGGTTTGAAAGGAAGATTTGTAAATACGACTGTTGGAGGGAGCATGCTAATAATACAAAATGATAATAATGAAGCGAAAATGGTGAAAATATTTAAAAAATTACGACTCGTTTGAAGTAAAGCAAATATCTTTCGCCAAATGCTTTAGTTGCATATAAAAATAAAGTGAGAATTTTTTCATGCCTTCAACATATTAAATAACAGATTAAAACGTGTTTTAAATAATTTTCGGAGTATACTTTGCGATTTTTTTCTTTTGCGGGAATTTCATATATTTACCGTTTCGGCATAACAATTTTTTTGTTTTTTTTTTTTCTTAAAGGAAAAAATACACATATAAGTAAAAAGGTTTACAATTTACAATGACAATATTTAATACTACTCTTCCAGTGAAGCATGAGCTTGTGGTTGAAAGAGGAGTGTACATTATATTATTGTAGATATACATATACATATAGAATCAAGATAAATAGGAAAAAATATATTGTAAGTAAAATGTACTACTAGTACTAGTATAATATATATATATATATATATATATATATATATATATATATATAAAAAAAACATGCTTTAATTAGTTTCTCTAATAAAGACCATGTATAATGGTATAGAAATTATCTTCAAATAAGGCAAGGATATAACCTACGTCATCGATCAACACCATAAAGTCACATAATCCATAAGAGTTGACATAAACCGAACTTACCTTTTTAAGCTGTCTTACCCTTAAATTAAATATACCATTCCTAAGAGAAAGTCCAGTTATATTCAATTTTCCAATTATGTCCTAAATCCTGTATCTTAATTTCGCCAATAAACAATGAGATAATGTTAACTAAGTGTTAATCTCAAGTGACCTACCAGATAAGTATTGTACTGTATATTATCTCCATAAATAGTTAAGAAATAACATAGATCACTGTATAAATGTATTATAAGTTTTTACAGCGCCCTTGAGGTGATTTTACACAAAAACGACGCTACACAAGTCATCCAATTATTATTATTGACATATTTATTTATTTTCCATTAACAGTTCAAGTTGTCTTATTTTAACATTCTGAACATTTGGGAAGATTGGTATGCAAACGTTTAAATGTTTGTTGCCAATGTTTATTTAAAGGGTAATAATTTAAAAAATTCATTCAATGTCACCATTCCTCTTCTTCCTCGTGCTTTGCTGTGCTAGAACATCTGTTTTACCGTGTGATATCTTGAACAAGTTGTGAAGAAATTTTCAGGTATGTATCAGCCAAAGCATTTCAAGAGTAACAGGCTATCACTGGATTTATGGACTAACTAAGTATTGCAAGTTTGGTAAAACTTCTGGTTTTAAGGCTAAATCTATTATTTGCCTGAATTAAGTCCATATTATGGTAAATGAACCTCAGATAAGTTTGTAATGTGTTTTTATTCGACCAATTTCGTCAATTCTGTGCACTGTACATTAAGGATATTTGAACAGTACGTACCTACGCTGTAAAGGACCCGCAATAGATTATAGGGGGATTACAATTCGGCGTGCTCTGATTGGTACAGGGTGGGCCGAATCAATCTAATGGGATTGTAAAGCGCAGCGCGAAGGTTCCGCAGCGCCGAGTTCCGTTCCGATGCTTGTTTTTTGGTTTAACAAATTTTAATTGGATTTCAGTTGAACGCAAAAGAACAAATTTCTCCGATGGAAATGTAATGTAATTTTTGCGAGTGAAAGAAAATCGTTTTTGTAAATCATTGACTCGCTGATTGTAAAATGCTATTTCAATTAGGATTCTTAGATTCATTTATGTTTCAAAGGTGATTTATGTAGAATGATTTTTTTTATTCTATTGGGGTCTTTTAAATAAAAAAATATTACTTTTGTTGAAAGGTCGATTTCACTTTAGAAAAAACACTCATTAAAATGCCCAAACTCAAACTAACACTGTTATTCCAGGGTTATTACTACGACAACAAACTAACAAGGTTTCTCCAGAGTTATTACTACGACAGCAAACTAACAAGGTGACTCCTGGGTTATTACTACGACAACAAACTAACAAGGTTATTCCAGGATTATTAATACAAAACAAACTAATATTGTTACTCCTGGGTTATAACTACAACAGCAAACTAACACGGTTACTCCAAGGTTATTACTACGACAAAAAACTTACAAGGTTACTCCAGGGTTATAACTACAACATCAAACTAATACCGTTACTCCAGGGCTATTACTACGACAACAAACTAACAAGGTTACTCCAGGTTTGTTACTACAGCAAACAAACTAACACTGTTACTCCAGGGTTATTACAACAACAACAAACTAGCACGGTTACTCCAGGATTATTACTACGACAACAAACTAACAAGATTACTCCAGGGTTGTTACTACTACAACAAACTTTGAACTTTACTTTGAAGTCCGTAAATAAGTCCTTTATTGGATAAATAAAATGAACTTTGTAAATAGTCCGTATTATCAAGTTATGAGCTTTTATTAATGGATGTGGTATCGTTTTAGAGCATCCCCTCCAGACAATTATACCGAAAGACATAATTGATTGGCAAAGGGAAAAGTATATTGTTTTCAGTGTCTTTTATTTAGTATATTTCGTAAAAATTTGAAAAAATATACCTGCTTTCGTATACGGTTTGTAACATGATCTTCCCACCGATGTTTATTATCAATTATTACACCCTAGTATTTAATGGAATCTACTCGTTCCAGTGGGTTAAATAGATAGCTAGAGAGATCACTACAATAATTTATTTTTAGTACATTATTAATTAAGGACTAACTTGGATTGGTGCTGCTAAATGATAGATATTTTGTTTTGCCTATGCTCAACGTTAGTAGATTGTTGTCCAGCCATTGTTTAATATTTCGTTCATGTTTTACTTTTTAGTATCAAAAAAAATGATTATATTGCCATAAATTGGTAATCTACCAAAATCATTAATATATATGTGAAAAAGTATGTGACCGAGTACACTGCCCTGTGGAACACCAAAACTGATGCTGGTTGGAAGAAACGATTTAAGTGATGGTAACTTAACGCATTGTTTTCTGTCTTTTAGGTATGATTTGAACCATTCAAATGTTTTATTCTTAATTCCGATTTGCTGAAGCTTAGCTAAAGCATTGGAAGAGAGACTGTGTCATACGCCTTAGCTAAGTCCAAGAATATTGCCAAACATATATTATTGCCTTTGTCCAGGGCTTGCGTTATGTGTGATGTTAATACTAAAATAGCTGAATCTGTCTTTAACCCTTCTCTGAAACCATCCGGGTTTGACGAGACATTTTGTATTTTCGGTAGTGATGATAAAATGGAAATCGGTCTGTATGTTATATAAGTAAGAGTTCCAGTCTAAAAAATTGTCTGAACTAAAGAAACTTTGGGTTTCTTTAAAAATTCACTTTTATTGAGACTGAGGTTAATGATATGTACTAGTGGTTGGTATATAAAAGATTCGATTGTTTTGAGTGTTTTAGAGGATATTTTTTCAAGATTGCGTGAATGAGAAGGCTTTAATTGTTTAATAAAATTTGTGTAATTTCAGCAGAGTTAGTGGGGTCCAAAGTGAGTGTATTGTTTGTTTCACGAGTGGATTGAATGAACACGTCAGCAAGAGAATTTTTATCGGTTGATGTCTTATTTAAAATTTGTGATCTAGATTTACTGTCGATATTACAAAAATATTCATTTGTGAGATTGGTCACAGTGTCTGGGTGTTCTTTTAGGTAAGTGATCAGTGTTTGATATTTGTTTGATAATTTGCCAATTTTTTGTTATTATTGCCGGCTCTGGATTACCGGTTTCTCTTTATAGTAGTTTAATTTAGTGGTTTTAATGAGCTTATTACATATATTTCTGTATTTTTTTTATGACGTATAAACATATTTTATTAAACTTAAATTCTGCAAAACTGCAACAGCATAGTTATTTAGAGCTCGATAATTATATACAGGGTGCAGGAAAATAGACAGTGTACTTTTGGAGGGCCGGTAAATCCCGTGTGGTAGGGGTAGGAGCCTGAGAGGGGTCTCATTGTGTCGGGAGGATGGTGCCATTATCAGTCGTTACCATGGTTTCGACCGTACCGGTCAAACACCGGGCCTTCGCCGTCCGCACGTTTCTTGAAAATGGCCGTTCTTTCGTCGCCACCCAGCGAGCCTTTTGGCTGCAACTTTAGACTTCATAGAAATTTTTTTAAACATCAGCCTCACACCTTGGAAGAACTCAAGGTTTTAATATCCGTCGAGATATGCCAAAATGTGGCCGATATCTTCAGAAATCGTCGTCATCAATGTATTTTTGCTGGGGTAATCATCTTTCTGACGTCATCTTTAAGATTTGATGCATAAAACGGCATGATGTACTTAATGAAATAAAATAAACTGCATCTCTGTGAATTGCGCCGTTTTTTGTTAATAGTCCTTCATAACTGCAATGTCGATTTTCGCATTGTCTGTTTTGCCGCACTCTGTACAAGAGAAAATTATTTTTAACGATTAAATCATTTCAATACACATACAAATAAAAATCTTCTTTCATGTACAAACACACTTGAAAGTTTTTCATCAGAGTTTCATATTTATTATTGAGTGAAGTTTTAATTAGAGATATTTAATATTTGAAAACCTAATATTTACTGGAAATTACATTTATATGGAAAGAAACATGCTATTCTATCTAATCAGGCATCTCCTGTGCAAAATATAAATACTTATGATTGAATTAGGAGCGAGGTGAAACTGCCGACATGACTGTCACAATCTCCACACTTAAGTGGGACTATGCTGGGAACACGACAAAGCTAACAGATGACTGTTGTTAGAAATCCAATCTAATTAGATGACGTCCTTACTTAGGAAGGCGATACTGGTATCCTCCACAGATGAGGTGTACTAACGACCTTAATTGGACTATCGGCCTGGAACAGATGAACTCTGGACACTGGACACACGACACTGGACACAGGACACTCGACACAGAGAATTGGTTAAACTGAACACGTTCGAAGAATGCCCTGCCTGTGTTCCAAGCTAAGTGTCAGAGGACTCTTGAAGAATATGAAAATACTAAATTATGTTATCCCTTAAATGCATACTGTTGCAAAACGGCAACATACCGTTCAAACCACCTTTAACTCTTTGGTGTATACTTAATGCATGCCGTTTTAGAATTATCAAGTTCACGGTAATATATTTTATCGAGTGGCATCACTTTTTTTTTCTTTCGCGAATGTCAAATGTCACTTTTTCTTTAACAAAGTGAAGATTCTCGAAAATTTGTTGGAGGTTAGAATTACAGTTTGGTTTTGCTGTTATTATTTTGATTTTCTTAGGTAAGTAGATACAATAATACAATACTTATATGTAATAACTCGTATTTTTCCGGTACACCTATTAGTTTTGAGAATTTTTTTTAAGGTTTTTTATTTTTTTTTCATACGTAAATTGTTCATATTATTTTTTATTAAATACATGGTGTTGTAAATCTGCAACAATTTTTTTTAATCAAATATCATTAAAAAATTACAAAAAAAAATCTTTATATTTCCTTGCATATGCATGTAAATATCTACAAAATATATTTTTTTCCAGAAAAATTAATAAATCATGCATTTAAGGGTTAAATCATACATTGGTAAAAATATTATTACATACTCAACCAAAATAATGCAATCGTCAAAACATTTTTTTAATAAATAATGCAAACATTGTGATGGTTTGGTTAGTCTCAATTAATATTTCGTGGTTTTGATATTCTGAACTAATGTTTTTTTATAAACGAATTTGAGAGAGTTTCCTGCAACAGTTAGTAAATTGCATAGCATAGACCACCACAAGAGTTTCAATATTGAAAACAATAATAAAGTTTTGCTGTAAATGTATTAGTTTTAGTGGTCCCAGTTGAATAACATATTGTTTGGAGCTGAAATTACTATTACGTATTTCCCCGCAGCTGAGAAAATGCATAAGGTTTTATAACGTGAATGAACAAACTAGGCTACAAAACAAAACTTTGTGTTACACCACTAAATAAAACGCTCTTATATTGAACTGAAGTCAGTAGTTTGTTCTCAGGAAACAAATCACAAATACGTTTTGGAGTTATAGAATTGTCATTATAATTTCTAGGTAAACAAGACTAGTATCAGCGAGCAATGTCTTTTTTATTGTACGATAATTTAAAAGCGAAATTTAGTATATTACAAATGTCAAAAGACAATAAGTCATATCGATTTTACCATATTTTTCAATGGTATCGGCCATGATTTTTTTTTTAATCCACGCTAATGCAATAAAAATTCACGCCGTATCTAACTACTAGTAGTTCAAAATAAGTTGCACGAAGGCTCGATATAAAACGCTATAATTGTTCATGATCATTGTTGTGGAGTTTTAAAGACGCTTAGTTGTTGTACGTGTTAGAGTGACAATAGATGCGCCTTTAAATAGAGTAAAGCGATCTTACTCAGCCACTATCCAAGTTAGTTTGTCAAATTAGTAGTTACTAAGGTCCGGGTCCTCATCGGACTTATGTGATCTGTGCATCGGAGAGATGGCACCAAACGGATTTTGGAATTCTTTGTGTAGTTAGTCATACGAGTGCTTTCACTGATCCTCACCGGACCGTCTCGGTAATGCCGACGCGAATTCTCGGAGGGGCAATTATTCCGTTGCGTGCCGATGATATCAACTGGCTGTCGTATCGGCAATTCTAATACAGTGGACTTACAGCCACGAACTCCACCTAATAAATACGTTTGATGCGATGCGTACGATGCGGAACTGTGTACGATTACCTTAAATCGGTATTATTAATCAATTAACTAAAGCGTTATATTCGATAGTTGAACTATAACGCGATGACCTCCAAGTTAATTAATTGTCATAAAGTGAAATGACCTGGTCTTATCGAAATCGACTAAAAAGTAAAAAGTCTTGACATATCCTGAAATATTCTAATTAATTAGAGTATAATTAATTTTCAGAGTAATTTGGTAACAAAGAACATGATTTTTTTAATTTCTATGAGTGTAAAAAATTTGATTGAGAAAGCTTTTCATATGTGCAATCAATTCGCAATTCAAAGTTTTGCTGCATCCCTCAGCGGAAATTTTAACATCTGCCCGTGTTTGATCCTTTCTATTCGGCTGGGCAGCATTACGCCATGTCGCCTATCAAATTTTTGATTGGCTACTGATCCGATTTATACATTATTTTCATCGGTAAGCCCCGCATCAGTGGCGCTGCAGCTGAACATTCCAACTGTAATGATCGATCTTTCTGCCATACGAAAAATAGTCGTAGTGAAACCATTCAAAAATTTTCAAATATAAAAAAAATATGTTTCTTTGACTGATAATGACGATGTCCTCTATGTAAAACTGATAAATATTTAATTCTTGGCCCCTAAAATTGTGAACCCTAAACTTGGCTATGGCAAACGTAAAAATCTTAAGAAAATTCAATATATTTATGTAAGAATACATTGCCGAAAATCATTTTTATTCGTTAGTGGCTTAGGGTGGCCCTAAGAAAATATTTTCTGGAAGAGCCTATGTCATTTTTGGGGGTGACGTGTGGATGGTCTTTTAAACAAATGAAGGAGCGAAGAGAAGGCAAAAGGTATGAAGGATGGGTAGTGCAGTGTCTAGTAACACTGATCAAGCGGTTCGGAACTGCTCGGGAAGGCCGAGCAGTTCCGATCCGGTCACGGAGACTGCCAGTGTTGCTCGGCGCTCGGCAGACGAGAAATAACCCCACTAGCGAGCGGACGTTACTAATCCTCTATTGTACAAGCTCGGTTGTAATAAGCATTGTTCGGAATAAATCTGTAAAAGAACCATCAGAGCTCCAATAAGTAAACTACGAGCAATAGAGCAGAACAGCAAACAGCAGAACATCACAGGTAATCTGGAGGTCAGTATATCCAGGAGATTGTTGGGCGGTGGGTCGAGAGATTTTGGCTGAAAAAGTCTCCCACATCTGACCTTTCTCAATCCGGTCCGCGATACACTTGTTGGGCAGGCCGCCGCCAATACCTAGAAAATCTCACCCCGTGAACCAAGAAACACCTATTAGGTCACCAATTGGAACAAACCACTTGAGATGACTTATGGCAGAGGTGTTGGTTATCCAATTAATCGTTCAATGGACGGCGGTACTCATACACGCCTCGCAAGTTGCTTTGGGGAGAGTTTTTTGAAAATACCTGAATTGCCAGGTTGTTTTTCAACCATCCCCATCTTCATCCTATTAACATCTCAACATAGCCAACTAGAGATAATATAAAGCTATGTTCCAACAGGCTTTGGACAGCTGTGAGTAGTTTGGAATCTTGCGCAGTATGTCAAACCAGATAAAAATGTGAACCCCATTGAATCCGGCTAGTTGTGAAATTGACTGCCTTCTTTCGGTTTTGCGTTAAAAATCGTTGTGCTTAAGTTATACTATGTAACAAAGGGGAATCTTATTTTACAGTTAATATCTTCTATTATCAAAATAAAATTAAAAACAAATTAGATAATATACATTACTGCGGGCTGCTACAGTATGGCGAATAACATTATTTCAATATGTACCTACTAGTGATAAAAAGTTGTATCGAGTCTTTATTGTTAATAAATACAAAATTAAAGTTAATTGATGTTACCATCTTTAGGTTCCCGCAAGCGATTGAACATTTCTTAAAAAACGATTTTTATGAATTTAATATATGAGGAAAAGGTTTTTATAACAGTTTATATACAATTAAAAGCAAGTACAAACTTAGGAATTAAATTTAAAAGAAAATTTAAAATTTGAAAGAAAGACAAACATTTCCGGGTTACGAATAACCTGACAATATCTGAAAATCTCCTACTACCACCACAGTTAGCTGAAAATGTTGCTTGTGTTGTGATGAAGGACTTAGCCAGCCGAGGAATTGAACATACTACGCCCGAGTGGGACCCAAGCACGATGTCAACTCGGCCACCGACCGGTCAATTATACACATAATTTTTACAGAAAACATAAATAAAAACAAGTGATTAATTATCGCCGCATGTTTTCAAACTTTCTTTCAATTTTTGACATTTTTTTCTTAGAGTTTATGGTAGTGGTAATAAGACATTCCCTGTTCTTACCGATTGTGTGTGTCAGGAAAATCTATCAAATTTGATAAAAATGAAAGTGACTTCCGATGTTAGGCATTCCTCTAGTTGACGTATCGTTAAATCTTCCAAAATAATAGGATGTGTGTTTGGCGTATCTTGCCAAGATATCATATCCTTGTAAGATTTTGCATCAAAATTCAATATACTTTAAATTTTCAGTGTTCTGTCCGGGCTATAACTCTCTGGCCTTCAATAAACACTTTTGCACAACTTCTTTGATGGTAGGCAATTTATCGGTGATCTTTGATAAGAGTAAGTTTGTATGATGAGCGCAGTAAGCTTTCACTGTATCACAGGATTAATTTGACGGCTGGCATAGTCCTGTGGTAACGCATTGGACTGCCATTCCGAAGCTCGCGGGTTCGAACCCGACGTGCGCAAATAAATTTTATTTTATTAATTTGTGTTATTTCACAATTAATTAATTAAAATAATATATAGTATATTTGCGGCACGTTCCAGAGTGGAAGATACTACCAGTATCGTCCTGGTGTAAGACCACCATTCAGAATTGAAACGTTGCTCCAAATGGCTTTAGCCGTGTTTAGTGACTAGATCTGAATAGCCAGGTACTTCCCCACCTTCCTCTTTCCCATCCCCACTTACTTTCAGCCTCACAACATCCCCCAATTGGGGATGCCATAGTCTCACTGGCTCCAGACGGGAGCAGTTGGGACTCTTGTGAGGTATGCACTATATAAAAAAAAAAAATATTGATTTTAATTCATCCGGAAGACATCGGGAATAGTTTAGCATTTTAAAAATATGCCTAGCACCTTCCTTGCATGACCCACATAGTTTTATAATAAACCACATAGGAACGTATGCCCTCGTGAAAAACGTAGTTAATACAACAGAATTTTATGATGGTGTTGCGCTTCCAATATATAAACGTAAGACACTACTCAATATACATGTGACATCACTCCTGTGTTTTTTTCTGCAATAACAGGATATCATAGTGTTTGGATACTGTTTTGAAAAGATCGAGCCAATATTTTTGACCGGTGCTTAGATCAGAATCAAGAACTTCGGTTGAGTAGTCCACATCCAAAAGCATAAGATCCAGTGGTTGTACCATCCAACTTAATATTCAAATGGCGTAGAAGCAGCTCGTTGCAATAAGGAAGACAGATTAGCCACTGTGCTGGACGATTCTAGTGTTTCTCCATCGTTGGAATCATACCACCGTTTGTTCCCATTAACGGCAGTGCCTGACATACGGGTACCATGCGACATGAAATGAGATCCTGGTTCCACGATTAACAAAACGTGTTTTTCAATTATCGTGTTTTTACAATATTTACGAGATTTCCTTTTTTTATATTAAAAAAAGTCTTTTCGACGATCAAAAAATAATCCACTTAATTTATCTAATGCTTTTGCTTTAATGAATATAGATCTGGTACGCCTAGTCTATGTTTGTCCATTACTTTCTGTATATCCTGTGTCATTACGTTCAAATCATAAGATTGCTACACCAGCTCGATCCGATATCCTGAACCTGTCATCGATATGGTGGTATTAGTCTTGGATAGCCTTGACTTGATTTTGCGATCGGAGAAGATTATTTTGATGTTTAGGTGGAAGACAGAAATTTGAGACGAAATTTGAACACTGAAAAGTTAAGAGGAGAAGAGAAGCCGAAATCGAATAGAAACAGAGATGCTATCTCACCGAGGAATATTCTGGATAAAGAACGGCAATACAAAATATTTACAAATCATGTAAAAAATAATATTTTAATACGAGTAGTTAAAAATTTTTTTTGAACCAAAACTACGGACTGCTATAAAACCTGTAAAAAATATTGAATAGTACCCAAAAAATTGTTTTCATTGTTCTTGTTTAGAAATAAATTTTCTCTTTGCTGAGTTTATAACACAAATCAAAAGATATTGTTTGGAACACGTTGTTTGTTATTTCAGAAAGCTTAGGTCTGAAAAGTTTTCTTGGAACTATGTATTTATTTAATTTTTGATTAGCTAGAACAATGATAGGCTGCAAAGAAGATTAATAACAGTCACTTTCTTTTATGTAGGGGAGACCGGGGACAATAGGACCAATTTGGCTTTCACCATTTTCTACATCTTAGGTATAATGTTTATGAAAAAAATGCTCATACTCAACGGTAGATAATTTAGTTGTATACAAAATTAGTATTCTATGATTTTTCTAAATCTTATAGAAATTAAGCTATACGCGAATGAACAGATCGGGGGAAATGCTACAACTGACCCCTACCCCTGGGTTATTTGTACCAGTAGCGGAATTCAAATTAAAACACAGAATTTATGGATAAAGTTTTTTAATTTATTCATTTCGGTGAGGAAAAACAGTTTTTTGTTGCTTTATTAAATTATTACGGAAAAATAACCACACTGGCCGAAAATTCTCCATGTTAATTTTTTTTACGTAGAAATTACAACTGTACACTGTAAAGCTAACTGAAACGTTGCCGGCACAATACCTCATAAATAAATCACAATAATACCTAATTTTATTTATTTATTTTAATACCTAACATTAACATAAGTGTGAAGTTACAGGTATAAAGTATTAAAAACTAATTAATAACTAACAAAAAAGTAAAAGTAGGAATTAAATAATATTTTAAGGTAGGTGTAAGAAGTAAGAACAAAACAATAATTATTGTTGTGTTATTAATTGTTTATATTAGTATAAAGGTAGAGATCATTGACACGGTAAATATATAATACATATATATATAAAACACATAAACATAAATACATAAAGTGAAAAGGGTTTGGACATTGAAAGTATGACGGACGGACACGCACTTGAGTTTATGACTTGGGTGCTGTGCTCATAGAATCTTAAAAAAACCTAAGGGTTAGTTTTAGCACGGGGTCAATGGTACCGGTACAATCATCCCCGAAAAAATCGGTACAACAATCCCCGAGGGGTCATTTTAAATTAAAACGCAAATTTTTGGTTAATTCCTACTCACGAACGTTTCAAAACCCTTCCTAAAATAAACTCAATTTTCCAAAGAAATATGTATATAGCAAAATACTAACAAACAGTACATATTAATTGTAATATAAGAGTATGAACGCAATCTAATTTTTTTTTCCAATGGCGGACGTCCGGGTTCTGCTATGTACCGCGGGCTACAGACGATTGTTGTTAGGGAGTTATTCGTCTTGGTACTACTGACCCGTGGTACTATTGTCCCCCGTCTCCCCTACCTACCATTATAATATGGTACATTATATTATTATTGTCAAATTGTAAATTAATCCTCCAAGATTTTAGTTAATTGTTTCGGTTGATACGTAACGAAAGTAAAAAAGGAATCTTTCTTGAATTAAAATTAATTATTTCATTTCAACCATCCAAACTATGAATTGTGTAGAAAACGCACAAAAAAATCAATTTATGCGTGGCCAAGATTCAAAGTAACTCGGCTAAGTTCTTTGAATGTACGCATTTAGCAATATACTACAACCGAATCGCTTTTCAAATGATTTATTGATATGCTTATCTAATCTTCAACAATTTTGCTTGGATATTAATAATACAGTTGCAATAATTTTTTTTATTTTATTTTAAATTCAGATTCTTAAAAAGCAGTAGAGTTTAGGCTTCACATAAGTGTTAGTTTCAATATTTTGGTGGGTAAATTGATTTAATCACTGAATATTTTAAAATATTTTGTATACATTACTAGATAAATACTTTCCCTTCTCAGTACTTTAACACTCATCCAAATACTTGAATGGAAAAAAATCAACTCGTGAAAAACATTTTGTTTTACTGTAGTGCACCTATTTTCAACTTTCGTCCTAGTTTCCGGCTAGTGGACCAGCTAGTAGCCAAATTTAAGGATTTTTTGTTCGTTTCACTGTGGATTGATGCTTTCTCCCCAGGGACGGGCTATTTAACTTCTATGAACTTTAGAAATGTCTTTCAAAACAATAAAAAAAAGCTTGACTTGGGACTGTACCTTCCTTCCCAGGGACTAAGTCAACCACGCTTAAAACCTCGCCAAACGCCAATCGGGTAGGACCAACATTTATTTTGTTAACTTCCCGACGGATATCGGGAAGTGGGTTAATTCCTGCTTTCAACATTTTCATTTATTTATTCCCGAAAAAAAAGTGAAATTTAATGAGGATGTGTTTGAAAAATGAGTATTTTTCGTAAAAATTGTATATCGATTGTAGTTATTTGAAAAAAAAATAATTCAATTTATTAAAATGAAACGCCGTAACTTTGCGTAGTACACGAATTTAATTTAAAAAGTGTATGTTATTTAATTTCTTTCATATATGCTGTTAGTTTAACATTCTAAAGAATCTTTCAATCCTGTCGAAAATTTAAATAAATAAATAATGTATTTAACTAAGAATTCGCTTTTCAGACTAAAAATATCCAGCTCAAGAAAAAACGAATCTACACCCAAAAGCGTTGTTTTTATCTCTCGCATTCAAATTTAATTAAAATCATAACACCAAAGAAAAACATAATATTTCACAAAGAATAAATCATATTTTCGTCCGCACGAGACGAATTGAAATACAGGGAGTGCTTGTCGGCTGGTAAATCGAAATTTAACCCACCATTGGTGACGTAAAAGTCTGTAAGACCGGGTGATAGGAAAAAGTCAAATAACTTTTTTACTCGGCGTCGAATTGAGTTATGATTTCGTGTAATTTATTTATTGGGCGTCCCCCACTGTAGGTTCACCCGCGCCGGGGTCACAGACTACGTAAGTCAAATAGTCACAGTCAACATTGAATTTTAACCTTTTTATTAGTATATGTATTTATTTTGACAGTATAATTACTATGATTATTATTAAAAATAATTGCAAGAAATATTTGTGTCTATAACATCTGGTGTCAACATGCACTAGCTGCTTGACTCTTGAAAAAGAGTAATTTTCGAGGACCATTTTTGTTGTTGAAAGGATAATCCTTTTTGTTTGTTTTTTTTTTTAAGTTTATAGTGTCATTAGACCAACAGAGGCTGACAAATATTGCAAAAAAAAATTATATTTTAAAATAAGCATTAAAAAAATTGTTAATTTCTAGTCTTCTAAGTACACAAGTTTGAAGATTAACGAAATGTGATTAATTATAGATCAGTTTTTTATTGTTAAAAAACATGTTTTTTTAATATTTGACAAAGTAAAATTAGCATGGAGTATTGCTTATTAGTAAAATCTTAGGTTGAAAAACCCGATGCGTAGGACCGCCATCACCAAATATGTAAGTCAAATTCACCTCACAAGTGGCGGGTTAAATAATTAGAGATGGTTGATCTGAAATGGTTTGTTGGAAATAATACCGAGAAAAGTAAATAAATAATATCGACGGTTTCAGTGACAACAAAGGAACCGCTTCCAAGTAACCGAGCTAGGAATATTGGACAAATCTTCTTTAAATGTTCGTAAGATAATAATTAGTCAAAAATATTCGAGTGATCTACACATGGTTGCCTCGGAGGCTTTTCAGTTCGTTAAACATCGTGTCTTTTGTCTTGCAATGATAAAGGAATTGCGAAATAAATTATTCAATTTGTAATGCTGACACTGCAAATGATTCTCATCTTTGGCAAAGTCAATAATGTTATTATATCCCTTTTTGACGGGGTTATTCAACAAGGCCACTCGGGCATGTGCCCTGCAGGAAATTTTTAATAATACCAAAGTTAAATATTGCCTGTCAGTATAATGTTATGGCAAAGTTATTGCGCGATGAATAATTTACATAAATTACAACGATCTTATTGAATATGGCAAAAAAATCTATTGACTTTGGAAAAACTGCCGACGGCCGAGAACAAATGCGTTGTGTCTTGGGTTTTGGCGCATTGCGCATGCAGAGTAAATAAACTAATGTAAGGAGAAAATGTGAGGCGAAAGCAATGGTAGTTGAAGTCGCAGACGCTCGAGAAAGACATCGCACGGTCAAGTGACTCAAGTACATGAAAGAAATATTCGGGTCTTACCAAGAGTCAGTATAACAGAAAAGTATTATGAGGCGATGTATGAATGTGAATAAAACAATAAGTTGCTAAGTTTGCGTTGTGCGGCGGAATATTCTCTTAAACGGAAACGGGTAATGCCTATTTAGTTGATTTAAATTTAAAATTACTTATATGTATTGACTTTGGCAAACGGAGGATACTGTCGATGTGCCGATGGAAAGCTTGGAATTTAATCCCTTAATAATTTTAACATATATTTTTTTGATGCTACACCTCACACGAGCACCCCTGTCTGAACAGTTTAAAGGCAGGGGAACTATATGATTGTCCCCCTGTTGTGTACCGCCGTGAGGCAGGTTAAGGTAGGGTCTGTAACTTACATTGCGTCTATGCATTAGAGATGAAAATCGGTATTTCAATCAGACGAACCGCCCTCTTATGCACAGAGTAAAGTAGGTTTTTAGTTATATTGGAGTGCAAGTCCAAGGGTGGCTTTCAAAAAAAAGCTAAGCTGATTTAGCGATACCTAACTTATAATATGTACGTAGGTGCTTAAAAAATATCATGCTGTCTATGAGTCCCACAAAATCTCGATTGCTTAGGCAGCACTTCCCATGCCCAAAAAATAAATTACATCGATATAAATTTCATTATCTCATTCTCTTTGTTGTCTTTTCTAAGGTTTGTCAACCAAGAGATAACCACCCTGTATGAAAAGTAATATCAGTATATTCTCTAGGTAGGAGCATACGAATGGGTGACTTCGTTTACAAAATGCCTAGATGAATTGTTTTACTCCTGGGAAATTTTGCTGGTTTCACTCCGTAGTTTGGTACTTAAGAATTTCAGCACCAGAGACATCTGGCGACGTCACATACGTCAAAAATTCTACACCAAATCCACGTCACGTAATACCTACATATGAGAAGATTAATAAATCCCTGTCTCTAAGCTCTTTGAGCCTTAAGTTTGAAATATTTTTTCGATATATGGAAACATGCACTTGACATGTTCAAGGTTGTCACTTCCAAGCTTGAATCATTGTTTAAATTCAACGAAGCGTTTTTTTCTGTTTGGTAAATGAATATTAATAACTTTAACCAAAATAAATTTAAACGAAAATGATGGTACCTTGTTGGGTTGCCTTTGTCATTCAGACAAAGAATGACCCTCCGTGGTGGAGGGGTAAGGCTCTCGACTATGAATCGGGAAGTCACGGGCTCCAATCCCAGAATGCGCTAGCAATTTTTTTAATTATTGGAGATGCCGAGTAGAAGGTATATTTGAGGAAACAAAGGAGTGAACCTGAGTCTTGAAGAGGCCCATTTTGTATAAGGGAGAAAACACAGAATCATTTCACATATAATATTTACGAAATTATATACATGTATTACCTATTATATAGATATTGGTGGCACCGTGCAGGGTGGTAAACACTCTCAGTATCACTCTGGTGAAAGACCACATACGGAATCGATACGATCTTTGAAATATAAAAAAAAAACAATTATCGTGTTCTGAGCAAATATGAAGAGCCATGTAATTTTCCCCATTCCTCCTCCACATTGCTTTCCCCTCGACACATAGCATTCCAGAATTGGTCGGGCCATAGACCCACTGGCTCCAAACATTAGATAGCTGTTGTGACATTTGTGCGGTGCTAAAAGAAAAACAAGATGCTCTGTTGAATGTGTCGTATTCATAGACATATGAATATTAATGTCTGTGGTCGTATTAGTCTTTGTCACTTAGTGGGATATTTTTAACCTCTTAAATAAAACATATTTATTGAACCAAATATGATTTAAGATTTTCACGACCAAAAGTATTTTTGTTATTTGTTTTTGGGGTGCTATGCCGTGTTGCGCTAACTCCCACTTTAGCCAACGTTTCGGACAGCATTGCAGTGTCCATCATCAGGGCAGATGTGTTATTTAAAGTTGTTATTTAAATGTGTTATTTAAGATGTGTTATTTATTTAATGTGTTATTTTAGTTCTTTTTGTTCTTATTTAGTAGATGTTTATCTACAATATTGATCCCCGAGGAATGTTGGGCTATTTTCGTTTTGTTGAATAGAGCTTTTACCAAAAGCTAAAGTTTTTGTTCCATAGCTGTTGAATATAGGTACTATTAGGTTGGGTTTTTATGGTGTTTTTGTTCCTGTGTTCGTTTTATTGCTATCATTTTGTCTAGGCTTTATTTACCCTAATATAATATGGAACTCTATTTCACCACTATGTTTTTATAAAGCAGGACTCTTTTCTGACGTGGGTAAACGAGGCTTTTATCAACTAAATATCTCTACTTTTTGTTTAAATTCTTTACCGATTTTAGTTATAAGCATTGGATTACATATAACATGCCCTATCGATATCGTGAAACATTAATGCATGTAATGTCCTTACGATAATACCAAAATAATAACTAACAACAACTCTGTAGCCAACGTTTTCGATAGTGTTACAGTGTCCATTATCAGGACAAAAGTGTTATCGAGAATGATTTTATTTCGATTAACTTTTTGATAAAGATAAATAAAATACTCTCCACTTGTATTTTACCACAAATGTATAAACATATAATAGTAAAATTGATTGAAGAGCTCAAATCTCAAAGAGGTAAATTTTAAAAACACCCGTTGTTAGATTCACCTCAATATACCTACCATACCGAGCCAGCAAAAAATTTCCACATTTTATGTATGTTTGTTTGTCAAGGCAAAGGCATTGCGTGGATAAAGTTGGCAGGTAGAGCAAGGCCAGGTTTATGAACCTTTCGTAGGTATATATTACATTTCTCCTTGTCAAAGGCTGCTCCTGTCGTAATTCTTATATTATCTAACTGTAACCCTAGGATGCATATTTCTTTAGACAAAGTCGAACTTCTTCCAGCAAAGGAGTTTAAGTTATAGCCTTTAGTCCGATTGATCAAACTAAATTACTTAATGGCCTCCGTGGTCAAGGGGAAAGGCTGTTGACTAGCATTCCGAAGGTTGCGGGTTCAAATTCCGTCGTGCGCAAGTAATTTTTATTTAACAAATTTGTGTCGTTTCGCAAATATTATTTCGCACATTCCAGAGTGGAAGATATTCTCAGTATCGCCTTGGTGAAAGATCAATATTCAGAATTAAAACTTTACTTGAAATGGCTTGAGCCGTGTTTGGTGACAAGATCTGAATGGCCAGGTACTCCTCCAGCTTTCTGTTGCCAATCTTCTTACCTTCCCAGAACATAAGCCTCATATCATGCCCCAATAAGGGATACCATAGTCTTAATTGCTCCAGACGGGTGGGAGCAGTTGGGTCTCTTGTGCGGTTTCACATTAAAAAAATGTATCACGACGTAAATACCACTTGACTAAAAGCATAGAAAACAGGACGTATATTTTGCTTCAGTTTGCGTCTGTCATTACTTTGATCTGTATCCAGAGAACCTTTTTTAAAAATAGGCTTATTTTTATTTGGAACATGTCCTCAAAACATTTTTTTTTCGTAAAGGCAAACAAGACGGTGTATTTATTATTCGCTCCCAGCATGAGTCCTTTTTACATTTCCGCGTGTGAGTTATTCAATTTGTCCTCATATTTCACCACAATAAAAGGCTAAAAGAGTTCATAAAAAAAGATTACTTCATGATGAACTAACATTGCTTTTGGTGGATCAATAAGTCCCACATCCATGTTTGTCTATATTTTTCCATGTCTTCGCGGATTGGTAATTTTATGTTGATGTAAAACATCTTTTGGGGCGCTTAGGGGGGTAAAACCGACTCTTATGTAACAAGCGTGGCAATTCGGGACGACGCTCTTCATTTGGCCAGCTTCGTGACTCTTTGTCTCTTTCCGCCCCTCCGCCAATACAATGCGTGATAAATTTGCTTGTATTCACATCTTGTGTAATATACATTTTTGTGCATATTTTATTAATAATAAAATAATGGTTTTTCTGCCAAATACGAGCATCATCATGGCAGATGTGTAATCTAAGGTTGTGGTGAAATGTGTGCTTATGTATGAAGATGTGATACGATATAGCCAGCTCTAACCCTCTAAGAGCTGACATTAATTTATAATTTTAAAATGGTTTTCTGCGTTTAGTTCTGGTGTAGCCGTCAATTACCGGACACTAAGAACTACTGAGCTTAGCTCCATCGTCTCTATTAATAAGACTTGTTAAATTTCATTTTCACTTCCCCCGAGAGTAATCAATTTCGATATTTCACAGCTGTCAGTCGTCCGACGGCTTTTATATTATTTTTTTGGTATAGAATGCCGAAAAAAGTGCGGCCGTAATTGCGAGGGGAAGCAAAAGACAAAATTTCTCTGTAGCTAATGTGATCCTAGTTTATATTATTATTTATTTCCACACCAGGCACACTACCCTCTCTCATATAGTCATCGACTGTCAGTCACAATCGTTCCGTTACTAAAGATATCCCGGGTATGCCCAGTCACGTTACTATAGGTGTCTTCAGTTATTGCACAAATTGAGGCACGCTCCCGCTCATAATAATAATTATTATCTAATGGTCCTGATATTAAAGTATAATTCTTATTACCGCCCACTTTCTACCATTTATTGTCATTTAAGTCAACCTCTTTTTCGAGTCTAAAAAATAGATTTTGGTTAAATTTTAATTTTAGATCAATAAATGTTTACGTGTTTATTTTGCATGGCACATATTATAAGTGAAGATGACATCCTACAATTCTTTCACGAGCTGTCTGACATGTGTCAAGCACGTTTGCAAAAGTCATTATGTTCGTAAATAGTGTGCCAAACTTGCATTGCCACAGGGAACTCTGTTGAAGATGAGCATGAAGAATGATCGGAGAAAACTATAAATTTATACTCATATTTTTCAAATATACTACTTACTTCATTGATACTTCATTTAGATACCGCACGCGGTGCGGCCCGCGCCCGGTCGTATGATTCACAAAGGCGCGGCCGCCGGTAGGTTAAATTGTGAATATCAGATCTATAAGATCAAAAAACGATTTTATTACCTACAAGTATAATAATGTTTTCGCATTATCAGCGTAATATTATTATTTATTTGATATTTTAACTACGATACGGGGATATTTTATCTTATGTCTGGGAAATATTTGTTCGAACTGGAAATAATAACATTTTGAACGCAAGAAAAAAAACATTGTCGAAATACCGAAAAACGTAACAATATTTTATAAATCACTGTCCAATTATAAATTAATAGATTTTCACAAGCAACGTTCAAGAAAAATGATAAGCAAACTAAATTTGAGAAATAAGATTACCAAGCAAACTCCGAAAGTCAACAAATTTTGAATAACGATGTTTTGTGAATTTGGCGTACACTTACTTTTGTTTTAAATAAACTATATTTGACAATCTGCATAGGTAGGTCGTTGAATTATCTTTATATTGTTTTTTAAATAAACTATATTTGACAATCTGCATATGTAGGTCGTTGAATTATCTTTATATTGTGTTTTAAATAAACTATATTTGACAATCTGTATAGGTAGGTCGTTGAATTATCTTTATATTTTGATTTAAATAAATTATATTTGACAATCTGCATAAGTAGTTCGTTGAGTTATCTTTATGTTTAAGGAAAAGCTGTATTTTTTAATGATTTCGTTTTTTTTTGCAATAGTGCCTACTTTTTTCGTGTACCATATGTTAATTTATTACCATATATCAGTGTTTTGATTATGTTAGTATAAATGTTGTGTTTATCAACATACCCGATAGAAGCTAGCGGTGAAGTAATGCAAAAAAGCCCACGCATGCGCTGTCTCAGTTGCCAAGTACAATTATTATCACGTACTTAAAACTTGTTTGACCTAATTTTGAAGAACTGAGGGCATAGTGCCAATTAGTTTCTCTAAAACAAAAATTTCCGGCGGCAGTTTCACTGTGCAGCATCCAATCTGGATAGAAAATCAGTAATCCTCTGTGAACCGGCTAGCTTCTAAAAGATCTAGAATAGATTTATATTATAGTACGGTTTGCAGACGGCCGGCCCTGGCGTCTGGCGCTGCTTTTCTAAACTAGTAAACGCCTTGGTAGATGATCTCTGTAATCAATAATATTATTAAAGTTAACTCAAGGACAATGTGTTTAAAATGTTAGATTTCAGTTGTTATCAGTGTCTTGGAAATTCGGCGCCGGAGCGGACTGCTCCAATTGCGCCTGCGTAGGGCCGGCCCTTTGCAGATCCCTAATAAAGTGTACCAGCAGGGCCACGACATAAGACCGAAAGAAATATATTAATTATTTTTTATAGGCAATAATTATTAGCCTGAAACACTCATCCACATTGAAAAATCTCCTGATAAAAGATACATAACGCCAACGGGACCGTTGGCGTCATGTGTTTCAGGCTAATAACACAGGCCTGCAAATTGACACTTTTTGATAGTTTTTTTCACCGTAATGGGTGAATCGTATGTATTTTGGTGCGCTGAGTCCAAATATGCCCTCAGTTTTTCTCCAGCACGTAGGGATTTTCCGCAAAATGAAAATGAAAGTTATGCAAAATCCGTAGTACATATACGTAAAAATGCATTTTGAAATGAAAAATAAATTAATATTACTTGTGGTTTATTTACATTTTTAAATACAATTTGATAAAAATAATATGTATATACAATAAGGATTTATAATTCTTTATAATATCTACATCTTTTTCCCTCAAAACTCCGTTTTGAGCTTTTCCGTTTGTGTGGGATGTCTGGAAGTTCTCTATGAAGCATCCAACAGTAGTCTCCCATCATATTCACATCCCATCGTCCTTGGTACCTCCGTTCCATTTCTTTGATGTCTTGGTGGAACCTCTCGCCCTGTTCTTTATTTACGGCACCAAGGTTTTCTATGAAATAATTCAAATGGGAGTTCAAAAAGTGAAGTTTCAAGCTCATGGAGCACCCCAAGGTTTTAAAACATTTCAACATTTTATTTACAATTTCTTCATAATCCGGGTCCTTATTGTTCCCCAAAAACTTAGTCACAACTTCTTAAAATGATATCCACGCCTCTTTCTCAGCTTTTTTCATAACCTTTTCAAACTGATTGTCTTTCATTAGTTTCCGAATGTCCGGACCAACAAAAACACCCTCCTTTAACTTTGCCTCAGACAGTCCCGGGAATTTCTTTTCAAGGTACTTGAACGTTTCGCCATCTTTTGGCAATGCCTTGACAAACTGCTTCATCAGTCCAAGCTTGATTCGAAGTGGGGATAAAAGCACTTTTTTGGGATCAACCAAAGACTAAAAGTGAACATTTTTTTCTCCAACCTTCAAAGTTCTCGTTGGCTCCAGTGCTGTGCTTTTGCCCGGCTATCCCACTCACATAGGAAACAGGGGAATTTCGTATAGCCACCTTGTTGTCCAAGCACCATAGAGATGACTTTGAGATCACCACAGATAGGCCATCCAAACTCCTTATATTTCAATTTATTAAGTATAAAAGCCATGTTGTCATACTTTTCTTTTAGATGCACAGAGTGCCCCACGAGTATAGAAGCGTATTTATTGCCGTTGTGTAGCAAAACTTCTTTTAAACTTCTTTTTGATGAGCAAATAAAAAGCCTCCAATCATCTGACACATGTTGAATGTTAAACATTGACATCAACTTGGGAACATCAGAACAATATACAAGTTCGCCATCTTGAGAAAAATTTGGCTCAAATTGTTTTTCTCTGCTTCTGTACCAAGAGAATGAAGTTCCAAATTTCAAAAAGTTCTCAACAACACTGTTGAATATACTAATTTTTATCATATTTCGTAGTTTCTGATATAAAACTATAAAGCCGAATAGGAAAAAAAATTTTTTTCGGCATATTCATAAATATACGCCTTAAGGTAGGCAATCCCGCAGAAAAATGCATTTTGCGGAAAATGCTTACGTCCTGGAAAAAAACTGGGGGCATTTCTGAACTCAGAGCACTAAAATACATAAGAATCAACCAGTATTTTAAAGAAAGCAATTTGGTCGCAGGCCTGTGTAATTATTGCTTATAAAAAATAATTGTTACCCTTTGTGCTTTGCAATAAAAATCTTGTCTTAAAAAAAAACAACATTACAATACAACAATATTAGTTGCGATGGGCAGTCCGTTATCGCCAGTACTAGCCAACTTTTTTATGGAGAAGTTTGAAGAAGTGGCACTCGACACAGCTTCGGCTGTCCCTAAAGTATGGTGGCGCTACGTCGACGATGTCTTCGCCATTTGGCCTCATGGAACGGAGAAACTAAACGAATTCCTGGATCATCTTAATTCTCTCCACAGCAAAATTAAATTCACAATGGAACTGGAAAACGAAGATAAAATCCTCCCCTTTTTAGATGTGGAGGTGATGCGGAAACACGATGGTAGCCTAGGGCATACTGTATATAGGAAACCAACCCATACGAATCGGTACTTACACGCTGATTTGCACCACCACCCAGCGCAGAAGAGAGGACTTATCCATACATTGGTGACCCGAGCGACCAGAATCTGTGAAGAACATAAAATCGGAGCGGAACTTACGAAGCTGACCGATGCACTGGAGCGTAACGGCTACCCAGCAAGTCAGACAAGGCACATCATAAGAGCCAATTCTGCACCAAACGAAGACAGAATTGACAAGAGTCGAAAGGCTGTGCCTTTCTGCCTTATGTGCACAATGTGACAGACAAAATTGCCAGGCTATTGAGAAAGGAAAATATCAAGACTGTCTTCGGAACAACAACAAAGATACAGTACTTACTGAGGTCTGCAAAGTCTAAGTTTCCTCTGGAAACAGATGGAGTGTATAAACTCAGCTGTTCCGGATGTGACAAGGTCTATGTAGGCCAGACAGAGCGGACTATCTCCAAAAGGATTTCAGAACACTTCAGAGCTTGTAAACTCGGCCACCCTGACAAATCGGCAATTGCCGAGCATTTGATTGACACCGGGCATTACTTTGGATTTGTTCCTGAAATCCTGGGGAGACCGAAAACTTATAGAGCACGGCTGATTACGGAGGCCATTGAAATTCATAAAAATCCCGTAAACATTAATAGAGACGATGGAGCCAAGCTCAATAGTTCTTGGTATCCGGTAATTGACGGATACACCAGAGCTAAACGAAGAAAACCACTTTAAATAAAAAAATAAAAATTAAAATGATACGTTAATATTAGCTCAGAGGGTTGGAGCTGGCAACACGGTATCACAACCTCATACATAAGCTCACATTTTAACACAACCTCAAATAACACATCTGCCCTGATGATGGACACTGCAATGCTGTCCGAAACGTTGGCTAAAGAAGGAGTTAGCGCAACACGGCATAATACCCCAAAAACAAATAACAAAAATACTTTTGGCCGTGAAAATCTTAAATCATATTTAAAACAACATTAGCTTACAAAAAAAATAATAATAAATATATTAAATTTTTGGAAAGGTTTTTATAAAGTTAGGTTTTTTGCGATGACATAATTAATGGATTTAAGCAAAATTACTTTGTTTTTACCACTTAAGGAGGCGGGTTTTTATACCGCCACCCGGCAACCATTTATTGGATAACCAACCTCTGCCATAGGTCACCATAAGCATTTTACTACGTTTGGTGACTTAGCAGGCGTGCTCTGGTTCATCGGGTGAGATATATTCAAGACGCGCCTGCCTCACTTCCATCAGACCCTCCCCGCAGGATCCCAAAAGATGACATAGGCCTCGAGATAAATTATTTTCCTCAGTTCTTCCTGTGCAGGGTTGAAATAAAAAACCTTTTTAGTTGATTTTCATTAAACTGGCGCATACCCTTCAAAACTCAAGGGATTCCCTGAATTCCTGACATATCAGATCAAATTTTGTAAATGACTAAAACAATTATCTGTTAAAATATTATCTCATTAAACAAACGCAGAAAAAATACCATCGTATATTTAGATGAGAAAGTTTTTGATTCATCAATATCATCAAAAACCTTGACAGACATAAGTTGTTTGTTCGCTTTCGCCTTTAGCGAGATTAAGAACTTCTCACTTTTGACACTTCCAGATTAATTCCTTTTTGTTAATAGAAGGGCTATAAATTATAATTATGGCTCTAAATAACAACAGTGTATCTTTGGGTTCATCAATATTAATCAGAATGCCGCGGAGACAGACTTTAAACAAACTTTCCAGTTATAAGATAAGTGGAGTCCCGAAAATATTTATACTTATTTCTTAATCCGTCTGAAGATGCCATCCATCTAAATTATGCAGCCTTTTAATAGAAGAATTTCAATCTTAATGGAGTAAATATAATATAAAATAGAAATCCAAAACTGCTTAAATAATAAATGACAGATTACACAGAAAAGTGATTTAAATATCGTGGGGTTACTGCCAAAAGTTGGTAACTACAATTTTCGGTTTTGAGTTAGCAATGATGTTAATATTTATGGATAATAATCTTAAAGTATCTAGACTAAATTTGGGTTCCCTCTTATGTAGGGAAGTAGGTTTTTAGCTGCGGCTTTTTTATGTAACTTTGTAACTTCATTCTTTTTGATTTAATAAACAAAAAAAATATAAAAATGCACTTACAAAACTTAAAAAACACTTATGATTTTTAAAATTAACATCAAGCCCACGCATTCCCAATTTTTACCGATTTATAAAGTTTTTAAGTTCCAAAAAAATTTTGTTATTTTTTAAGATAATACAAAACCTTCGATTTTTATTTATTATGAAATTTGTTATGACGAAACGGTAATTATATGTAACTTTGCACAAAATTATTACACTTACCGAGCAAGAATTTTTTTCAATCGACTACCTGAAGAAATGAGAAACATTAATGATAACATCCAAATAATAAACACTGTGAAAAAATATTTTAAAGACAAACTTACAAAAAATAAAAAATGTTTCCAATTGAATTAATCTTAAGAATAACTCACTTCAAATAAGTTTAAAATAATTTTATTTTTAATTACTTACTTATTGTAATAAAACAATGTACACTCCTCTTCCAGCCACAAGCTAATGCTTCTATGGAAGAGGAGTCTTTAAATATTTGTTCATATATTGTAAAAAATAAACAAAAATGTACTTATATAATAAATAAATATAATAAAAAATATGATATTCCCTCGATAGAAAAGAATATGTCATTGGTATTAAAAAAACACACTGTACTCTTAAATTAAACTGAGCATTCTTCAAGACATTTTTGCTCTCTTTCAAACGACTCGTGTTTTGTTAAATAATTTCACCAATTTCGTTTAAATATTATCGTTTTTAATATTTGCGCGCTCGCTCTAACATTCGTATTGACATATCTCCCTTTCTAAACATCTTTTAACGCTTTTCACGTTATTTCCCGAAATCCTGATTTAATAATGAAGATCAAACATTAAAAATGATTTTACTTCAAAACATGTTTTATAAGTTACCAACTTTTGGCAGTAACACGAAGAAACGTTGCTGACATTTTAACATCTTTCGTGTTGATTTAAATTTAAGTGAGATTTACGCACTAGAGTCTCAACTGCCAGAAAATATACATAGTTATGTTGTGAATGACTTTTCTATAATACTATATCGATACTCGATACTCGATAGCTTGGACGTGGATTCTAGACGAAGTCAGAATGACTTTTAACGTTTGGCGTATGTAAGTATGTACCATTCACGAGGCTCAAGAATAAGAATGCCGTCCAATGTATGTACTTTTGACGGAGTTTGTGAGCGGCCTCGGTATCTATTCCCCAGTCTCGATCGCTCGGAATTTCCGCCGAAAGTACATACTACACGCCATACGTTAAAATTCAATCGACTTAAACAACGAGTGGGTCGAAGCAGTAGAGATCGGCAAAACTGTCAAAATCTCATTGCATCCTGGTGAATTGCCTTATACAAAAAAAAGATCGTTTCCCGCGCGCTTTTCGAAGTTGGTATCGGATTCGTTTAGTTCTGCAAAGTTGTTTTAACCACTTGGGTCTGATAAGTTTGTTTTGCTAAAATCATTACCTGATATAGATACCGAGTTACAAGTAATATAATGGCTGATTTACTGGCGATGTTGACTGCAATACACAGCTTCTCGGCGATCTATGTCCACCTTTTTCTGGATTTCCTGACGGTGAAAATAGATGAAAATTTGCCAGACATCAATTCTGCGTCTGCACCAACCAGCTCTATTAAAAGATTTTCCTGGCATTTCGATATGTATCCACCACCGCCATTCATTTCAGAAAAAGTGCGGTAGCAAATAAAAACGTTGACAGAACGACGCGGCAACGGTTTGTTTTTGACATTTCAAATTAACTCCATAGAAACCTCAAACACATCAGAAACATAGACAATATTCAAAGGGTTGCCAACACAGTCATCTCTTCAACCGTGCGACACTCAAGAATGTATAAATAGAACTTATGACAAAAGTCGTAGAGATTTTCGTTCGTAGATGGCGCATAGCGAGTAATTCGTGGTAGAGACTCTGGAATAGATACCCTGGATTGGAGAATCGATACCCTGTTCGGCGAACGAGAACGGAACACCCGATCTCAGTAATTGATGTCGGCGGCATGAAAACGATCCGTTTCTGACTGTTTACTTTTTAACTTTAATTCGGGCCATATGTTAAACAGGTTGCATTTATCTCTTTACTCCGTCTTTAGGCTTAGTAAACATTATTTCACTGGTCCCTTCTCCAACCAATATGTATATGTCTATATAACATCTGGCACCACAGCAGTTCTAACTGTTTAACTATCGCACCATTTCCTAGCAAGGGTAGGCAGAGAAATAAAAAATGCCATCCAAAATCTGTCTCAAATCAAAATCAAAAACTATGGATACCGTTCAAAATTTATTTACTAACCCAGATCATCATTCTAATAATCTGTATTTTTTTAATATTTCAATTATTAATTTAATGTGTTTTTAAAAACGATCTAAGATCGCACACTACAAAAGGTTTAAATTAGCTACGACGTAATAATGACCTGAACATGTCGTTTTGAAATGAAAAATTGTTAAAATGTTTATTATTTTTTTTTCAATAGAAAGAAAAACGTATTACCCTATTCTCACATTATCGTTCAAACCATGTCTTCTTGGGGCGACCATTATTTAATCAACTTAAATGACATGCTTATTATTTATTCTCCTGATACTCCATTTACAATCCATCCCTTTCAGACGTCCTTTAATATGGTATGTTGTATGGCCAAAATGATTAAAGAGGGGAAATAGATTAAAATAAGGTTGGGAAGCACCTGGCTATTCAGATG
Organism: Hesperophylax consimilis; assembly: GCF_061612785.1. NCBI lineage: Eukaryota > Metazoa > Arthropoda > Insecta > Trichoptera > Limnephilidae > Hesperophylax > Hesperophylax consimilis. The sequence continues at coordinate 30,138,529 of NC_142859.1, read as the reverse complement.
TTGTCACCAAATATGGCTAAAGCCATTTTAAGGTACGTTTTGACTCCGAATGGAAGTTTTTCACTAGGCCGATACTGAGAGTATATATTATCATAGAATGTGCCGCAATCTTTCGATTTGTAGTCGAGAATAATAACCGCTTCAGTACTAAGGCCTTGGGAGGACGTTGTATGAATTTGAAAATAAGGTAACAGAGTAACAGCAACAGATTTCGTGGCGTTCCCAACTTATTCCCAACCCATTGGAGCAATGGCTGCATTGTTAGTTAGTTTAGAAGTATACTTTCATAAATCATCTAATAGCTAGAGTATGTAGAGAGATTTAAAGTAAAATAAAAAGCTAGGGTCGAGTGAGATAACCACATTTGCAAGACCGCCCCCATGTCAACTAGTGATATTTAAGTGCTTTTGACATCCCCGCAAAGTTACGCTCGAAATAAAGATATTATTTTATAATGTTTAGCAGAAATTCCAGTCAGAAGCTGGCACTCCGATAAATTGAGAATTTCCGCAATATCCGTGGCAAGAGTCGTATTAAAAAGTTGGCTTTCAGCGGAAGTCGTTCCTAATTTAAACTCATTTGTTGAGTTATTTCCCTTTTTAGCGAAATAGAGAGAAATAAATACTAAAGTTTTTTATTAAATTTCATAAAACATTTTCAGTAAGTATACATAGATAAATATTCGACGGGTCGGTGGCTAAGTTTGCATCGCGTTTGGGTTCCACCCAGGCGTAGTGTATTCAATTTCTCGGCTGGCTAAGTCCTCCACCACAAAACAAGCAACATTTTCCGCTTACTGTGGTGGTAGTTGGAGATTTTCAGGTATTCAAATATTGTCAGGTTTTTCGTAACCCGGGAATGTTTGTCTTTCTTTTTTTTTCCCCTCATGCCTTTGTCATCTTTTGAGACGCTGTTTGGAGGGTTTTTTTGAAGGAAAGGAAAGAGGGGAAGTTCTTTGAAGGTAAAAGGTATGAGGGTTGGGTAGAAATCCAGGGCTCAGCTCACCTCTAGGCAATGGGCCGAGAGACCAGTTAGAGAGGTCAAAGGGTCTCACCAAACCAGGTTCTTTCAATTTGGCACGTCGCGCAGTTAGTGAGCAGCCGCAAACTGAATAAACACTGCTATATCACCAAACGTAGCGAACCCGTGGCACACGTGTTGGTTATCCAATAAATGATTCCCGGGGCAACGGTACCCAAACCCGCCTCCCAAAATGATAAAAGATAAGTTGGTAAATGGTAACTCGGTAAATAAGTGCGTGATGTAAATAAATGCAATTTTTTTACTTGAATTCCTTTTAAATTACCAACATATTTTAACACAAATCTTTGTTTATGAAAAATGATTATAACTCTTATTAAAAATAGTGGTGGAAACAAAGTTGGTTATTTTTCATTTAACTTTAAATTGCAACACCCAGTAACCTTACAACTATTGAAGAACATATATGTTATTTTTTTCATACATTGTGCACTTCCTAACCGGCTGATAAAAAACTATTTTATTTTTAGTAAAGCTATCGCGTTGTTGTTGTTGCAACAACACATTCATTATTTTTTATGGTCAATTGACCAAAAAAATTTTACGAATTCAGCAACGTAACCGTAGATAATTGTAAAAGGTTACTTTAAAAAATATATGTAGTTAACTTTTGCAGAGGATTGATCACGCGGCTTTGGGGGACACCGGACGCGACATTTTGAACCGTACGACCGACTAACAGATTTTTTCTTTCCCTTAAAATATATGTTTCCAACTTCTTTTTTTAGGATCATAAACAGGATTAGGATAGTCACCTTTTCATTCCCCATCCCTTCAACTTCACAACATAACCCAACCGGGGTTACCATTCCCAAAAAAAACTTTAGTTATATGAATGAAATTTTCAATTATAATAAGAGCTTGGATGGATTCATGAATAATATGATCCATTCGAGACTTAATGTGTTTAATGACCCATGTAATACATTCTCCTGATTTTTCTCGCTGAGAGTTCTTGAGTGATCATACCCAAGTATTTAATCTAATTATATTCCTCTTAGAGAGCCCGTTTTAAGTCGATCTCTCATGGGTTGAAAATGCTGATGAGATATTTTTTTAATAAGTTTAGTTTAGATAATAGAAAGTCGGGCATTGCCTGAGAAAATTCATTATTCGTTAAAAGCGACTATGAAACTCCCCCACCCTTCTTTTCCCCAAATCCTTCCGCCCCCCTATATACTCAGCCTCACAACATACCCCAGTTAGAGATGTTATACGCTTACTGGCTGCAAACGGTTAGAGGCGGTTGGGACTCTTGTGCAGTATTCAAATAAAACAAAAAATTTAAATGTGTTTTTATTTATTTGTAATAACTTAATGAGTAAAACCTCAAATTGTAAAATATTATTACTGAAAAAAATCTTATTATGTATACTTATACATTAATGAATTATCAGGAAGAACTCGATTCTGAGAAATATGAAAAAGCATTTACAAAATCGATGAATTAAAAATACTTGGTTTTCCTTCTATGATTGTAACTGTGGTTTTGAATAAAGTTTAATTGTCGTTTTCAAAATTTGAATTGATTTCGTCAATAATTCCTTACTCACCTTTCAGTTCACTGATTACACATGAATAGTTCTGAGTAAGAAATGACCCAGTGTTAACTAAAATGATTATTACACATGAATAGTGGTGAGTAAGAAATGACCCAGAGCTAACTCAAATGATTATTACACACTAACAGTGGTGACTAAGAAATGACCCAGTGTTAACTAAAATGATTATTACACATGAATAGTGGTGTGTAAGAAATGACCCAGTGTTTACTCAAATGATTATTACTCATAAATAGTGGTGAATAAGAAATGACTCAGTAGTAACTAAAATGACTACTACGCCATAGATATTTCGTCGAGTATGATTTTCTCAAGATCAATTATTCAATAAATATTTACCAACAATTTGTGGTAAAAATATAATCGGACCAGGTTCAAGTGAGTTATAAGTATAGTTGTATATACTCGAGTCGACGACGTGATGCGTTCAAACAAAACCAACTATTATTTTATTGATAATAATAGATCATCAGAGTAATAAAATTAATATTTTGCTAATTTATACGAGTATAGCGCCATTTTTGTGAATAATCACCTCAAGAGCGCTGCACAAATATATTTACTAAATAATTAATAGTATGTTGGGCTGGTTATATACTTCAATCCCATAGGAAGTTTATTCCAAGCCTTAGGGCCGGATACTCCGAATGCACGATCACCAAACTTAGTGTTAGCTTATCGGGGGATCTTGTATATCGTTTTAGTATAAGGATAATGGAAAGGTTTACAAATTAATATCATTTAAATCGGCAAATTTCAAAATTATGAGGAAAATTGGAGTCATGTTGCATAGAATAGATGAAAAGTGGACGGCTTGGTTGAAAAGAGGATATTTGTTTAGAGAGAGACAGCATAAAAATGTGTTAACTAATGTTCCCAACTAAACACATAAAGTTCAATGTGAAGAGTCAAGCACATGTAAATTAAAAAGGGGTTAAAGTGAATATCCAATTTTCATTTAAATTAGTGAGGAAATTTTTTATTTTTTTTGGAAAAGGGTTAGATTTGGTTTTTGTACCGAGATATGAGAGAAGAGTTATTTTTAATTTCTGGCTTTATCATATTTCGTGTCTTTGTTTTCAGACTCAGTTATGTAGTACACAATTTTTTGAGACAAGGCTGACGTTTTGAATTTCGAAATAATTTAGAAAACGAACCACTGCTCTTCAATAAACTTTGAAAAGAAAATGAAAATTTAATAAAAGTTTTTAAATTGTATATTTTCTAAATAATCTTCTCAAATAGTCACTCAATGTTTCACTTACGAATTCAAATGAAGACTTCATTATACATAAATATTGTAGAATAAAATATTATGTTTTGACATTTGATCTGCAGGACCAACCCACTAGTTCGGAATTCAGTTTTTCTTTTAATAAAATCTCTTTTGAAGTTAGCATATTGAAGGTTAGTGAGAAATTGTTGAACTATATGCTTTCAATGATTTGTCATCTAACCGACGTATACCACGTGTGTATTGTGTTACTACTGAATCGAATATTAGTATTGTAGACATTATTATAATAAACTGATTAGATAAAATTCAACAAATACATTCAAATACGGAAAAGCTTAAAACATAACCAAATATGCCTAAGATTTTAATTCAATCAAGTAGCCAAAACTTACTAAATTCTAGCTTTTATTTAGCCGTTTTGACATTTTAACTGTATCATACCTCGAATAAGAACTACCGACATTATCTTTATTTACTCATCGCACATTTTTATTGGCTGGTAATGTATGATCACAAGATTCAGCTCGAACTAAATGCAATTTAGACAGTGTCTTGGATACATATATCCTATTTTTATTTGAATGTGTGACATCTTTTGACTTTTCTGCAAGTCTAGGATGATTATTTATTTTTTTGGAATAACTTAATCAGTAAAACCTCAAATTGTGATATTTTATTATTGAAGACTAAATAAGCGATTCTTAAAGAAAAATTGGAAACAGAAATATAAGATACGGTCACATCTAGGACTTTAAACTATATTTTGGTTATATATTTGTGACATATATCATATAGTATGAAAAAAACAATGGCAATTCAGGTTGAAAACTATCTTTCGGGAGATAATACAATCAAAAAGTTTTTTAGAGAAAAAATATTCTTTCACGAATTGAATAAATACCTGAATGAGATTTTTTTCCTTAAAAATATGTAGATACTAATAGCATTTAAGTAATGTAAATCCTATGTATGGTACTGTATATTGTATGCGTGTACAAAATATAAATAAATAAGAATAATAACATATGTACTGTACATTAAAAAAAAAATAATTACAAATTTGTACAGCGCCCTTGAGGTGATTTCGCACAAAAACAGCGCTATAGAAATCATACAAATATTATCATTATTGCTAAACAAACATTAGCAAGGATGTTTAGACAGGTGTTCATAAGTTTGTTTAGAATGCGAATGGATAAAATATTTTTAAACTAATAAAAACTTTATATTGATAGAAAAATAACATCCCTCATTTCGGATTTTCCCGGACTTCCGTGTTTGTGTTGAAACAAATGAGAAAACAAAATTTCTGAAAGAAAGATTCAGGTTGGTGAAGTAAACGTGTGAATTTTGTTTCGGTAAATCTTTGAAATTTTGTTTTATGAAGAACTGAATTTATTCTTCCTCTTGTAAAAAACATAAATGTTTTCAGATCATTTACTGAATGTACAATTTTTTTGGGTTGCATTTTATATTCATTTTGCCTAAAAAATCCTTAAAAAACATTAAAAGATAATCAAAGAAAATTGAATATTATATATTACATTGGGTATTATTTTAAATAAAATAAAATGATTTTGAGTCACTTCCTTATTGCTGAGAATCCCGATCGTATTGAAGCAGGTCCAATCTCCATAGACAAGACTCCTCCACTCCTTGAGGTTCTGAGAAAGCCAAGGACACTGACATACCGTACCAAATTCCTATGATACTTGGTCACTCCAGCGCATTGGTGATCTTCCTGGTGTGACTTTGGAACTTGTAAGTGAGTTTGGCGAGGAAGTGCCCAAAGCAATTTAAAACATATCTTTGGTATTTTGTTAATAAAATATCGTTATAAAAATATAAAACGTGTTATACGATTACAAATATTATTAGATTTGCTACTAAGACCGAACGTTTATGGGTAATTACAAAATTAAAGACAGTTACTTGACACAAGACAAACGACAACACGTATTTTTTTATACAAATTCGACTATACAAAAATTTATAACAAAAACTTAAGTCAACATTCCACTGGGATAAGAAGATATTGAACATGAAAATAATGTATTAAATTGGAACTCTTAAAATATGACACAGGTTAGTCACCAGATAACACATTCATCGTTACCCACTAATTCATTTTCTTATTTACCTACCTCTTACGAGAATTAGTAGAACCAAAATATTTGAATAGGGCGCAATAGTAACACAAATAAGGAATATTATTCTTCTATTACTATATCATAACCGCACACCTATACGGTATGTGGCTGGCCGCATGGAAAAGGGTTTTAACCCTCTAACGTGTGGATGAATTAATTGAATTACCTATTTGTGTTTCCAATTCCTGGTTTATCATTTAATCGGAATTTGAACCAAAATACTTAAATTAAACCGTGATAATGAAATCTAAATTCTTGTTGATTTTGTTCAAATACTTGGATAGTTAAAATTATACGGTGAAGCTCTACAAATTACTGCAAAATCACATTTTTTTGGTTTGAAAATTTGATCCCTTAGAAATATTTAAGGTGTTTTTATTAAATACTGCGAGTAGAAAACATCATGATCTTTGAAAAAGATTTTTTTAAGCTCAGAAAAAATCAGTATCAGGCTATTAAAACTGCTTTGAAGTTTAAAATCTCTTACTTACGAGCGCTTTTTCGGTTATAGTTTTATTGTATAGTGTGAAAATTTTAAAAATGATAGTAAAACATTTAAATGATGGTGCCTAAACATCGCAAAATAAAATAAAACACATTTATTGGCCATGTATTTAACAGGCAGCTGCTGTTTATCTGGAATTTAAACCTTATTGTCATCTTCTTAAGGGGTGTTATTGTTAACAGCCCAATTCAAAATATTACACTCTTGATTTCACCCAAAAATTAAACCGTATTTATTTTCCTTATCAATTTAAAACAAATATTACGATGTTAACTTACTGTTACAGACAAATAAAATATTTTCACATATTTAAAAATAAAACAAATTTTCAAATAGCTCACGATAGAAATGTATTGCAAGCTTAAAATGTGTGCGTTGACAACCAAATTTCTGATAATTCTTATGGCACCATGTTCACGACACTCACGGTTAAAAATATGTGTTTTTTAAAAATTGCATTAATATTGTGATATGCAATAAACAAATGCAACTAAATATAGGTACAAGCGAAATGATAAATATATTTTAGAAAGAGTTTAATAAAACAGAGGCTCAGTTTTAAGTCAGATTCAAGGAACCAACAGATATATCCTATAGATGTTTGAAATGTTTTAATTTTTGTTAACTATCCCAAAAAACTTCAATTTCGGTGTAATAACCTAAAAAAGTATAACATTTGATAAAGTAGTACTTCATTTTAATTATCAAAATTGATAATGAAATAATAAAACATTTTTTTCTTAATTTTAACAGTGCTTATGGCACAATTGCTTCGAAAGAGTACACTGACTCTTTGTCTACCCGCATCCTAAATAATTGATTCTGATCCCTTTGCCACGGATGGGAATAAACCGGGCCGCCCCCCGCTGCCCGCCCCTTCCTGGTTCGACCAATACGTTTGCCACTGGATTCTTACGTCGCATGTACAAATAGGTAGATCATTAAATATTCATTTATTTCCACGAACCGCCCTTGCAAATTTGCGATACCGCTTTGGACTGAAAAATACGTGTTCAAATTTCTGTAATACCTGGGAACTACCCATATGGAAAACCCTTAAGCCCACAATTGTGTTATTATGGGAGGATCTACATTAAAGAACGGTTTTGTCTAAAATTAAAAACAATTATAATTCTCATCTTGGTAAGTAAGTAGGTCCATGGTTCCGCACACACAAGCTTTAAACCACTTGTTTTTTTCTCATTATAATGGTAAAAACATTATTTTAACTAAGCTTTTTGTTTGTTTTATTTCTAACTTTTAGTTGATATGAAATACGCATGCATTTATTATTAACCCTTTACTTACTACCCCCAGGCTCATAGACACCTTCGATATTATTTTAGTGAATATGACTTTTTGTCATATTGCCTGCCATAATATGCCGAATCTACAGAACCTCAAATTGGATTCATTGTCTCTAAACCGCAGTAAGCAGTTTAATATGTTTCTATAGCAGTTTAATATATAAATTTTAAAAAATATTGATATGTAGAGAAATGGTGTTAATTAAATTATATATCACATGTTATTATGAAGCCGTTTTAAATCATAATAAGGCCGCTTTCGGAATTAACCAAGCACGCAGGTCCGCAGGTATAGCCGTTGATTTTCCCTCTTTTGAATTCCGAAATTGTTAAAAATAGTAACGAAAAGTTCATAATTTATGATCCTATGTTCATGGATCTCAAATTATAAATATTTTAATATCTTATTAGGGTAGGTAGTCACATGACTAAAATACGGTATAGGTAGTTAGGGTAAACATTATTATTAGTTGCAATTGTAGCATATTACAATCACGATAACATCACACATGCAACTTTTTACTAAAATTTTAAAATTCTTTACTGGTAATAATCAACTTCTATGAGAAAATGTAAAATTCCTCACTTAAAAGTCGATAAATTTGGTGAGTACAAGATGTCACTAAATTGTAAGATGTAATAAAACCGATTTTAAAATACCTATTTGTACTACTAAATGTTGTAAAAGGGCGCAATTTCCCTGTGAGAGGTCCATTGCAAAAAGGGTGCCTTAGTACATATCGGCGTTAGCTCAGGTGGTAGAAGGTGAGGTCATGATCATCAGGGGTCAGGTCAGCTTCTGCTTTTACACGGGGAACTGATTAACAAACAAACCACTTCGAATTCGTCAAAGGAAACGCATTAATGGGGTATGATAGTATATTCACAAAGCACAATTACAAACAGGTACACAAATGAGATGGGTCATTTACATCCTAAATATCCCTAGCGTTTCGTTAGGAACAATCTCTCTTATTAATTTAGGTTCTGGCTGGCAAGCGTGGGTGTAGGCATAGATCAAGTCACAAAAGGCACATAAAAGGTAAAGATAGTTAGTCCGCTTACATGAATCTGTAGTAGGTTTCGCGTACATGATGAACCACAAAAGGAGGGTTATCTTCCGTACTGTACGCGCTATTACGCGTACATTTCTCCATGGTGAGTAGGCACAGCGATTAGGTACAGGCTATGAAAATACTTGTACAAAGCGGCCGTTAATTTAGGCGCGCAAACACGGCGTCCTCGTTGATAGCGGAACGGACATGTAGGCAGGGCCAAAGCTAGATTGTGAGTGTGCTGTTGGTGGTTTGAATGCCGGCGAGTGTGGCGTGGAGCAGTTTTACCAACTTGGCCGTGCGCGAGGCAGGTGCGCGCGCACAGTGACAATGGTAACAACTCACCGCTTACTAATTTGAATTCGCGGGAGTTTTGAACGTGTCCGATTCGTTACGTGACACATCCCCGCCCGCCCGAGAAAAAGCGACGTGGCAATGAAGCAATAGGCTTAAGAATCCTCTTTTACTTACAATATGCCACTGGCTTGCGAGAGAGAGAGAGAGAGAGATTGTTGGGTGTGCTAGCTAATTGATGACAAACATAAAACACATAGTGACATGACAAGACAAGACAAAATACAGTAACATATGACATGACAGGACAAGACAGAACACAGTAACATATGACATGACATGACAAGACAAGGCAAGACAAAACACAGTGACATTTGAAAGAGAGAAAAAAAAAATGACTCTAAGTTTATCATTGGTCCGGGAAGCTAAGATTTGCGAAGCGTAGTTTGTTTGCGTAGTGGGTCGGAGTTTGCGTAGCACTTGTTATTTTTACTAACACATGACCCTTTGAGATTACACTCAAATGAACACTAGGGTCTTGGAAAAGAACACGGTGTGGAACTTTGTTGTTGCGGAGGGGTTCTACTATCACAGAGGTCAAAATAGGTACTTCAGGTTTGTAGAGGTGCCAGAGTGGGTCCATGCTGGTAGTAAGCAAGGTTGTACTGGTTATTAAAGCGTGCAAGGCTGCGAGTAACATAGGTTGGTGCCAAATGGAGGTTGGTGGTGAGTATGCACAAACGGCATTTGGTGAGTCTGCATGAACGGCGACTGGTTGGTCTGCATGTTTTAGTATTTGCAAGACGGTGCTTGTGTCAGTGCTTGATGGGGCAAAAGACAACTGTTGATTTGGCAGGAACGGACAACTAACCTGGAGCTGACATGCTCGGAGGTTGTTGTTTGGAAAGTGTCATTATATTGTGAGACAACTTGTTCGCAACTGCACAAACGGCTCACACTTGATTGAGTTGAGTGTGGTCGGGTGCTTTTTATATAACGAGGCTGAAGAGAGGGGACCTCCGTGACGGTAGTGAAGGCGGCAATGAAGAGGGCTCAGCTGGTGATGAGAGAGGCTGCTGGGCTTCTTTTTAGTCCAGGGGTGAATTATTATTAGAACAAAATTCTTGAAGTTTACCTGCCTGGTAGACCAATGATGCAAAAATGGTTGGAGAGAAACAAATGTGCCTTGGGTAGAAGAAAGAGATTTGCTTGCCAGAAACCAGAGAAAGAGAAAGGTAGAGATGTTCCTAACTAGTTGATATTTTACAAATGTGAAAAAAAATATGTTTTCGTATCAAGAGGTGACTCTGTATAGTCCATTCAGTGCAATAGTACTGAATACAAATCCACTGATACAAGAACATGTTTGTGCAGTGAGACAAAAAAATAACTTCTTTGAAAGCGATTGACCTTTCATGGTCAATGTCATCGCTAAAGCGGTAACAACGTAAGGCTTTCAAGGAAGAAAACGCAGTGAATATATTTCATTGAAGGGTGAAGGGATGATGGAAGAGGGGGTGAGAAAAAAGATTCGTGGATGAGGTTTGTCCTATTTGACAGACGATAAGCCAATGCTTATCGTACTATTTCCAAATCCGTGAATAATTTTAACAATATGTACATGGTGAAAGTGACGACGAAAGAAGATGTTTGAGTACAGAAATCTGCTGAAAACTGGCTAGAGTCCGGATTCGATCTTCAGGAGAGAGCGAAATATATTTGACAGCAGGTTTCCCGACTCATTACATTTACAAGAAGGTGTGATGAAACATAACATACAACATAATACAATTCTAGTCTTTCATGTGTATTGGATGAAAGACTAGGGGTCGATTTAATCTTCTACAAATTTGTGAGAAAATGACAGACCCTTGTTCAAATTTCACAAACCTGGGAGTTTTCTTATTCGTTTCCCAGCCGACGAGTTAGGTGTTTTTGTGTCATGTCCCGATTGACCTCCTACGACACGATACCTCATAATCAAAAGTGAAGCCGATGATTAGTCCATGGTCAATGGATAGTAGATAGTTCTTGGGTTTAGTTACAATAAGTCTACAGGCATTAGTTCAACCAAAATTTGCTGAATGCACAGCTTCAATGTTATTTAAAAAAAAAAAAAAAAATTCTTCCAAGAGGGAAATTTCCTGCTGTTTGGCAAGTTTAACAAAAGTGTCAAATATTTTAAAAATGACAAGACATATCCGGGTAAAATGATCTACGTCAGGTAGTTCAAGTATAAACAGGTGGCAATCTTAATTAAGAAAGGCCAATTGATATTATATCGTTCACACGAATCACGGTAAGTATTATGACGTCTTCACGTATCATGTAAGAATTTGAACGATTTTGAAAAAAAAGGTCGAGCCTAGTATTGCAAGGGTGTAAGACAGTAGGTATTTATATCAAAGCATTGAGACAAATTACCTATTCGCTGTATTGGCGAAAGAATTAAGTGATTATGACGAGCTTCTCGTATAGCGTTGGATTTTATAACGTTTGCACGTATCATGGTGGATTTTATAACGATCTCTCGTATCATGGTGGAAGACAAATTTACGTTTAAGTTGATAAAGAAGTTTCCATTTCAATACAGACGGCATATGAACAAAATACACAATAAACATACTCGGTGATGTCGATAGTTATTGGTACCAGCATAATGCAAAAGTAACATGACAAGCAGATACAATTGTACAAGACATGTGGTGTGATGGTAGTAATTACTTACACAGCGCACAAATATAGCGAAAGAGACCTATTGGTTTTACTTACTCTTTGCTTACAATATACTGTGATGACACAACCAAAAGTTGAGTTTACACGGTAAGTGATGACATAATACAAGACATATGTGAACAATAATTTTTTATACAAGACAAAAAAATAATATATATATAGCAAAGGAGGCCTGTTTGGCTTTACATATTCTTTGCTTATAATATAAAGGTTTGTAGTGGTTTATTTAAGACCTGATTGGGTTTTACCTACTTAAAATGACCAAACAAAATGAGCAAGGAAACACGCTTGGTGTTGCCAATTGCCACAAACACGAATGTTGTGAACTTTAAATGTTATACATTTTTATATACAAAAAGGAGGGCACCTTGAGACACAGGATAACTTAATATGAGTGACCTGGCTTGGTGTATTTTAACAAGGCAAATTAATGTCATTCAAGACAAAATAAAGTGCGAACAAAATAACAGATTTGGGTCAGGAAGTTGAGATCCTATGATTTTACATACTCAATGTGACCGAAAGGTGTTATGCATGGTACAATGTTATTGATTAGGAAGACAAATTGCAATTTGTTTTTCTTTACAACAACTATTTTCAGAAATGACGTGTCAATGTCAAATTCTGAAAAAAGACAAGAGCAAATGGGGTAGTTGAGCGCCATTCAATTTTGGGAAAACTGAAAAAACTTTAACATGGTAATTGTAACTTATATTTGTTACACCTGTGTAACTTGAATCAAATGACGATACCGAACTGGAATGACACACGCATTTTGATTACAAATTACAGGGGTAGAACATTCACCTCAATTGGGTGCATGTTGCAAAAAGGGTCATTGTTTTTATACGATGGAACCCATTAGAACAAATATGAAGGACAATAGGAAGAACAAGAGCAAAAAAAAATGATATGTCAAGAAAACTTGGTGTGTTGGGAACAGGGAATGGAGAACATTTTCGAGTATCGCGCGTACCCAAAAATACAAACCGACATTGAGGAGGTGTCTCTTTTCCGAAATGATCAGTTTCAAAAAAGGTGTGTACATGAGAAAAAGTGAAACGTGAGAAAAAGAATAGTAACAAAAGTTTATATACAAAGAAATAGTGTACCGAGGTCAAGGTTACAAATGACACTTATTGTACCTTGTCGTGTAAGATTTACTTACAACAAACCATAATGGATGATTAACTTATGAAAATCAAGAACATTGTGGTTAAAAAGGCTAATGATTTCAACAAAAAACGAATAACACTTTGGTAGACGGCTTGTGAGATCAATAGTAGAAGTCATAGATAGTTGTTTAAGCAAAGTTTGTAGTGTATGGCAGTGGTTGTTTCTGCCAATGAGGTACAAACGTAGGGGCAGGAGTGATGGTTTCTATTGTTTCCATATTTCCAGCCTTGACAATGTCCTTTATGTGGTAGTTGCCTATGTGTTTACCAGAAATGTCGGACAGGGTGTACACCAAATCTGAGATTTTTCTCAGTACTTTAGCCTTGATAAAGCGGGGTGCCAATTTGGCAGAGAAGTACATGGCACCTTGTGACAATGTGTTATTTCTTCTCCAGACAATATCCTCTTTATTAAAAGTGACATGTTTCCTGCGTAAGTTGTATCTGTCCGCACTTTTTTGGTGGGCCAGTAATAAAGCGTCTGTTACTTCGCTGTAGATAGCAGAGAGTTCTTCTAAGCGGTGGGCATATGTTTCTACAGGGTCTTCAGATGAGGGGACCGATGATGGAAAATCAATATTCCAATGTAGAGAGCCGTGAACAATTTGTTCCATGCCGTGTTTGAGGAAGAATGGGGTGTAACCGGTTGTAAGATTTACCGTGTTGTTTATAGCTGCTTGAATTTTTTCCAAGTTTTTACACCAAGTGCGTTGGTCTTTATCGACTAGGATAGCCAGGGCAGTATTGATGTTTTGGTTATAACGTTCTACAGTGTTGTTCTGTGGTGTGTAGAGAGTATTATAAAAAATGTCCTTTATGCCGTATTTGGACAGGAACTCCTTAAATTCGGTTGCGATGAACTGTTTTCCGTTATCCACAATAATTGTACGGGGGGTTCCGTAAGGTATAAATATGTGTTTTTCCAAAAGGCTTACGACTGCAGATGCGGTGGCTCTTTTTAAAGGGAAAATCCAACAATATTTGGTGAAAATGTCCACTACACTGAGTATATGCATGTGTCCAGCATAACTTCTGGGGAAAGGTCCAATAAGATCCATTGACAGTGATTGCAGTGGTCTATCGGCGCGTTTGGGTTTACCCATAAGACCAGCAGGGGGTGCAGTGCTGTGTTTATAAGCTTTACAAGTGTCGCATTTAGAAATATAATTTCGCACTTGTTTGAAAAGACCGGGCCAATAATATTTCAAGGATATTTTCTTATATGTCTTGAAGGTTCCGGGGTGTATGGATTCCGGGGCACTGTGGTTGTTGAATATTATTTGTTCTCTTTCTTCAGGAGGAACAACCAGTTTCCAGGCATGATCTTCGAGAATAGACAAAGGAGGTTTGCAATTACGGTACAATTGTCCTTCTTTTATGATAAAATTGGGAAACTGTTGAGGAGAGTTAATGCAACCGTTGAATATCTTTAGATACCAGGTGTCCTTAGTGGAAGAAATGGGAGCAGTTGGTTCGGTGTTTAGGAGAGCAAGCTCGATTCTTGAGAGTGCATCAGGTACAATGTTGTCGGCGCCTTTGCGGTGTATGACATCGAAAGTGTATTGAGACAAGCGTGATGACCAACGAGCGAGTCTACCGGATGGATTGTTCAAGGAGATTAGCCATTTTAGGCTGCTGTGGTCAGTAATTACAGTGAATTTGCTGCCGTCTATGTATCCTCGAAAGTGGTGAATAGAATCCATTACTGCCAGTAACTCTTTTTCCGTTATTCCGTAGTTCTTTTCGTGTTTGTTTAAACTTCGGGAAAAGTAAGCTACAGGGTGTTCTCCATCGGGAAATTCCTGAGTTAGTACTCCGCCGATTCCAACATTAGAAGCGTCAGTATGGAGCGTGAAAGGAAGTGTGAAATCAGGGCAGTTCAGCACAGGTGCTGTTTGTAGAGCAGATTTCAAAGTGATGAAGGCTTTTTCGGTTTCAGGAGACCATAAGAAATTACTGATGCCTTTGCGCGTACCAGTGATTTTGTTGAGGGGTGCTGCAATGTTGGAGAAGTCTTTGATGAACCTTCTATAATAACCGGCCAGTCCTAGAAAACCTTTGACTTCTTTTGCGTTTTTGGGTCTGGGGAAATTTGCCATGGCTTCGACTTTAGCTGGGTCCGTTCTCAGACCTTTTTCGTCGATAATAAAGCCTAAATAACGCAAGCGGGACTTGCAGAATTCTGATTTCTTCAAGTTGATGGTGAGACCGGCGAGCTTGAGTTGTTGGAAGACTTTTTCCAGCATTTCAATGTGTTTTTCGAAAGTGTCAGTTATGATGATGAGATCGTCTAGGTAACAGAATAAGTTATTATCCGATTCTGGGCCGAATAACTTGTCCATTAACCTTTGTAGTTCGGCAGGGCTGTTTTTGAGGCCGAATGGTAACCTTTTGAAGTGGAACATACCTCTACCTGGTATGACAAACGCAGTTTTTTCACAAGATGCAGCATCTAATGGTATTTGCCAAAAAGCTTTGCTTAGATCAATTGAGGATATAAACTTGGCGTTTCGTAGTTTGTCGAGGATGGCGTGAACAAATGGAAGTGGATAGGCGTCAGCCTCAGTGCAAGCATTAAGCCTTCTACTGTCGATGCAGAATCGTGCAGAGCCGTCCTTTTTTGATACAAGTAGAGTTGGGTTGGTCCAAGCGCTTCTACTAGGAACTACAACGCCTAAACTCAACATTTCGTCTAACTCTTTTTCCAATTGTTTAAGTTTCTGGGGAGCTAGGTTATAGTACTTTTGTTTGATGGGTGGTCCATTGGTTTTGATGTGGTGTTCGACTAGGTTAGTTAGACCTAAACCGTATTTTTCGAAGGATATTGATTCGAATTTGTTGATCATCCTTTTTAATTGTTGTGACTGAGCAGAACTTAGATTTTCGTAAGGTATTACTATTCACTGACTTGTGTGGAGTGAGAGGTGTTGTTGCAAGTGTTAAATACCTGGGGGGCGACATTAAAGGCCTTCCAGAAGTCTACACCGAGGATAAAGTTCTGGGTTATTGAAGGAATCACTAAGAAGTTGATTGTGATTGTTTTGTTTCCGCAACTGACAGGTAGTGCTAGGGAACCTGTGACAGTTTGTGCTGTGTTGTCTGCGGTTGTGACGTGTGTAGAATGCATCTTGATTCTAAATCCGCAATTGACGAAAGGTATGTGTGCATTATTGCCGAGGCAACTAATAGATGCGCCACTATCCATAAGTCCCGAAAAGGTGACATTATTGACGGAGAATTGAGCATAGGGTCTTCCGTCTTGAGCTTCTTTGCAACTAACAGTTGAAAGATGTAAGGCCTGGTTGAAGTATTTTACGTGTCTCAACCACTCTATCCATTCCTTAGGCCTTGGAGTGAAATGGATTCCCGAAAGGTTGGGTATTAGTTTTTTTGTTTCTTGTTTACCCAATTTGGAGGGGGTTTCGAAAAGTCCGGTGGAGGTTTGACAACTTTATTGGGAGCGTGTAATCTCTCGTAATTGTGTCTTGATTTTTTGAAAATTTCTCGTAGATTGTCACGAGGTGGAGAGCAATTTTGGGAAGAATGCCTCTTAGGTGCTCTGGTGTCTCGGGGTTCTTGGAGGTTAGCTTGCTTAAAGCAAGTAGTAGTGAGAATGACCGGTTTTCTTGCAGAATGAGCAGGTTTTTCTTTCATTATATTCTGGTTTGATACCAGAGGATCTGCTTGGTTTGGTGATTTCGTTTGCATCGTTAGAGTCATTTCTTCTGTTTTGGTATGTTTCCAATAGAAGGCAAACGTCGTTGAGTTGGTTTATGCTGAGGATTTTTTGTGAAGTAATGATGTTCTCATATTTATGGAGGAGACCATCGATTATAATCGGCAGCAGTTCGTTGTCCGAAACAGGTGAAGAGAGCCTGGCGTTTATGAATTCAGCTCTTTGCATGTAGTTGGCAGCTGATTCATTTGAAAGTTGCTTGATTGCAAACAGCGACAGTTTTATTTTGTGTTGGGCTTCCTTTTTTCCAAAACTGACGATGAGGGCTGATTTTAGTTTGGGCCAAGAATCTGCCCTTTTTTTCTGTGATTTATGCCACGAGAGCAATTCGGGTGCAATGAGATCGATAAAGTTGCGATGTAGGATCTCTATGGGAATTCCTCTGACTTGGGCAGTTTCTTCTATTCTGTCAATAAAATTTTCCACATCGGTGCGACCGTTGAATTTAATTTTCCAGGATGATAGGTCGTAACTTTTATTTTGTGGAATGACCGGTGCTGGTATGTTTTTTGACTCAGGTGGTACTGGTGTAATTATTTTTGCTTCCACTGGTTCGGGGCAATTAAAACGTAAATTCCTGATGTATTTCTTGTTGAAGTACAAGGCGTAATTTATAAGCGACTTCCTTGATTTGTCAGTTGGCGACAGGTCCCTTTTACGAAGAGCTTGTAGTAATGTTTCTCTTTTTGATTGGAAAATGTTGGTGATTACACCAAATGTAGTTTCTGTAGGTACAGTGGGTGAGTCCATTTTGAAGGTTTGCTTGATGTTTGAAGAAGAAAGATGGTTGTGTTCCGGAATTTTTTGAAGTGTTTTGAAATTTTAAAATTTGGCCAGGACTTTGCTTTGTAAAACTGTGTTTTTAGTTTTACTAGTCACTTTTATTTGTTGAGAAGAAAAATTGGCCAGGACTTTGCTTTGTAAAACTGTGTTTTTTAGTTTCACTAGTCACTTTCACTTGTTGAGAAGAAAAATTGGCCAGGACTTTGCTTTGTAAAACTGTGTTTTTTAGTTTCACTAGTCACTTTCACTTGTTGAGAAAAAATTGACCACAGATTTACTGATTTGAAATTGAGGGTGTTGAAGAAAAGGAATGAATTTAATTTCACTTTTCACGTCACTTGTTGTAAGGTTAAAACTTGTCGAAGGCACTTGGAGGGTTAACACTCGTATTTGCACACTAGAGGAAAAAACAGTTGTACCTATAATTTATTAGGAATAAATGTATAATTAGTGTTGAGACAAACCCGTGTTTTTATTTACACTAGTTGAAGGAAGGTGATTTGTTGGTAATGTTCGCTATGTGAAAGGGAACATTACGGTTTTGAAATGGGCGTTGAAAAAAAATAAACAAACACGAATTCGTGATGTTTATTGTTTGTTGAGAAACAAAAACAACTCTGTTGTGTTTGTTTGTAGTTGTCGTGAGTGTTCACGATACGCGGCAAGGTGTGAGCACGCGTGGCCACCATTTTGTGGACCCAGTTTTTTGCGAGCGCGCCAAAAAAAACGGTTTGTGGACATTTGCTAAGGAAATCACAAGTTGTTACAAGAATAATGTACATGAATAGAATTTAAATTGACGAACACGAGGTAGTCTATTGTTGGCTTATGAAGGGATGACAAAAAAAAAATTGCCCCATGTTCGGCGACAGTGTAAAAGGGCGCAATTTCCCTGTGAGAGGTCCATTGCAAAAAGGGTGCCTTAGTACATATCGGCGTTAGCTCAGGTGGTAGAAGGTGAGGTCATGATCATCAGGGGTCAGGTCAGCTTCTGCTTTTACACGGGGAACTGATTAACAAACAAACCACTTCGAATTCGTCAAAGGAAACGCATTAATGGGGTATGATAGTATATTCACAAAGCACAATTACAAACAGGTACACAAATGAGATGGGTCATTTACATCCTAAATATCCCTAGCGTTTCGTTAGGAACAATCTCTCTTGTTAATTTAGGTTCTGGCTGGCAAGCGTGGGTGTAGGCATAGATCTGTGGGGGCAAGAACTGTCTGCCAGCCTAAAATAATATTTTAATACGGAAACACTGTTTCACGGATGGCAACCCGACGTGAAACAGAGCTCGCTGCCAATCCATTACCGACGAGCATTCCTGTTTCTCTGATCTGACCTGGCGGTCGACATCTCTTGATTCCTACTAAATCCTTCTGATATTCTAATCGTGTAATAGTGTAACGTGTTTGCAATAAACTTAAATTATCAACTACATCTGTTTCACTCTATCATAACCTACACTATACACATTTATTGGCTGTTATACAGGTAAGTATAACGCATCACACGCTAGCCAAATTGGTGACCCATCGACTCAGAACAATATACCGACTTTAGTATTTTAAAATCATTTTGCAACATTCCGTCACCGCCAAGGATCAGAAAAGAGAAACAGCAATCCCGGGCAAGATCAGTAAGTAAAATCCAATTCATATATCTCTGACAAATCAATTTTTTAATATAAATGCTAGTAAATGTCCCGGTAATTTAAGGAAATATACACGTGGTATAGTTCCCATCAATACCCTATTTTGTCAATCAATCCCTAGCTTGAAATGTTTTACTATTTTTATGAAAATTAAGTGCGTGTTAAAATTAATTTCAGTGAGAACGATCCTGAAATCAGGCTGTCAACAACGTGGCTAACCATGGCATCATAATCTTGCGATGAATTACAACCTACCCACTACAACCTACAACGGCAGCATCTACTCCCCGGACAAGGAAGATGACGCAACAATCCACGTGGACAACCTGCAGTTGAACAAGCCAACCTACCCACATATCTCAATCAAGTAACCTATATCACGATTTCTTATTGCCATTTTGCAAAATAATGAATTGTTCAGCATACCTACATAATCATGTTTTAGATATACATTATTGTAGTGATATTAAGGTTATTGTCCAATAATTGCCAAACCTTACTTTGAGGTAATTTAACATCATACTATTTTGTAATAACAAATTTAAATTATTATTGCACTATATAATAATAGCGCCATATTTGCATATCGGTATTTCACAATAACTTACGTGACGCGGTTTGCGTCTTCACTAAAATACAATACAAACGCGAACTCGCTAATAACTTGCTAAGATATCCGGTAGATGGAATAGATTCTTACACAGTATTCTCTAGTTTTTTTTGGATTTTTTATGTCTTGCATAACGTATTACGTAACATATTATTGGAAATGACCTCATCGGAAGAAACAAACATACCTTCATCGTTTCAAGAACCTGTAACAATTTCTCAAGATAAGTTGAACACAATGGAAGACCAACGCGCAGGACATTCGGAAGCAAACGTGCATCATGTATCTGTACGCCTACCAGCTTGCTGGAAAACCAACATAGCCTTGTGGTTTGCCCAGGCAGAAGCACAATTTTCGAATTCCAGAATTAAGGAAGACTTTACCAAATACAATACAATCGTCGCGGCATTGGACTCCGAAACACTACAATTGGTTAGTGATATAGTAATCGAACCACCGCCTAAAGATAAATATGTACGAATAAAAACTGCATTGATTGAGCGCCTGCAGGATTCGGAAGAAAAACGCCTGACCCGTCTACTCACCGGAATCCAATTAGAAGACAGAAAACCCACTGGACTTCTACGACATATGGTAGAATTGGCGGGACCAATGCTTAACAAAAGTGCGATAGTGAAGACTCTTTGGCTGCAGCGCTTGCCTCAACACGCCCAAGCAATTCTATCAGCACTTCCCGACAACGATATAGATCAGCTAGCTTCGGCCGCTGATAAAATTTTAGAGGTCTATCAGAAACCTGAATGCAGCGCGGTGGAGGAAAACCACAAACCAGGCCCGTCGCATCCCGAATCAGCATTAAACACCATTCTACAAAATCTACAAGACCAGATTGTTTCTTTAACCCAAGAAGTGAAACAACTTAAATTGTCGAAAAGCAATCAGAACGACGACCAGTCTCACAACTTCCGTGGCCGCAGGTACCAAAGCCCATGTCGAAGAGATTACTCCCAACCAACAAGTTCTTCTCGGCAAACTACCGCTTGGAGACCCAGGTCCAGGTCTCGCGGCAAATCTCCTATAAAGAATCTCGGATATTGCCAACCGCATGCAAGGTACGGCGACAAGGCTTACCGGTGCTACAAGCCATGCACATATGCTAGCACGAACGCGGGAAACGCCAACGGAAGCCCACAGTAGGGACGTGTGAACTTCCATACAACAGTTGTCGTCTCTTCATTTACGATTTGGAAACCAGACAGAAATTTCTAGTAGATACGGGGGCAGATGTTTCCGTTATTCCTAGAAATAAGGACCACCGTACGAAATGTATAACTTCTGACAATTTTCCAACAACATTATATGGCGCAAATGGTAAACCTATTAAAACATACGGCACACAAATTACAGAACTCAATTTCGGTCTACGCCGAGCAATGAAGTGGCGCTTCATCGTAGCGGATGTATCGAGAGCTATACTCGGAGCTGATTTCCTCCATCACTACAACCTGATGGTGAATTTAAGGAAAGCAATGTTATTGGATCAATCGACAGGACTACACATCAAAGGCACCACTTTCAAAGGACCTACTTCTGGCATCTCTACAATAGCATCATCACAAAAGTACGGCGATATCCTGAATAAATACCCATGTTTAACACGACCAAATATGAAAATCCCGGAAATTAGAAAACATTCGGTCACACATTGTATCGAGACCAAAGGACCCCCCGTTACAGAACGTGCCCGCAGACTGGCACCAGCCCTTTTGGAAGCTGCTAAGAAAGAATTTAAATTCTTAATGGAACAAGGAATTTGTAGACCATCTAAAAGTAATTGGGCAAGCCCATTACATATGGTGAGGAAACCTAATGGAGAGTGGAGACCATGCGGTGATTACAGGCGATTAAATGCAAAAACTGTGGCGGACAAATATCCTATTTCGCAACTTCACGACTTTTCGCACAAACTATTGAAAGCACGAATCTTCAGCACTATAGATCTCACTCGAGCGTACCACCAGATACCAGTTGAACCAGAGGATATCCCTAAAACAGCCATAATCACACCATTCGGCCTATATGAGTTCACATCTATGCAATTCGGCCTCTCAAATGCTGCACAGACCTTTCAACGATTTATGCACGCAGTTACCAGAGACCTTGATTTTTGTTTTGTCTACCTGGACGATATCCTGATAGCCTCAGAAGACGAAGAAGAACACAGGAAACATTTGGATACTCTATTTAAGCGACTCGCCGATAATGGCCTCGTTATAAACGTTTCAAAGTGTAATTTTGGTGTGACAACTGTAAACTTTCTAGGTCACACAATCACTTCAGAGGGAATGACACCGATCAAAGAGAAAGTCAAGGCTATTAACGACTTTCCGCTGCCAAAAACTGCCAACGGATTAAGACGCTTCCTAGGAATGTTGAACTATTATCGCAAGTTCCTCCCAAATTCCATCAACACTCAAGAAAAACTATTTAACTGTATAAAAGGATACAAGAAAAACGACAAGCGTTCACTCATTTGGAACGAGGAGCTGACAGCAGCATTCAATGATTGTAAAAACCAACTCGCGAATGCAGCCCTCCTAGTACATCCAGATCCCAACTCAAGAATTGCCATCATGGTAGATGCCTCTGACATGGCAATTGGAGCTTCTTTACAACAATTTAAAAATAACACTTGGGAACCTCTCGGATTTTTTTCTAAGAAATTTACAACACCGCAGCGTAAATATAGCACATTCGACCGTGAACTAACAGGTGTCTACGAAGCTGTAAAATATTTCCGAAACAACATAGAAGGTCGCACATTCACTATCTATACTGACCATAAACCTATCACCTTTGCCTTCAATAAAAAACGAGCGTCTAGTTCTCCACGCCAGGAGAGACAACTGGATTTTATTGCGCAGTTTTCTACAGATATAAGGCATATTTCGGGACACCAAAACACAGTAGCTGACACTCTATCTCGGGTTGAAGAGATTAATAGTCCTACTATTGATTACAAGGAAATGGGACAAGCGCAGAGTCAAGACGACGAATTAATTAAGGCAAAAGATGACTCCTCCCTATCCTTACGACTAATGGTGATCCCTGGCACAGACACATCAGTATGGTGCGACATCTCGACAGGTCATGTCAGACCTTTTGTACCACTAGACATGCGAAAAACTGTCATACAGAGCATACATGACGTATGTCATCCAGGCGTCGCAGGAACAACTAATACGATCAAACAACGATTTGTATGGCCAAACATGAAAGCTGACATAAGATACTTCGTGAAGCACTGCATCGCTTGTCAGAAAGCAAAAATCTCCAAACATACGGTTGCCCCCCCGACAACGTATTTATTACCAGAAGATCGCTTCAGCAACATACATATTGACATCGTAGGCCCATTGCCAGCTTGCAACGAGTACCAGTACCTATTAACCATAATAGACAGATTTACCCGCTGGCCCGAGGCAATTCCTTTAAAGGACATTACAGCCGAGACAGTAGCTTCAGCACTGACGAACCACTGGATCGCACGACATGGAGTACCGATAACCTTAACTTCGGACCAGGGTCGTCAATTCGAAAGCCATTTATTTAAAAAGCTTACTCAGAAATTCGGAATTAAACACTTAAGAACCACAGCGTACCATCCCCAAGCGAATGGAATTATAGAACGTTGGCATCGTACTTTAAAAGCATCTCTCATGGCAAGTGGTGAGCAAAACTGGATGGAAACCCTTCCACTTATATTACTTGGCCTGAGATCTACTGTTCGTGAAGAATTGAAATGTTCGCCAGCCGAACTTACTTATGGAAGAACTCTTAAACTTCCCTGCGACTTCTTCACAAGTACTCCACGAGAAGAACCCGATACTTATATCGGACGTTTACAGAGGAAATTTGAATTAATTAAATCAACCCCTACCTCTAATCACAGCTCAAGAAAATTTTTTGTACACTCGGAACTTCCCGTTTCTACGCACGTATTTCTGCGGACAGACAGTGTTAAAAAACCGTTACAAAACCCATACGAGGGACCTTATAAGGTCGAGGAACGAAATGACAAGACCTATGTCATCACCATTAAAGGTAAACCTAAGCGCGTTTCGATAGACCGCCTGAAACCAGCCTTCGTTCCCACCGAGGAAAATGTTCCAGATCATGTATCTATTCCAGACTCACCTGAAGCAAAAACAACAACAAGATCAGGCCGACAAGTCCATTTTCCAAAAAGATACGGTACATACTAATGCATAAAAAAGACATAATTTTCTCACACATCGCCAAATTGGCATCACACATAAATTTTCTGTAACTCATGATAGAAACATTGATTAAGAATCTACTCTTGCTATCGATTTAAAGATTGAATTTCATATACCTACATTTATTTTTCTTTAAATTACTGTTACATAGATAATATTTAAGCGTTCAAGTTCTTGATGAAAACCTGACCTTTATATTATAATTACTTTGCAAATTACTACGTTTTTTATCATTTTATAAAAAACCTTATTACGGTGAATACTTTCATCCTTTAAAACCATGAAGTAATACCATGTAATCGCACAAAGTTACCTAGCTAACTTTTCACTTACCATATTATAGTGCAAACTCATATACATATATTTTCTTGGATAATTATCCATTTCGCTATATGCGACAACTTTTGTATAAATCTTGTTTAGAAATAACTTACCACTATATGTGATGACTATGTTATAAATATAAATACTTTTAACCATGCTACATCAAATATTCCCAATTATGCATCTGATGTAACATGTCGTTGAGACATATATGTATTATTATTAATTTTTTTACAGAATTGAACCATTGTCATTTGTTCGTAAGAAAACATAGCCATTTGATAATATTATCAATACAAACACATTCTACGAACATATGACAGTTGTTTTTTGTTATATTTTTAGTTACCTTGTAATCTCAAAGATAAACATTTAGAGTTATGTACTCACAGCCATGCTATTGCTAAATGTACTTTTACAAAAACATTTAAATATGTATTTTTTTCCTTTTTTACACCTTTTTTCCATAACACGGATATAAATAATTTTATAATATAGTGACATTAATCGTCGTTTCCTTTTGTTCAAAGATTGAAGAAACACTTATGTTCATACTTTATACATTGATATCATGTTCCTATATTATAAGACAAATTTGTAGTTATTTAAATATGTAATAAATAATATTTAGAATAATCAACTTTAAAATAACTCAATAATTGACAACTCATGCTCCGAACACTGTTTGTAGACGCATTATTAAAAATATATACAAATGGAAATAGATTCCTACTTTTTATTTTATAATTAACTTATGCTTAATTTCATAATATGCCCCGACAACACTGTTCGTAGATGCATTACCATATAAAAAGGTTTAGATAAGTTAAATAATAACCACTTGTGTCAAATGTTGTAATACCATTTATTGTTTTCAAACATTAAAGTATTAAATGCACTCTGTTTGCAACTTTTGGTTTTGAAAATAAATACAAAACATACAATTGTCGATGCAGTAAATGCTCCAATTATAAATATAAAATTTTGTCGATGCAGTAAATGCTCCAATTATAAATATAAAATTTTGTCGATGCAGTAAATGCTCCAATTATAAATATAAAATTTTGTCGATGCAGTAAATGCTCCAATTATAAATGTAAAATTTTGTCGATGCAGTAAATGCTCCAAGAAAAACATACAGTTCGTAGATGCAGTACATGCTCCGAACATGTAATTATATCAACACATTTTAAAAAAAAAGGATTTAACTTTCAAATAATGTATTATTAGTTATGTAGGAATTTGTTCATGACTATGCGTTCACAAACATATAAATGTATTGTTCATAAAGTAGCTTCACCATTTAAGAGATATCTTTCTGAACGCATAGGCTTATGTTATTTTGCGATGACGTCACACACCGAATTTGTTTATATTATGTAACCGACGTCATGCAAATTTTGTGATATGTATATATTTTTTCTAGAACCCCTAATTTTTTTCTTTTATGTATCGTTGACACTGGGGGGAAGGTATGTGGGGGCAAGAACTGTCTGCCAGCCTAAAATAATATTTTAATACGGAAACACTGTTTCACGGATGGCAACCCGACGTGAAACAGAGCTCGCTGCCAATCCATTACCGACGAGCATTCCTGTTTCTCTGATCTGACCTGGCGGTCGACATCTCTTGATTCCTACTAAATCCTTCTGATATTCTAATCGTGTAATAGTGTAACGTGTTTGCAATAAACTTAAATTATCAACTACATCTGTTTCACTCTATCATAACCTACACTATACACATTTATTGGCTGTTATACAGGTAAGTATAACGCATCACACGCTAGCCAAAGATCAAGTCACAAAAGGCACATAAAAGGTAAAGATAGTTAGTCCGCTTACATGAATCTGTAGTAGGTTTCGCGTACATGATGAACCACAAAAGAAGGGTTATCTTCCGTACTGTACGCGCTATTACGCGTACATTTCTCCATGGTGAGTAGGCACAGCGATTAGGTACAGGCTATGAAAATACTTGTACAAAGCGGCCGTTAATTTAGGCGTGCAAACACGGCGTCCTCGTTGATAGCGGAACGGACATGTAGGCAGGGCCAAAGCTAGATTGTGAGTGTGCTGTTGGTGGTTTGAATGCCGGCGAGTGTGGCGTGGAGCAGTTTTACCAACTTTGCCGTGCGCGAGGCAGGTGCGCGCGCACAGTGACAATGGTAACAACTCACCGCTTACTAATTTGAATTCGCGGGAGTTTTGAACGTGTCCGATTCGTTACGTGACAATGTATTGAGTCTATTTTTTCATTACAAATATTATATTCGAAAGATAAATTAAATTATTTTTTTACGAATAGTAAACATTATAAAAAAATATATATCAAACCTTATTTCTATGTAAGCTTTCGATGCAACTTTTCGCAAGGCGCGCTCCACTAAAATGAATCACTTAGCAAAGAGTTCCTGGAATATGCAGTATCGCGAAGGTAAAATAAAATATGTATATCTTATATATAAGAACGAATTAATCTGAAACTTTCCCTTTAAAGCAAGAGAGTACATTTTTTACGGGAGAAGTTTATGAATAGTTTTTTTTTTGTTTTAATGCCATGCTATTACTGCTGAGAGTTTTAAACATTTTTAATACAGGTACTCTAGTTTTTTTTGTAGGAACGTTTCTCCTCCATGACATAACCCAATTTATGAAGATCGCTTCAACTCCGTACACACATCAGAGAAATAAGATATTTCATCATCATTCGTGAACAAAATAAACAACTAAAATTCTCTTCGTTAGTTTATTTCATTGCAGTATGAAGAGACCTTGTATGAAAATAAAACGAATAAACAAGGTAGTCTTCAAAAATTACATAGAGCCTACGAATAATTTTTAGCACGAGAAAACGTATTTCAATTCGGAAAATAATCCTTTTTAAAAACGAGATGTTGAAAAATATTTTTTTATAGAGGTTGTTTTCTGAATATATTCATGTAAATAAATATGTCAGTGCCGGTAAAAAAAATGTAGCACGGGATTAAAGGCGCCTAAAACACTGTTCTCATTTTGAAGAGCTTTTGTACATTTTGAGCACTGATTGTAAAGACTGTGATTAGCTTGATTTGCAATCAGAACCCAGCTATTTTTACTAATAGTTTGTGCAAAAGGAGTCCAAGCTATGATTTCAACGCAAAGGTACGCAGAGGAAATGGAGTAATGTTCACAACAACTCTGTTCGGTATAGACTCCAGAGCTTCATTTCAATCTTACACAATTATTATTTTGTTTGATTATTCATAAAGTTTTACCATTTTTTGTTGATGTTATTTTTTTCAATCACTTCAATACCTGGAACCATCCTCTAAAAAGACACTCAAATAAATACTAATAAAACCTTTGTCATTTTCCCTTTTTTTCTCGTATCGCCATGATCACTGTCAACATTCAACCAACCCCAATAAGAATCAAAGGGCTGAAAACTCTACATTGAATGAAAGTTAACATATGTTGTACTGTGCTACGAACTGTTTTCAAATTAGGGGTTTGTTATTTGGGAAAACTGAAGCGCAAACCTTTTAAACAAGATACGAGAGTATTTATATTCCACTGGGATCAAGGTTCGTATTGTCTTACTAAGTGAACAATTTATTTATGGGTCGGAAATTGATGTTAGAAATTTTGAGACAAAGACCCACTTTGGCGATTAAGTTGTTTGTGTTTGACAAAACATTCTTTGAAGGAAGGACCCGAGAAACTAGTAAAAGGGTGAAAAGCGGTTTCGTTCTACGGCTTGGAACAACATAAACAAAGCATTTGGTTCTTCTGGGCAAAATTTCTTAAATACTTATTTGTAAGGCCTCTGAAGAATTAAAAATAAAAAGAAGTTAACAAAGTTGATTAAATATTTTGACATTGCGTGTAAAAAAGTAGTCATGCTTGTGAAGCCTACAATGCATTCTACGTCAATAGTGCGGTACTATATTCAGTGCTTTGTATAGTGTTACTTATGTATTAAACTAACTACTATAATATGTATAATGTAATATAAGTTAATTATGTATAATACTAACTGCTTGATTTTCTCTATAAACATTTCCACATACCACAGTTGCACAATGTCGTTGCCGGCTGTATGCATAAGCAAAACTTAAGGATGAAATTTTTATTTTTTTGAAATAATTATAAGTACTAATTTCGGCTCTGTCTGTAATTGTAACTCTGGTTCATGAACTCATCGTGACATTCTAAAATTTTGAAACTGATTGTGTCAAGAATTCAGACAAGGGATGAAGTACATACCAGTAATATAATATTTTAACTAATTTTTTTATGTGAGTAAAACCTCAAATTGTAATATTTAATTATTGAAGACAATATTATCGATTCCTAAACGAAAATCTGAAACAGAAAAATCAAGAAAAACTGGTTTCGAGTCCTAAATGTGACCGTATCTTTTTCTGATTTTTCTGTTCCAGGTTTTTGTTTAGGAATCGCTAATATTGTCTTCAATAATTTTAAAATTATTCAAATCTTTTTTATACATATCTTTTAAATTTTTACATTAACCCCACACAAGAGGCTCAACACACTTCACCCAGTGATCCATTTCGTTTGACCAATGGCAGAGGTGTTGGTTATCCAATAAATGGTTTCCGGAGCGGCGGTACCCAAACCCAGCTCTTAAATTCATTAGTTCATACGTTCATAAGTTCATACGTTCATATGTTCATACGTTCATAAGTTCATACGTTCATATGTTCATACGTTCATAAGTTCATACGTTCAGTACGATTATTCTATATCGCCCGGAACGCACGTCTTTTTTGTCGCGCTAAAATTTTGTTTCTGTTTCCTATTATCAGCGCTTGATAGTTAACCGAAATGGGTGACAGTAACGAAATTTTGACTGGGCTTCACCTTCTAACGAAAACGATTGAAAGTTTGAGTGACAAAATGTTGTTTTTTGAAAGGGAACAGAATTCCCTTAAAAATTTGCTGACAACGTATGTCGGTAGCGTTAAAATGTGTACATGTACATGCAGTGTCTCTTCGTCGAACGCCGCAGGTCCGATCCCCCCGGACCCGCGCGTCTTGCCCGCCGCGCCTGCCGCCGCCGCACAAGCGGTTACAACTTTACTACGCTCGTCCCCCTCCGCCCCGCAGCTCTCAACGGGACCCAGCGACATACAGCCAAACAGAGCGGCTAGCCCACCGCCTGCCACAACCCAAGCTGCCTTAGTCGGCTGCCCCAACGCTCGTAAGATTACCACGAGATCTGCTACAAAAAAGGGCAAATCGGAAGTAGACCCTCAACCTGCTATAACATATGCTTCAATGGCATCATCTGTTCCAGATCCATCGGTTCCGATGTCCGGCCCATCTAAACCGAAGAAGATGTCAACTCCCGTTGCCCAACCTACCGATACTATAACATCGAAGACTGCAGAAACCGATACAGCAGAATCCAAATCGGAAACAGAAGCCTATACCTCCACTTCGGCTAACCCCAATTGGCGACGAGTCACGCATAGGAAAAAAAGACGACCAGTACTTCATGGTACCGCGACTGAGCATAAAGGCCTCATAGCCGTTGAAAGGCGCAAATATATACATGCCTGGCAATTCGATGTCAACACTACGGTCGAGGATATGGTAAATTTACTTCTCAATATAAACAAAGAAATTGTTTACGATGTTGTCAAATTGACAGCCAAAGCTGACTACGCCTCTTTCCGGATTGGAGTCCCGGAATCGAAGCTTTCATTTTATATGGACCCGAACATATGGCCAAATCATGTTGCATTTAATGAGTGGTTTTTTCGGAGAAAC
Organism: Hesperophylax consimilis; assembly: GCF_061612785.1. Classification (NCBI taxonomy): domain Eukaryota; kingdom Metazoa; phylum Arthropoda; class Insecta; order Trichoptera; family Limnephilidae; genus Hesperophylax; species Hesperophylax consimilis. The sequence continues at coordinate 30,108,336 of NC_142859.1, read as the reverse complement.
GTTGCAACCAATGATAAAACGAAACACTCTAAGAGTGAGAAGTAATTCTAACCTCTCTATCTATTATCAAAACGTTCGAGGGCTAAATACGAAATTGGCAGTATTTAAAAATAACCTATTTGCTCGAGATAGCTTAGATTTAATAGCAATCACTGAATCGTGGCTGAAACCAAGTGTGCATAATTCAGAGCTATTTCCAGAAAATTATGTTGTCTTTCGTCGTGACCGCCTCACACGAGCGGGGGGTGTCGTCCTGGCTGTTCGTGCTGATTCTGTAACCCATGCTGAGAGGATTTCTTCAATGGACCTCCCCGACACTGAATCCCTGTGGGTGAAGCTATCCTTGAAATCTTCAACTGTTTTCGTATGTGTGATATATGTGCCACCTCGTTCTTCATCTTCGTTATACTACAACATGTTCGAAAAAATAGAAAGTAATTATAATCTTCTCAGTGACAAAAATATCTTAATATTAGGTGATTTGAACCTCCCTTCCTGTAACTCCAATATTGTGAACATGTTTAACTATTTTAAATGTTTCTACGGTTTGCAAGAATATAACTTGATATGTAATGATTATAATAACACTCTGGACATAGTTTTATGTAATGCCAAGGATCTTATAAAGTGTGTTGAGAAATGTCATGACCCTATTACAAACGAGGACAAGCACCACCCTGCTTTGTCTATTAGTATTAGTGAGACTCACTCAGGTGTTGCAAATTCATGTCTAAACCCAAGTCCAATAGAAGTTCCCTCCTATCATGGAGCTAGAACCATAAACGCATGGAGATTCAGCAAAGGAAATTTCCACTTATTATATGAATTGCTTTCTGAATGCTCATGGCAACCGGTCTGCCAAAGTTCAACAGATATAAATGCATTATGTACAAATTTTTACAATTCAATTTACAATATATTCGACAAGTGTATACCCATTTCCACACCTCGCACTACGGCACACAGAGTATATCCTAAGTGGTACACCAATAGTATTATTTCAAATATTAAAATTAAACATATTTTTCATAAGCGATGGAAAAAAAACACGTCACAACTTGGACTATGCTAGTTTTTCAGCCTATCGCTCCATCGTAAAACATGAAATCAGTGAAGCTTTTAAAAATCATTTAACTTCAATGGAAGAAAAATTATCTATTGATCCCAAACAGTTTTGGAAGTACATTAAGGATCTAAAAAAATCCAACAACTCATTTAAGTCTATGATTCTTGACGGAGAGGAATTGACTACTGATGATAAAATCGCAAATAGTTTTGCGACCTTTTTTTCATCTGTTTACAAAAATGTCCAACCAACTCTCAATATTGACTCTACCCTTCACACTGTACAGATTGGGCCCTCATTCGACCTGGTCAGTATTTCAGAAAAAGATGTTAAGGAGGCACTCTCAAATTTAAAGAAACCTCACTCCATCGGTCCTGACAATATTCCAACATTTATACTAAAGGGTTGTTCCGACCTTTTAATACCACCATTATGTCATCTCTTCAATGTTTGCCTAAAAAAAATAACCCCTATCTACAAGAAGGGAGACAAACGCGATATCCGGAATTATCGACCAGTTGCCGTTCTATGTTCCATCATGAAAATATTCGAGAAAATTCTACATAAATATATACTTAATCACGTTAATCCAATTCTTGATGACCGTCAATATGGTTTTAGACCCCAGATGTCAGTAACATCAAACCTCTTATGCATCTCAGATTTCTTATCACAAACTCTCGACAATCGGGGACAGGTGGATGTTGCTTATTTCGACCTGGAAAAAGCATTCGACAAGGTTGACATCGACATTCTTCTAAATAAGCTAGCTTCATTTGGTTTTTCCAAAAGACTACTCTGTTTTTTTGCTTCATATTTTCGAAATCGTAGACAGTTTGTTTATTATAAGGGTTCCAGTTCTTTGGAATTCACAGTTTTTTCTGGAGTTCCTCAGGGGTCTATCCTTGGACCACTTCTGTTTCTGATTTTTATCAACGATATTGGTTCAGTCATCACACATTCGCTGTATTTACTATTTGCAGATGACTTGAAACTATATCGTTCAATAAAAAACCATCTTGACTGTATTCTCCTTCAACGTGACATTGACTGCGTCTCAAACTGGGCCAAAATAAATGGCTTGAACTTCAGTACACCCAAGTGCAATATCGTCTCGTATACAAGATCAAAGAAACCGCATGTATTTGAATATACAATCAATGAAATTATTCTCCAACACCTAAATCAAATCAAAGATCTAGGAGTTATTTACGACAGCAAACTAACCTTTCACCAACACATCGATGATTTAATAAGCAGAGGATACAGGCTTCTCAGCTTCGTAATTAGAAACTCAAATCCGTTTCGTAACACAAAAACACTGACGTTATTATATAACACAATAGTCCTAAGTGTACTTGAATCAAACTCGATCATCTGGGCTCCACATGAATTAACATACACTTTACGCATTGAAAGAGTCCATAAAAATTTTTTAAGGTTTTTATTCTCGCGGCTCTATGGACGTTACCCTTGGCTTTACCCATCGATTTATATATTAGGCATGACCAATTACCACTCCCTAGAGACACGTAGAGGTATTGCTTTGCTTAAATATTTTTTCCAACTAATAAACGGTCACTTATCTAATAATGAGATTCTGGCCCAATTAAATTTTTTTGTACCAGAGTCTCACTCTCGAGGACGTCATCACAATCTTCTATATAGTAGAGCAAGCCGCACTAATTTATTAATGAACTCACCTGTGGGGAGAGCTACGTGCTTTTTGAATGCGGTAGATAAGAAATTAGATTTATTTTTTGTGTCCTATAGCGCATTTGCGAGATTTTTGGCATTGCATATACACTGCATAAATGGTACAATTATAACGTCTTAGGCTTTATTACCTGTAATTGTTATAAATAAATGTACAAATTATATATAAATAAATAAATAAATAATAAATAAATAAATAAATAAGTTCATACGTTCATAAGTTCATACGTTCATAAGTTCATACGTTCATAAGTTCATACGTTCATAAGTTCATACGTTCATAAGTTCATACGTTCATAAGTTCATACGTTCATAAGTTCATACGTTCATAAGTTCCGTACATTCATAAGTTCCAGATTCAAAGTCACACTTGTATATGTATACGTACACAAGAAAATTATATTGTTTAATTGTGAAACTAGCCTTAATTTATCAATTTCATTTTTATAACTATGACTGTCTGAATGTATTGTAATCTCTATCGATACCCCCCTGAAGACGAGAGAAAATATCCCCCGCAAGTTAATTCAATAACTTATTAATGAAATATCAAACATCTCCTTAGCACTTGTAACATTGTGATTGTAATTCACTGTTATTGCTTACAGAATAGTTTTTCTGAATAAAATTGTCCTTTTTATGGATTTGACCTTCTCCATTATTAAAATACTCAGATACAAGAGTTTTTTGTTTGTGCGCGCTGAAAGAAATTTTTACTTAATATCTATTTATTTATTAAGTAATCTTAAAATAAATCCAGTTGATGTGGTCGCAAATACCTTTTTAAATTTATGTACATTTTCGATTTCACCAGAAACTATGATTAGATTTGGATGCTTTTATACGATAAAAATTCAGTGGGTTTGATTTGTTCAACCTTTTTAGTCTAACGAATGTGATTGCCCTACTAAGAACGGGTGATTGAAAAATAAATAATAAATAAAGTGGAAAGAACAAAAACAAATTACGCATCTACCCTGATAATGGACACTGCAATGCTGTCTAAAACGTTAACTAAAGAAGGAAGTAGCGCAACACGGCATAATACCCCAAAAACAAATCACTATAGTGGAAAGAACATAATTATCACGACAGCAACCAAACTTCAATATACTTCCTCAGACATAATTGCCACTTTCTTAACTCGAATCAAATCAATTTATTACGCACAATGTCAATTTTTAATCGTGATCGGAATTATGGCCTGGAGAGGAGTAAACGCTGCCAACATTGATCCGATTTGTAAAGCTTAGAAACTAATGTAAAAGATTATAGTAAAACTACCAATCACAAGTATATCGGATGTAACATTAGAAAAAATAGTTTTTTGGACATCAGCAATATTATGCCAAGATCATACTAGCATTTTTCTTCAAACACTGGACTGCTTTTGACAATATCCAAACTGATCGCAATACAAGAACCAAAGATCATTACCTCTTTCTTATCCCTTTCGCTAAAACAACTTTAGGCCAAAGAAATTTTAAATATTTTATTATTGAAGACAATATTAGCGATTCCTCAACAAAAATGAGAAACAGAAAAATCAGAAAAGGATACGGTCACATCTAGGTCTAAAACCCAAGACCCTTGCTTTAATAATGTTGTACCTATTCAATAATTATGGCCTTTAGACAAAACACAAAGCTATACAATGCACTTCCACTGGCCATTAGACAAAACATTTAACTATAGAATGCACTTCCACTGGCCATTAGACAGAACACAAAGCTAAAAAATGCACTTCCACTGGCCAATAGACAGAACACAAAGCTATACAATGCACTTCTACTGGCCATTAGACAGAACACAAAGCTAAACAATGCACTTCCACTGGCCATTAGACAGAACACAAAGCTAAAAAATGCACTTCCACTGGCCAATAGACAGAACACAAAGCTATACAATGCACTTCTACTGGCCATTAGACAGAACACAAAGCTAAACAATGCACTTCCACTGGCCATTAGACAGAACACAAAGCTATACAATGCACTTCTACTGGCCATTAGACAGAACACAAAGCTATAGAATATTAAAAACTGCTCGTGATGGAAAGATGAAAAAAAGATTATCTTTTTGTCTTGTATGGTGTGCATGAAAGTTTTTATTGTAATTTAGATGTCTCTAAAGTATGTTGGTAATAACTTGTAAAAAAAATTATATAATGAATTTAAAAAAATATCAATTTTTTTGTATAAAACTCATTATACCTTATTTCTTAAGCATTTTTCGCTTCAGCTTTATATTTATTTTACTTCAACATTTGTCTCATAGCTCTGTTCTATATTATTTGGAGTTTTTTAAGTTCTCCACATCACTAAGGTATAGAATACTAGAACAGTAATTTTTGTGTGGTTTCGCGATTTATTGTTTGCATTTCTTGTATACTATATGTATATACATACATATATTTTAATTTAAAATAAATAATAGAATCGATATTTTTTACACTATCATATCAAGGGTGAGCCATTACATTGAAGGTAGGAGTACGCTCTTTAGATGCAGTTTTAAATTATATTTTGAATTTTTTTTTTCTGGGTTCCTTGATATTTCATCAAAATAAAAATTCAACACACCTTTAAAAAGTAATATAGAGTCATGAAAAGTGATTAAACAAAAACTAGGTTTAATTTTTACCTATTTAACCTATTTTTTGTTTCATCACTTTTCATGACTTTATACCATTTTTTGTAGGTGTGTTGAATTGTCATTTTGATGATGTACCCGGTCACCTTTTTTCTGGAATAAAATGCCATTTTAACTAGAATTTCACATTGCTTTCAACTGCTATTTTTACTGTGCATATTTTATTACTGATAATGTGAAAGTTAGATTTATGAAGTAGTGGACAAGTCTACTATGAACCTTGCGGGATTGTAAAAACATTAGCTTGTGTAATTAAATGAAGCGGATTATTTTTCTCAAAAGTAAAAGTAAGCCACACATAGAAAGAAAGATAACTATAGTGTACGTACAAATTTACAAACAAGCCAAATTTATTATACTGACACTTCGAACATGTTATTTCTCAATTGGTTGATAAATGTTGTACACGTTCTACACGGAGAAAACTGACTGATATAAAATGTTGCTAATTTATTAAGAATCTCTTCAAATTATTAGTAATCTGGTTAAAAACGGTACTGCAAGCCCTTAACGAATGAATTGATATAGAAGTCAGAACACGTGTTTATAAAAATGTAATGTAAAATTTCCGTATTTCGTCATTGTATATTGATAAGGCAGTTACAAGAATACAATATATAAGGAATAAACTAAAAGTTTATTATAAAATATTCTGCAATCCCATTTTTAACCGGATTTGAATAAATGTGCAATATTCATTTGTCTTCGTGTATGTCTTTATCTAAGGTCGTCATTGAACTTCAACCCACATACATCAATGGCCTTTCTTATACTCCTTGCTTCACAATTTCAAAAAGTCATGTCAAGAGTCAGAATAAAAGCAAAGCCTATGGTACACGACAGAGTTTTAGTAAATTATCGAATGAAAGCACATATATCATACCTAACATTGCGTTTTCACAATTTTTCGTCAATGATAATCAGTGAAATATTATTTCCCTGTTATATCTATATTTATAAATGCACAGTTCATTATAAATGGTGTCCATCCAAAGGCCAAAATCCACAAACATGCTCGCTAAGTAATTGTTTGGCAAGGATAGCTATATCGCCAGTGTATGTGTTGTAATGTGGTAGAGTTAATTGAATGTGCACAATGTGTTATTTGAAAATAAATTGGATAATTACAAAGGTAACTACGAAAACTCTATCCAACAAAAGTAGTAGAGTGGAAGGCTACTGTCCTCTGGAACCAGATGTCACTATTTAGTTGACACTTAATTGGCCTATTATTAAAAAAAATAGGTTTAGGAATATTTAACAAAAACTAAAGGTGATTTTTACTAAATAGTGGAAAATTGAATCGTAAATATATTCTAAAATAAATCATAATAATAAATCATAAGAACCAGACCTTCAAAAAAATATTTTACATTTCGATTTTCAACATATTTTTATTTTTTTAATTATTATAACGATTACATGCAGCTTATTGAAATAACCATTATTTTAACATTTGAAGGTTATACTGTTATGTAGCTGTTTGAAGTATACGAACTAACCGCGCACGCCGATGCAGCCCGTTTACTGGCCTCTTTGTAATTCTGTGCTCAGCACAACACATTGCTCCGAGCCGTGTCTTCCGTGGCTTCGGAAACAAAAACTTAATTCAACAGACTAACGTCTAGATAATCACCCTAAAATCATTAATTTTCGAAAAGGAAAAAAGTATTAACTCCTGACCGAATTTCTCAGCGAACCTAACCATGCTCATTCATGTTCCAATATGCTCCGGGCACATGGGAAATGGCGGTCTCAGATTGCATCACTGATGCAAACCTATGTAAACTTGACCTTTCTACCCGCTATTTATGTGCTATTGTAAACTCAGTGCCGATTTCGTAACTTAAATTCATAGAGAAAAATCACAATAAGATAGGATTTTACTTTGTACCTGTGAGGTTTACCACGTCTCGTGGGAATCAGATGTAATACATTGTGTTGACTCCTTTGTTTATTGTTATAAAGTACCCCTGCCATAATTTAACGTTGAAAACTAAGTCTTTTGTCATTACTGAACCTCTGTCTCGCTCTGAATGATGTGGTAAGAGATGATAGCTGACCTCCCGGCTTGAGTGAGAGTCGATATCGTGCCTTCAAATGAGCTAGTCCGTGGTGATATCAATCGACTAGTACTCAAATCCTACATTTCTAAGTATATTGCACTAGTTTCCAACCTAAGAAAGCAGCTCATGTCATTACTGAAATTATTGTACTGGCGGCTAACATAGAGCAGCCTGCCACTTATTATATTACAGAGTACTGATTATATAACACTATCGTCCAAAGCTACATACCTTCAATTATAAAACAATACCCATTAATGTAATATATCATTGAAGAATAAGATAATAATAATAAATCTTAACGAAACATGAAACAGAACAAGACACAAAAAATAAAAAGGTAACCGTCTCGACTGGTAATCAAAGCCAGGATCTCTGTGTTTGATTCACCGCTGAGACCGTTTCATTTTTTTCTATGTCTTGTTCTGTTTTATGTTTCGTTTAGATTTATTAGTAATATCTTTTTCTTCAATGATTTACATTTAGATTTCATTTTTAAACCTCTCTCTTGCATGTATCGTCTGTATAACTGACCAATAGGATGCATGATCTGGGCAACAAGTATGGGGGTGTTATTGATTTATTTATTGACTCCATACATAGAATTAAGCATAAACTACACCAACACTTTGTTGAATCCTACAAATTAGAGTAGCTTTGGTAAATTAGTTTTAATGATTTGTTTTATATGTAGTGTTGTTATAATTTCTTTTTTACTTTATGTTACTCTTACGTTTTACTAATATTGCTTCATATTTTTTAATATTTTCTCATTATACTTGTAATCACAATTTAACAAGTGTGTATTTTTTACCTTCTTTAGAATGGATTACATCTATTTTCTGTCAATATCTCCTGTATAATACATATTCTCTTATTGTACTGCATCATGTATCACTTCTATGTAAAAGCCTTTTTAGGCGTATATATATATATAAATAAATAACCAAACTGGTATTCACCTTTATTATCCAAACAAATCTTAAATGGCATGTTTACATTAAATGCTAGTGCGCGCTAGCCCATTCAGCTGCGCAACAAATTAAAATTTCACCCGAAAAAATATGCAAAACTTACATGAGAATTACATTGTATGGTTTCATTATTTACTTGACGAACAAAGCTCAAACTACCGCACTGGTCATTTGTGTCAGCGTGAGGAAAATTGAACAAAATATTAAATATTTACTTTTTATTTCGCTTATCAAGGCACAAATATTGTGTTTTGATTTTTATTCTGGGATAATTTTTTTCAACCATCAATTTTTTTAACTATATAAATGTAAAAAAAGTCACGAACGATGAGTTTTGACGCCATAAAAGTAGAGGATCGATGTGAACATTTTTGATATCATTACAACTTAATAAATTATATAATGTCTTGTGTACCGTGGGATTTGTTGGAGAAGCTGATATTTTATTTTGGATCCAAACTTTGTACCTACTTACATAGTTTTCCTAATCAAAATAGCACATTTCATGATACAAGATTATCATGTTCACAAATTTTTTTTACTTCTCACAGAACATTAATCCTGAATATTCGCATAATAATTAACCTCACCAGAACCTATAACCGGCATCAAGGTTAACACTTCACACATTTGAGTAAAGCAATCATTATATTCATTATCACTGCACACATAAACACAAACTATCACAAAGAAAAATAAAAAATGAAAAAATCATGTTAGAAAGTGGTTGGGTACTTTGAGAAGCATTTTTTTTTTAATTTTTTTTTTTTATTGTTGATACATTTTTTTTTACAATATTTCATATTTCAATTCAGTAATGTTGGCCTCACTGGGTTGTTTACCCGTGCTGAGGCCTCCATTTTATAATTTGAGAATTTATACATTTAAAAAAAAAGAAAAACAACATTAAAATAAAGATAAATTTAAAATAAAAATAAAGATTAAAAATTAAAATATAATTATTGTAACAATTATTATTGCATTGTAACAACTTTTGAACCACAAATAAATTTTTATTCCTGGGAAGAAACAAAGTAAACATAAAAACAACTAGGGTGACACTCTGTTGGTAGCGCATGGAACACAATATATCAATTATTATTATTTAAGGAAGGACAAGAATTAAAAAAAATATTATGACAATTATCTTTCATCACAAATATCTTAACAAGCTTTACAAGTCTTAATAAAATTTGGAATAATATTAAACACAAGTGGAGCCTGATACAGTATTTAATTTGACCGATTGAAAGGTTTTATGAAATGATATTAGCATAGTTGAAACGAAAAATATTACAATGAAAATATTGGAAGAGACAAGTAACGTGAAATAGACCGGTTGAAAGGAGAAATATTAAAAACGTTTGAGTGAATAAGTAAAAATTCTTGAACACTGAGTACTGACATTTTAAAATTAGATAAACTGAATATGGGTGGAAAAAAGAATGCCATTTTTTTCAATCATATTGAAAATCTGGCAATCACATCAACATTAAATACCTAGCCAATAAAAATTTCCTTTTTTTAAATTTCGAAGTATGATAGAGTTAAATTTGACCGACGGGAATGTGATCTAATTAGCTCAGGGGTAGAGCATTTTCTAGATGCGACAGAATCTTTTGATGATTTTTCCGTTTTAAATTTTTGTACGAGAGTCGCTAGTATTCATTTCAATACTAATATTTTTATCTAGAAGTGTGAACCTATCCTATTCAAAGTTATTGTTACACAAGCTGACTGAATTTGTTGATGAATAATGGCGTATCTTTTTTTATATAGAATACATTTTATCGAAGGAAGCAAACACTTTGTGATGTGACATTATATATCAAATGAAAAATACACTTTGTAAAAAACCACTTTTATTTTGAATTAATATTAACAGCCAACCAGGTTTCGCTTAGCTCAAGCTTAAGCCCTGATGAAGCTTGAGCTAAGCGAAACCTGGTTGGCTGTTAATATTAATTCAAAATAAAAGTGGTGTTTTACAAAGTGTATTTTTCATTTGATATAGAATACATTTCATACGTTTTGTCGATATTAAACGACTCCACTCATTCAAACGATGCCATGTACGCGGTTTCTTTGAATTAAACAGATTTTTTTGTTTTAACAATCTGTCGATGATAAATTAACGCCGCTTGGACACAAAACTTAGGTTAGCGGATGTACCTTAATTGTAAAATTGTACGCTTTTATGTTACAATCACCCTAATACCCAAATACACACACGGCTTAACTAGTTCTTGTGTACGCGTAGGGCGTTATATTTCTGATTGAAATATTTGGTGCAACGAAACTTCTTGGCACAGATTTATAGAAAGAAAACGATAAATAGAAAACCTGTTGTCCTACGATCTTAAGAATTTACAATAATAAGTATAAATTCATTTGGCTTGATATCCATCGTTCAACGAACCACCCCGCTCCAAGTGGCAACCTCGCCCGGTGAAATGGAAAATATCGTGGACTTTCCACTGCTACTGGCACCGCCAGCGGAACCTTAATTTATTCACGGGAATATACTGCCCGCTGCCTACTCCAATGGAAGCCACTGAGATCAGCAGATGACCTGAATAGACGGAACTCACTAACTTACAGCGAAAACGATCTATAGGGTATTTGGAAAAATGCCTTAACCTTTTTAATGACGGAAGGTAGGAAGTGTGGCAGGGCACATTTTAAATTATTCTAAATACATGATATTACGATTTACGAAGCAACAGAGGCGTTAAAGAAGAGTGAGTAAATGCGCTAATGGCGCGTATGGCCGGCCTGCCTTACACGGCAACGAAGATCGCGTGCCATAAAAAATTGCGTAACTGCATAAAAAAAATAGCTCTGGCGTCCGGAAAGTCGTGCGTCATATTTTTCAGCTCTCAATGTAGTGCAAGACTGCGAGGAATGGATAATTCTTGTATACAAAATAAATTGTAGTTAGTGTCTCTTCAGTAATCCTCAGGACATCACTATATCTTTACTACGAATCTCTTAATATTATGGATACCAAAAGCATGCTTTGGATAAATTTAAGCTTTTTCTATCGTTTCGCCTGAGTAGAATTAAAATTAAATTGTGAATTACTTTATAAAACATTTAAATCAAAAACATAGTTTTCGTTAGAAACCTACGAACGCTTATAAGAAACCACAATATTATGTTCAATGAAATATTATGGTTAAGATTTTCTGTGACATTTTCTCTTGATTATTCACAAAATAAACAAACAAAAAATCTAGACTCTGCTCTATTATTTATATCTCTTTTAAACAATCGTCTTCTTCTTTTTAAACGCTTATTACAAATGCAATTAGTTATCTTTCAAAGGGTAAATCTTTTAAATGGGCCAAACAATAGTTTATTTTAAAAGATTTGAAAAAACTGATGTCATGAAACAATGAACCAGAAATCCCTTTGTTATTTGTGCTTTTTATAAAAAAATTGTACAGTTTTAATCATGCCTGAATTACCCAGCGTTTTTGCGGTATGAGCGTGATAACATATTTGGTGTATTGTGGTCAGGATATTATCCATGGTCGAGGGGTATGGCTAAGAGCAGCAATCCGGAGGTTGTGTAAATTTTATCTGATTATTATGTGTTATCTTACGTTTTAATCCTTTAAAATGCAGGACGTTCAGGATTGATTCTCCACCTTCCTCTCCCCACCACCTTTAGCTTCACAATAAAATCCATTTGAAGATGCCATACACTCACTGGCTTCAGATGGTTGGTACTCTTTTGCAGTATTCACGTAAAAAGGCAATTTTATTGATTGAGAGCCACAGTGTACAACCTTTTACAAGTAGTTAGAGGAGTTACAGGAGAACGTTATGATACAAAAATAATCAATTGAATGAGTAGGCTTAGACAATATAGAGTTATTACAGTAATAACTTCATAAAATATATATATACAAGTACTTAAACTGTAATTATAAAAATAATTACAGAGCAAATATTTTGTTATCTTCGACGCCTGGTTCAATACTTTCGACTGGGCATTAAATTGGCCAAGAATTAGGAAAAGTTTTACTATTTTCTTCCGAAGTTAAGAAAAAACGAATTTATTTTGAGCTCACGGACACGCCTATAATACACTTCTACTAGTTAATCTTTTCATTGGTTTGCCAATATTCAATAGGTATATATAGCTTTCGAAAAATGTTTACAGTAAGTAAGTATGTACCTATTTACCCCCTTTACATAATATCTATTTGTGAAGAAAGTGTCTATTTTTGGGAACACTTAAAATAAACGATATTATTTATCACGTAGAAAAGGAGAAGTAACATTTTAACCGCCCGGTAGAATCATTACCGCGAATGGTTTTCCACCGAAAATCGTACATTTTAGGTAGTTACACTGGATAAACGATCCCATTACACCTTTTTGGTTTTTTTTAGACCGTTTTGTATATTGGTTCGCTAATATATGGCGGGTCCAAATGAGCACTTTGAACACAGGTAAAGTGTAATACCTAGTGAATATTCCGTAAACATTTGGGGCATCAACTTTAATATTTTACTGAGATCAATGAAAAATGGACAGTCTCCGTCAAAAAGCATTTCTAAGGCATAATATATTTAGTAATACATGTTCAAAAGCATTAACTTTCATTTTTTATTTACTTACTGCTTTTAATCTCACATATAAAGATAAAAATACGATCGTACGAAAATCTAAAGAAGCGAGAATTCTCGCACTGTGAGCTCAAGATTCACGAAATTTTTGAGTTTTTGTTATTTATGTAATAAAATTGTTTTCATATTATTATCCTATTCTTCAACTAAACTTAATCAAATTACCCTCGAGAATTGTCTTCCACTACTAATGATGCCCGGGAACATAAACCGACCTAATGTACATTCCCTAAGTCGGTTACTAATTTATTTATTCAAAAAATAGTTTTTAACATAAAAAAACCTAATCTGCACATCTCACTAGGGCATTTCTGTGTCAAAATGTGCAGCTTTAAAATTATGTAATTTAAAAAAATACATATAAGTAAACTTAACATGACAATAAAGTTAAATTTAAACCCACAAAAGAAAAGTTGATGGCACGGTTGTGTCGAGGCCGGTAGCAGAAATAAATAAAGTTTTAGTAACAAATGTACGAAAAATAAAAAAAAATCTACAAAAGAAACATTGGGCAGTACGTTTATAGTAAGATGGCAACAATAATATCCTTCTGTAAATTAAAGTACAAGGTACCTGTGCTGGCTTATCAGAAACAAGCATGGGGTTACACCAGTATTGTAGATGATTATTTTATATCAGGTTATTCTTAATCATGTTTTTAAATTCGTGTTAAAGGAATAACTCTAATCTTCAGAATAGACTGTAAGTGAAGACGGCCTCATTCAGACGAGAGTGAAACGTTCGGCTGTGAGACTTGAATTCCGAATAGCTTGGCCCTTGGCCATTCGTATAATCGTTACTACTTTTTCCAAGTACGCCGTCAGTTTGGCGATTACGTTTTTAGTACACATGACGTACCTACTTCTTATCCTTGTTCTAATGTATTTAAAACAGAATCTGTTTTCTTAATTTCTTCATTGATTCATCAAATCTTTCTTTGTTTGTTCAAAACCTAAAACAAACAGGAAAAAATCATTTAAAGTTGTAGGACTTGAACGATTCATCATGACTTCACTACAAAGCTAAAGAGGAATGAATAAAAACGGAAGACAGTTGATCGGTTGATCGGCAATTTTATTTTATTTACGAAGCTAAAATTAAATATTTAACAAAATTACATGAATTAAAATGAAGCCTTTCATAGGAAAAATTTATCATCCCACTACTATTGCTGACAAACTTGTACTTCGTTGAATTTCAATATCGTGTCCTAGAATTTAGTCCAAACTCCAACGACTGTGAACCGGAATCTTGGAAAATCTTCAATCCAGGTGAGCTGCAGATGTCGGTCGTGAACTCAGCGAATTTTATAAAACAGTAAATTAGGGAATACTGGTTTCTTGAGTACAGCTTCTCATAATGTGGCAACAGTGCGTTTGCACACTTGTTTGTCCCCTCAAAGTAAAAATGTTTCCATGATTAGAACTTGACTCTTATTCTCTAGTCACATACAAAATTCTGCTTCGTTGGAAAACCTAATTGATTAAAAACTCATTCATACACATTGCGGATATGTGAATACATACGTTGGTATGTACTGAACTACCATGGATTCGTTGCATGAAAGGGTTTTTTTTGTATTAGGCAATTCACCCTAAAAAGAGTGCTATGTGCCGTTAAAGTTAAGGGAGATGGTTATAATTTTATGGGAAATCTATACGGGAATAGGAAATCTCAAATATTGAAGTCATTCAAGTCTATGAACTTGTATAGAATTGAGAAAATGCGAGAATTGTTGAGAGAAAGTAAATAAGGAATACTAAGGGGAGATTGGTGGGTGATTTTTATAAGTAAACGATAAATGCCTTTGAAAGATGAATGATTTTTACAATTAAAGAAAATGAAAGGGTTTCACTTGTTTTTATTTAAAAGATCTTTGTGTCTTAAGTTTTTTATTATTACTAGCTGAATTCCTCGGTGTTTTCCGCGCTTTACGCAGAGTAGTATTCATGCAGAAAAAAATCTTCTTCTCGTTTTGAAGATGAAGTACCCAAAATTTACCCAGATTTGTAAGTGTAAGTCGTAGAATAATAAAAAAAATAAAAAATATATGTATAAATATATAATATATCTCTTACCCCCCTTCCGTTGGGTCCGTAAAATGTATTCCGATCGGGGATCCATATAAATAAATCTAAATACTCTAGTAACCTCCATTTTATTTCAAACTCTAGGACACATTCGTAAGACGTAGACTTACTATCTTAGTGGAATAGATTTTTTTCGTAGCACTTATTTATCTGGGTCATTATTTTTCCTAAAGTCTTTTTCACATTGAAAAGAAAATTGATACAAATTTTGCTTTTTTAAAAATGAAATCCGCGTAACAGACTTGGAAATCATTTAACCTTTGATTTTTAATGGCAGATTTGCCATAGTAAAACGATTTTTTGCTTAAAAATAGATTTATAAATAGCTGGAATAAATTGAGCGCGTAGCATGAATACGTCTACGGTGCGCAGTCGATTTCCTGGTAAAAAATTAATTACTAACTAACTGTCACACCGTTTTGCGCAGGGGTAGGCAGAGAGGACGAATCGCCAAACAACAGGTCCTTGGCGCATACTCCTTGTATCGTTCACATTTATACATAATTTTAAGTATTTGGTTAACTTGATCGTGCCATGTCTTCCTCGGGCATCTCCAACGTATTTTATCATTCACATTTGCGTCAGTCGTCATTTTTTCCTCGGGGACGCCCGAGGAAGACATGGCACGACCAAGTGAATCAGATACTTGGGTCGGGCCATGTCAAGAGTCGAAATAATAGAAGAGTAAGTATGAATGTGAATGAGGCAAGGAGTGTGTGCCAAGACCGAGTTGTTTGGAGGTCCGTCCTACTTAGTTAGTTAGTTAGTTACATTCGCATCATATAATCTCCTTACACTCTGTTATGAAATAATTATTGAAGGATAAATAATTATTATTTTATAATAAAAACTTAAGCGATACCATTAAACCAACAGAACCCCTAAAAAAATATTAATTATAATATTTACCTGGTCGGTAAAATGTTATTATGTTTTTTTTTATTTTCAAGATTCTTATATTCCATGAAGTGGTGAATCATTTAAATTTACTGAATTTAAAGTTGATGTTCTTTATACAAATAGAACGGCGTCATATGCGCCTCACAATTTTTACCTCATATGGGTTTATTCAAATATTACCTGGCTTTTATAGACTTAGAGGTCTTTTATTTTCTCGGTAGGGAAAAAATTTGTTACCTAAAAACCCTACTAAAATTGCATATTTTGTCCAGCATCAGCACCGCCAGCGACCAACGGCGGCCATATACTACATACGTGTCTGTTTGTGTTGTGTTGGGATCGGGGGGGAAATTTGGCTGCGTCCTATTGTGGGTATCCTTCCGCATTTGCGTGATAGAGTAAGGGAAACCGCAGGAAACCTTACCCGGAAGGAGCGGGCGAACGTCAACTTGAAACGTATGCGGCCTTCAGTAACATCGGTATACGATGTCCTGCATTTTTGAGATGTGGGTGTGTGTGTGTCTGTTTTTATGTTAATATATACTTATGGGAAGATAGAAAATAAACATACATATACATACAAATTATAAAATATTATATAAATATATAAATTCATATATAAGCATTATATATTTAGGAAGGAAGTCGGGAGTTTAGGAAATACCTACTGCTCGCTATTCGTCCGCGTCTAATTCTGGTATGTACCATATGTGGTCATGGTCGATGAGGATGTGTTTAGGTAGTCTGTGTGAATATTTGAATGTCAGGTCGCTCGGAGCATTGTATTGTCCTATGTCTCGTATGAGTGGATTTTTACTAAGTGTGAGTGATTTGTAAAAGCGTTCAGTCAGTCTGTGTGTGAATTCGTATAGAGTCGGAATTTGTTCTCGTTCGTGTAATCTCTTCAAGTTTGTTCTGAGTCTCGTGTTGTATATGATTTTAATGCAGAGATTTTGAAGTGTCTGTAGTTTCTTGTGGTCTGTGTGTGAGATGCTGCTCCATACGGGAATCGCATAAGAGAGTACCGGACGAATGAGCGAGTAGTAGACGAGGAGTTTGGTTTTGGGAAGTAGCGGACTCCGTCTATTGAAAATTGGCTTCATCATGCCGATCGCTTGTCGCGTCCGCGTGTGCATCTTTGCTTGGTGAGATTTCCAGTTGAGGCGGGAGTCCATGGTCAGGCCGAGATATGTCACTTCCTCTTTCCATTCAATGCTGTGTCCTCCCATTTCGATGTTGAAGTCAGGTGTTTTATTTACACGTTTTCTCGTGAACATGATGGCTTCGGTTTTCGCCTCGTTCAGTTTCAGGCGCCATTTTTTGTAGTACTCTACGAGCTCGTCGAGCGCCCTCTGTAGGTAAATAGCGGCCATGTTCGCTTTCAGCGAGGAAACATATAGTTTGACGTCATTTGCGTAGATAGACAGATTGCATCTCTCGTCTCGGGGGATGTCGTAGGTGAACAGAATGAAGAGAAAAGGTCCCAGTAAACTTCCTTGCGGCACGCCTTTTGGAATCTCATGCATTGAAGATAGCACGTTCCTTATGAACACTCTGAACGATCTATTCTTTAGGTATTCCTGTATCAGTCTCGTTAGTTATATGGGCGTATTAGTGCGGTGCAGCTTATGCACGAGCCCGTCTATCCATACGGTGTCGAATGCCTTCTCTAGGTCGATGAGCGCAGCAGCGGTGAAGCGATGTTCGTTAAATTTTCTTGCGATGTATTCCGCTACTCTGGTGAGTTGATGGGTCGTGAAGTGCCTCTTTCTGAAGCCGAACTGCTCGTCTGGCAAAGTCTTGTTGTTGTCGTGGTGTGGGACAAGCCTGTTGAGTATAATTTGTTCAAATACCTTGCTCAACGTAGATAGTAGGCTAATTGGCCGGTAACTTGTCGGCTGCGTTCTATCTTTATTCGGCTTTGCGAATAGCAGCACGGTCGCCGATTTCCAAATCTGGGGAAAATGCCCAGTCATGAGGCAGGCATTGAACAATTTTGTTGTGTAGATGATGGCTTTTTGAGGGAGATGTTTGAGTAAGATGTTGTGAATTTGATCGCTTCCCGGCGCCTTGTTTGTTCTCAACCGCCTGATTGTGACAGCAATCTCGCTCGGCGTAGCAAAATGAATTATGATCACTCTGTGTTACCGTAGGCAACAAAGAACGACCTCACCGCGCACCGCTTCGGACTTCTTGGTTTGACGCCGACGGGATTTGATTTAGTCGAAAAGTGTTTAGAATTTTAAAATAAGTAAATGTGACTTAAATAATGCATTTATCCAATTTAACCGGACATGTTATTTTCAATGTTTAAATGTTTAAAAATGTTACAATTTAGAAGGAATGCACGAAATGCAATATGTTCTGTTCCATATTGCTTCGCATGCCACGTAAAATACCAATAATGAAAATATTGGCATACCGGCCACACGAGGTATTTCATATTGGAGCGACACGTATTAAAAACATTTAGATGACTTAGCGAAAATATAATGCAAGTTAAACATTATATGCAAGTATCGTTCCTTTCTCATAATTCGTGACTCGGCTCGCGTTTTGGTTCGCATATGTACACGCACTATTAAACGGCCTCCGTGGTTGTGTGGTTAAATATTTTTTTTGATTTGTGTTATTTATCCATTTGTTGAAACAATAATATATAGTAGTAGTACCTACCAAGTACCTAAGACCATCATTCACAATCTAAACCTAACATCGAATTCCTTTAGTCGAGTTTGGTGACCAGATGTTAATAACCAGGTTCTTCCATCCCTTCTTCTTCCTCCCTCCTCCCCCTATTATTATTCACTAAATCTTTATTGTTGGGCGCAGCTGAGACTGTTTGTGTTGTAATAAAAATATTTTTTTTAAATCCTTAGAAATAATCTCTTAAAATAACATTTTGGAAAATCGTAAAAAAAATTGAATATTAATTTCTCGTACGTATTAAAGGCATGCTGTTGCCTCTTTCTCGCTAAACGCAACTATTGTCGGTTTTCGTCTAAACGAGACACCATAATATAAAATTGCTATTTTTTTCAAATTGTTTTCCAAACTTCAAATTGGATAAACAGAATTTTTTTTAAATTCATGCCAAACATTACTTCTGAACTACTTACTTTAAGTTCGTTGCTTTGTAAAGGACCCATAACTCTAACATAAAAATATTAGCCAAAAATCCTAAAGATTTTAAATGGGCACCGATAAATTTTATTCTTCAAATAATTTTATCTTATTATTCAAGAAAACAGTGAGTTACGAAAGTATTTTTTCATGAAAATGATAAGGACTCTATCGCGCTTGTATCGGGACTCGTAAAATGTTTATGTCGGTTTAGTTTTATGACTGTTACTTTGGTACTTTGACATACGGAATACAAATGAGTCTAAAAAACCTCAAAGTTATCGTTTATCAAGTTTATCTTGTCAAAATTACAAGGAATCCATAATATTCAGTAAATTTTTCACTGGCTTTATTATTGAATAGCTTAAAAATATATTATGAACTTTTTCCGTTCACATTAATAGCATTACCAGTAAGGGATTACAAATGCTTGGATTTATTCTCAGAATCGCTAAAGACTTTAATAACATAAAAACTATAAAATTACTATACACGTCTCTGGTTAGAAGTCAGGTTGAATACAATGCAACCATTTGGTGTCCTCATTTAAGCTCTCATTATTTACAAATTGAAAAGATTCAAAATAATTTTTTACCTTTTATTAATTTCAAAATTAGTATTCCTATTATTGAAATCAATTATGTCAATTTACGCAGTAAACTTAACTTATTGAAATTATCTGAAAGGCGAAAAATATTTGATCTCCTTTTATTATATAAAATTTTTAATTTAAGGTTAGACTGCCCTGACACTATAAACTTGCTATCTTTACATATACCTCCAAAATATACTAGACGGAATATTTTATTCTACAACAATAACTTCGCTACGAATTCTGTGTTAGAAAGAATACATAGGTTGGGCAATGAACTAAGTGATGTCGCTGACATATTTAATTTAAACTTCAATACATTTAAAGCCAAATTAGTCCACCATTTTTTAAATGTAAATAATGTATGAGAAATCATTATATTTTATTTAGATTTTCTATTGTTTGTTTTATACTGTTGTTAAAAATGAAATTTGTAATTTTTATGTACTTAAAAGCCCAATAGGGCGTCAATAAATAAATAAATAAATAATAAATAAATAAATATTATATATTATAATATAATAAGCAGTTTGAATAGCATTACAGTGGACGTGTGGGTGAACACCAAAATGAAAACGAGGACGACGTTTTCAGCTAGTTAATCGTTTTATGAACTGCGATTCTCGCGGTTCGGTGCCATAAACGCAAAAGAAACCGAACTACAAATGTTTAAATATGCTGAGTCACATATTCTTGAGGAGTATGAATTCTATTTGAGGAATAGTCCGTTTGTACCGGGTACCGCCGCCCTGGTAACTTTTGTTTAAATATGCTGAGTCACATGTTCTTGAGGAGTGTGAATTCTATTTGAGGAATAGTCCGTTTGTACCGGGTACCGCCGCCCTGGTAACTTTTGTTTAAATATGCTGAGTCACATATTCTTGAGGAGTGTGAATTCTATTTTACGAATAGTCCGTCTGTACCAGGTACCACCGCCCAGGGAACTTTTGTTTAAATATGCTGAGTCACATATTCTTGAGGAGTTTGAATTCTATTTTACGAATAGTCCGTCTGTACCAGGTACCACCGCCCAGGGAACTTTTGTTTAAATATGCTGAGTCACGTATTCTTGAGGAGTATTAATTCTATTTGGGGAACTTAAGTTGAATAACCAACACTTATGTCGACACAAGGGTTTTGCTGCGTTTGGTCACTTATCACGGGTGTCCGGTTTCAAGAGGTGAGGTTTGTTCTGGGGGGTGGTTGCGTCTTAACGTAACGGGCTAAATCGGGAGAACTCGATTGGTAGAGACCCTTTGACCTTTCGAGCTGGACCCTTGACCCATGCACCGCTAGAGATGGATTCATACGTCTGTTTCCTGGACATACTGACCTCCAGATACCCACCTATCATACATTTTCTATTTCCGGAACTTTTCTTTCTTTCTTTCTTAAAAAACCACACAGCACTCTCCAAGAACATCCCCAAAGATGACATAAATTATACTGGAATTTCTTTTATTATTGGTCATTTTATTATTGGTCAACTGTTCGATCAGCAACATCATCAGCTGTAGGCAGACTGATAGAACCTAAGCGCAAACCAAATACTAAGTTTGGTGATCGCGCTTTCGGAGTATCTGTCGTACCCTTAAATTAAATATACCATTCCTAAGAGAAAGTCCAGTTATATTCAATTTTTCAATTAAGTCCTAAATCTTGTATCTAAATTTCGCCAATAAACAATTAGATAATGTTAATTAAGTGTTAATCTCAAGTGACCTACCAGGTAAGTATTGTACTGTATATTTTCTTCATAATTAGTTAAGTAATAACATAGATCACTCTAGAAATGTATAATAAGTTTGTACAGCGCCCTTGAGGTGATTTTGAACAAAAACAACGCTATACAAGTCATCCAATTATTATTATTATTTTTATTTAGGGTCTCTTGTGTGAAGTTAACGTGAAAAAAAAAAAAAAAACAATGTAAAATTATTATTATTACTGTTTTTCTCTCTTCGTCTATGATCTCTGATCTCAGAACCTTCATCCACATCAATCAAAAAAGTCATGACGTGATACCATCAGATATATTATATTACAATATTCAAGTCGAATACCTTGTTGATTCTTGGTAGTTTCTAACCATAGAATAGAGATTCCTTATTCTATGTTCTCAACACTCTACGATAGTCTCTACTGCTCTGTCTTGTTGTAACAGCGCACGTCTCCTTATAGCCAGTCGAAGTGAAGTTGTCTTGGAAGTCTCCGTGTCTTAACATTCGCAATTTCACCGGGAATTTCATTAAGTCGTGTGAGTTTTGCTTTGGCGGTTTATCTACTTCGAGCGCATTTTCTCTAAAAGTTCTCTATTCAGTTAGACGGGAAATTTCCAGTCATTCTAGTAAGTAAAGTTGCATCATATAATTTATATTGTTATTTATGTATTTGAATTTCTTAATGGCAAATAATATTCAAATATTAAAAAATCAGGGAACAGGTTCAACAGAATTTTTGTTGAAATATGTTGAAAGACAGAGTAGGAAAAACCTTGCTTCGTGTCCTAAAATCACAAGTTTAATTAGAAACTAGCGCAGACCCTTGAATAATCACAGGATTTTTGAATTATTTTTTTATAATATTTGTGAAGTTGAAAAAAATTATAAAATATTTTTAAAAATAAATTATTTCATGATAAATGAACTTCGAAAACAAATGTTCTAATACATTTTTTTGTTGACAGATAGAAATTTACCTTTCGATTGACCACCGTTAAAAAACTTGAGAAACAATCAAATCTGTCAAAAAAGTGAGCAAAAGAAATACAAATTTCAAACACAGGATTGTTAATAAATTAATTATAAAAAATCTTTATGACTGATTCTGGGTAGGTACCTACTTTATCGCTTGTCTGAATTGTTCCAACAATCAGTTCCAATTTCTAAAATGACACTTAAAAGCAGAGCAAGAACGTGAATAATTTCACGCGAGAATACCGCACAAAACTACCGCACATCATCACAGATAACCTGAATTAGTATGTTTGATCTTACAACATAAGTATAAGTCAATCAATTAGATTTGATGCAAATGCATGTAGGTACGTTTGACAGTGAAAAGTTTCCTTGCGAAAACTCACTCACAAACAGCCCTTATTCTTGCTTAGCTCTTCCTAAATTTTGTTGGCAAAAACGGGACAGCAAGTTTATGTATCTTGATCGAAATTGAATGTTCTAAAATTTCTATAAAAAGTCACTTGATAATTTTCACGGCGTGTTTTTTATTGTTTTTAAATGAAATGTTCCTCGATTTCATTGGAATTTTCTTTTCTTAATTCAAATAACGGGTTTCAAACAAGTTGCTTGCAAGCAATGTATATGTAAAGAAAAATATAATTTTCTTTAATTCAAGGCAATGCCGAGCTTGTCTCGTCATTGTGGCTGTGTGTGTCGTGGACTGTCACTGGCTGGATGTGCGCCACAGTACCTACACAGTCGACTCGATATTTCGTAATCTATGGTTTAAGACATAGTAAAAATAATCTATAGGTTGTGACAATGCAGATTGATGGGAATAATTTCAATAATTGGTAATTGCTATCGTGATTGTGATTAAGGAATTGATAAAACAATTAATAACATTAAATGTCGTTTCTTTCCTTACAGGTAATGTTTTGTTACTGAATGCTTTTATTTATGTAAATCTTGTGAGATTAACAAAATAAACTTCTTCTTTCATTACAGAGAAACTCAATTGTGTTTTAATTGACTGTGTCGTTCAAATCCCAAAGAAAATATCATTATATATATGCGTAACTAAACTCGTAAACTACGTAAAAACCCCCGGGACTTCAACTACACCTTGAAAATAGGCATTAAAATAATGCTCATGTGTGAGTAGGTACTGTGTTCATATCAATTTTGCTGAAATATCTACATATTTTGTACCGAATATCTTTATTGCCGATAAAATTTTCACCATTTTTGAGTTTTGTACTATGAAAGTTAGCTAATTATTATTGTTTTTTCAATTGAAGAAAGTAATGGATAATAGTTTGTGCTGAAAACAATTAGTGAGCTGAAATCCTGACCTAAAATTTTCCGCAGAACGTTTAGTGAAACTTTCGAATCTCTAGACTCTGCAGTGTTCCGTTTACGAGTTTTAAGTCGAACAGTCAAACACAGGACGACAAAGTTTTAGAAATATTGTATTAATTTCAGTTTTCAATTTAACTTGTGTGTTCCAATTATTAGTCCTTCCAATAATAAATAAATATTACAACGCCCGAACATCATCAGCTGTTCTGAGATTAGAAAAAACTTTATTAAAGTTATGAAAATGATGAACAAAGTATTTTTATTGAAATATTGGTTTCGCTTGTAAACTAGTAGGTGGATTTAAAAATATCTTTGGTAAATCACTCTTAATATTTAAAGAAAGCAAGACAAAAATATATATTACAGTAAATAATAAAACAAAATACAGAAAAAAACAGAAAAGTTCCAATAAACTACTTTTCAGTAGTTTGTCGATGGCAACTTTTCACATAAAAAATATTGGAAAAAGATAAAACTTATTTTACTTAATGACAACAGTGATAACAATAAAAAAATTTGTTTTAAAAATATAAAAACATATACACAACAGTGATAGTATCTACCAATAGTTTGTATTAGACTCTGATACAAACTATTTCTTTCAGCGAGCCAATTTTTCAACATAATATTTGTTTTTACATTTGTTCATTTTTTTTATTTCAGCAGGTAACATATTTAAGCAACTAGGTATCATGTAGTCCAGTGTTCTTTGTCCATATTTTTTTAAATGCTTAGGTACAATTAGTCCTTCATTTAACGTAAAACGAGTATTGTAAGTGTGGTCCAGTCTATTTATGTATACAGAGCTATTTATATGCTGAAATATAATTTTATACTACAGAATTGATCTTACTGAAAAAATTTTAAGATTCTGATAAAGCATAAGCAGCAAATTATCTATAAAGGTGAGGTACTTATAGTGGATAAAGGTGAAATGGCTTCTCTGCTATATTGTTCACCCTGATTTCATAGATTCCACTAAAATAATCGTTAACTCTTTAATGTTGGGATTTAATTAACGCGGTTTATATATACCGAGTTGCGTGAACTGCATTCCACTGGGAACGATTGCGAACTGAAGCCCGGGGGAGGAAATTGAGAGAGGGGAGAGGGACAAAGGAATAATTTATTTCCATAGCAAAAGCCCAATTCCTCATAAACTAAGGCAATTCGCCCTTATTGGCGCAAACAATTAATAAGCATAATTATAAAAAATACTACTTCGTTTAAACTTTACAATAAGAAAAAAATGTAATATAGCTACCGTGAATTGAAAATAACGCACATACTTACAATTATAAATTTCGAGCTTTTTGTTTCTATTTCATTCTACGTAGCAGTACCAACACATTGATAGTAAGATAGGCAACTTGATGGCATAATGTACCTAGAAAATTTTATATATTTATTTTATTTTACGAAAACAGTATACAAACCAATACATTGCATAAGCGATAAAGAAAATTACAAAAAAAATTGGCATATGGCATATACATGTGGGAGAAAAGGGTTATGCGTGGGTAGCTAATGTTACAGATTAAATATTACTTCGTGCTTGAAATTGTTGTAGGCCATGTGGAAAATATCCACATTTCCTGTGAGGCACTTAATTAACCTAGTGAGTCTTTCCAGGGGCATCACCATCAGTTAGTTAGTGATGCATCTAGGAAGAATCAAAAGCCGGTGTTGGCGGCCTCGCGAGAAATTATCCGGGACATAGATTCGAATTTTAGCCAGAATGTCTGTTACAAAATATATTTATGTTCGCAATTTCACCAATGAAGAAACTGGTTCTTGTGCTTGGTGAGAGAGTTATACTAATTATAAGAAAAATAGAATCATTATGCTATCAGTAAGTATATATATGATAGGAACAATATATAAAGAGACAAAATCTAAATACAGTGGAGATGAGTATAGACTGATAATAAATATCAATGAAGGGAAAAACAGGCAATTATTTAGTTGATTATTTCTGAAAGAGTAACTTTAGTTTTAGTTTAAGTATGTTAATATCCTTTAATTTCTTTATTTCGATCGGAAGGTTGTTGAAATACTTTATTCCTAAATATTTATAGTTATTTTGCATTTTTTTGGTATTACATTTTGGAATTTTGATATTGTATTGATATCTTTTAGATAAGTGGGTTTCAAATTTTTTGATTATATTATCTTTATAAATTTGGATAATTGCATTTTTCTTGAATATATCTTCTACTCGGGGCACCCCGAAATCTGTAAATAGCGTTTCTGTTGGATACGTGGAGGGTTTCTTAAGGATTACTTTGAGGATTAGCTTCTGGACCACTTTGATCGGTTTCAGAATCTTATTGTATGACCCCCCCCATCCAATAATTCCATATTGAATTAACGATTGGATTAGTGGTAGTATACTCTTTTTAGGTTATTTCTTTTTAAAATATTCTATTCTTATGAATATGTATACACACTTTCTGATACGCTTGACCAATTCACATATATGTCTTTTCCACTTCATATGTTGTTCTATTATCACTCCGAGATATTTAATTTCTGATACTGAGTTCAATATTGAACATCCTTGGATACATATGTTTTTATTACATTTGTTATTGTGAATAATTATTTGAGTGTTAGGGAGTGTTTGTAGTTTGTTAATTGAGAAATGTATATAGTATGTCTTGTTAGTGTTTAATGAGAGAAGATTTGTATCAAATCATTGTTTCAATGTGTTCATGCTATTATTTGCTTGTTCGTTTACTATATTCCAGTCGATCCCATTCACTATGATAGCTGGACATTATTGATAATAAACCGTTCAGAAGCTTATATTACAGTACAGTGCGACATCCCTCCCAGAACTAAGGCTGCAGATACCCAGCATTCCTAAGAATGATGCTGTAAAAACCAAACTCTCTCCTGTAGAGATATAGTAATTTTTGTATTTTCTCTACTCTAGTACCTACACGGTATCCTCTGGTCCCCATAACTGAGATCCACTCTAGAATATTCCGCACCAAACTAAAATAAAACTGCCTTATAAATGCAAGGTTGGACAACTTCTTTGAATTATTTATGCCAAAAGCTGACATCTTTGTGACTGATTTAATTTAAATTTAATTGAATTAATAGTTCTTATAATTTTTCTGTTTTTGATATTGACAATTTATGGTGGAATTCTTTTAATGAATGAAAAAGTAATAATTAACAAAAATAGTGAAAAATAAAAAAGATAAAGATTCAAGACGGTCGTAATTAGACATAACATTATCCGTATATTTACACGTAAGTGATGTTTAAAATTCATTATTTTTCAAAGCCTGTATTTTTAACATTTTTTTCTAAGAATTCGTAATTATGTTGAAACGAAGTATTGTTATTGTTAATTATGTGTAATAAAAGCGAGGCGTAAAAGTAAATATTTATCATAAATGTTTATCAAGTTCACGTATTAAATTGCATAGAAACCAATTAGCTCATGTTGGGGATGGTTATTTTTCAAAATAATATATTTGAACAGACGGAATAAAAGTTGTTTATATATTTTTTTTATTTGTTCACTTTACACATTTTCAAGCTAATAATTATATTACACGTTCACTCCTCCGCACATCAGAGTAGTTTTGTAACACTAATATAAATAATAAAAATAATATTTTTTAGATGATTTGTAAAGCCCTGTTTTTGTGCAAAATTACCTCAAGGGGCTGTCATGTGTTGTGGTTTAATTTTATTTAAATTAACATTTTCATTTAAAAAAAGTATTTTTCTGAAAAAATAAATAATTAAAAATAGTCCCGTTGATAAAAGGATTTAGAATTCCAAAATCTCGAGGTGTGCCACAGATCAGGTTTTTGTAATGTCAGTTTAACTGTCAATTTGACAGTTTTATTGTTTAAAAAATTTGTTAAATAACTTTTTAATAGGTATCTAAAAAAAAATCAACTTCTACAAGAAAATTCCAGAAATAACATTTTTGAGTCTAAGAAGTTGGAAGCCGATCTAAATAGAATCTGTAAGAACATTTAGATAACAACCTACCATCAAAAATGTTTTTAAATTGAAAATGATCTCTACTTTCCTGGAAAATTACATGTCACAGTTCGAAGCAATTTTATTGGCACCGCATCAAGAAACACTTTATGCCTCTATCTTCTCTCCATTTCCCCTCCCCCAAACCTCCCTTCGTTCAACCCAATCATCAATCTTCTTGGGGTAGTTTTACCTGACGTGGACGCATTCAACAAAATAAACCTCCGATTTAGGAAAATGATCAGTTCTGAGGGATGCTCATTGGCTTCTATAAATAGAGGGAGGGAAACTTTAATTAGAAATCGATTTAATATTTTTAACCTCATGAGATTCAACCTCTACGGAACCCTTGGGACTATGATTTCGTATAGTTTTTAGATTATTAAGAAGATCTTAGAAACTAGAGCAAAGAAGTGGTTGAATTAAGATAAGTAGTAGTAGGCCAGTATTCAGTTCTGGAAATTAAACATGACTTAATCGTTTTCAAAAACATTGGTGATCTCTCACTGACTCTTTGGAGTAGAGAAAGTTTCTTTGTAAATAATGTGGCATCCACTAAAAGTTGTAAGAGAAGGTAGGAAATCGGAGAAACATCGGGAAAAAAGTACCTGGCTTGAAAGATCTGTTCACTGAACATGGCTTAATCTATTTCAAGCAACGCGCATTGTTTCGATTTTGAACTAAATGTGATATCTTCTCTGATATGAAGTTCAAATAAACAAAAAATTATATGCTAATATTGAAATACCATTTGTAGAAAAACAGGCAAAATTGAATTATTAATTTGTCTCTCTTTCGCTTTAATTGAATTACCCCCAGCTCACTTCCAACAGTATAAAGCAATATAAACACGTAAATTAATGGTCAGTTACAGTTGGACATAGCTTAAGGTCACCTCATAGAAACATAATTTGCAGTATTTTTTTACACCTCGGATAATATAATATTTTTTTAAACGTGTTTCTCAAAAAAGTAGAAGAATTGTAAATTTATTGAGAAGACAAATATTATTTCAATTGATTTCTCCCTTTTGTAACTAGCTTTGTATGTTTGTTGTTAATAAATAAAAACCACAAAAATCCTAGATCAATAAGAAAATTACTTTTAGTACTAACATTGCTAAGCAATGTTGTTAGTTACTCTCATAGAGAGTTTAAGAAAATGTCACTATCGAAGTAATAAATCATTTAGGCTTACAAACTCGAAACTACCTATGATAAATTAGGGTGTATTGGGAAAAATTCTTACCCAATGCCTGTTTATTAAATAATAGTGATGGTCTAACGGAATGTTTGATAGTTAGCTGGTTACAAAGTTAGACTTTCCGAAATTTTAATTTTGGGTGACAGAGCATTATTTACCTGATCACCTCCACACTCGGCACAAGCTCGTGCAAAGGGTAACTAATGTTTTTATATAATATATTTTATTTATGTATCTCTACGATATCTGTAAAAACAAAGATAGGAATTTTATTTGTAATAGATAATTATAATGATGCTTGAAGCCATTTGACAGGTGTCCTTAATAATCAAGCGTTAGTAATGATTCTGGGCGGCGCCGGCCTTGGGCCAGCAATCGCGTTTATCTCTTCTTTTATCAGTATTTTACATGAATAACCTCTTTTACTCATTGGCCTCCGAATTGTTTGGCTAAAAAATTGTCCTTCACATCCGAATTAATTTTGTACCAAAAGTTTTAAGTGCAGTGGTGTACTAAATCTTACACAACTTTTAAACTAAACATGCAAACGAAACAATTTTTTTTTTAATTTACTTGTGCATTGAATCAAGGTATGTAAAAAATTTATGCATTGTTTAAAAAAAAAAAAATATGATTAAACGAGGATATGAAATTTTTTTTTTTCAAAAATCTTTATTTTTTCTTAATTTTTTTATAATTGGATTAAGAAAAGTTGTACATTAATCATACTTATTACCATAATATATATTTTTTGCCATTGAGGCTCTTGTTAGCCGCCCACCATGCGTTTTACGAACAAGCTTGTCAATTCCCGAACCCCACGCCATTTTGAAAAAATTCAATGAAGCTGAAATATAACAAAATTTCAATCGTAAATATCATGAAAAAATTGTAAGAACGGAGTCCTGCCAATTAATAATAAATAAATGCTTAATTATCTACAAAGCGATTGGCATTTAAAATTTTAAACACAGATGTCAGTAATGTATCCCTTTTTCGTTTTTAAGCCGACAGACATCGTACCCGCGTCGTTTGAGGCCAATGGGTTAAAATATTTTCTAAAATACCACAATTTATTTAGATAATAAAATTATGAAGAATTCAGAACGATTTTCAAATATTATCTACAATAAATTTTGTAATCAATACTCAAGTCAAAACAAAAACAGCGTCACCATAGTAATTATATTTGGGTAGCAATTTTTTTTTAAGAATGTCCAGTTCATAAATAATAATATTTGTATAAGGGTGCAGATAACAATGGTTGTTTCAAAGTTTCTTCAAATCGCCAAATGATGAGATAACCATGCAGAATTATTAATTAATAGGTTTTTCTTCTACAGAAGTACGCAAGTATCATATTCTCATGTTGTGTACTCACGTCGCTACTGAAATCACGAGACACTCGACGCCACCAATCATTGTTGAATTCTTAAAACTAGAATGCTTTCAAAACCTCAAACAGTTGCTGAAGCTGTCATTTTTATATATTGTCTTCTCTTTCTTTGTTGCTTGTTTCATTCCTAGCATTGACCTTAAGAATATGAATTGTTACAAAATGTCTGATACAAGTATCGCCATCCTTAAAGTCTCGTTGATGTGAGTGGGATAAAGCTCGCCCGGCTGGTCGCGCCAGGCAACAGGCGTCGCCGACGGTTTTCAAAATGTCAACAACATGCGCCCACATACGAACCTTGGCGCAAATGTATGGCGGTAGTCGCCAAGATATTTGAATCTTCGAGTATCAGATACTTGCGTATCCTTGTCGACGAAGGGCCTTACTCATAGCTGTAAATGTCAATACGAACGACATCTTGTTTGTCAAATATAAATACACAGTGCTTGATTAAGTCGTAATAATTATTAGTTTGCTGAGATTCTGTTAAGCAGGAGAAGATATTATCTTTCAGGTTGGCGTTCGAATCTTAAAATTTGCATTTGCAAATATTTAAACTGTTTTTAACACAATTCCCCGGTGTTGCTTAAAGCTAAATAAAATTAGTTGTTAAAAACTAATTTATTTTATAATTTCGTGTAGTTTATTTGAATTTATTTTTTTCACTTCTTCATTGCTCAGGGTCAAAATTAAAGTACAAACAAACAAATACGAACGATTATTTCTATCAGAATATTTAATTAAATTAATTAAAATTTTAGTCGGTGGTTGGGTCGTTTGTGAACATATGTTAATTATTATATCCAGTTATTGTTTGTTTTTTTCAGTTGTTTCAGATTTGGATTTCAGTGACGCCTTGCTGAAAGCCTAGAATTTACTAATTAATTAATAGAAGAAAACGGGTTGTACACAAAAATGCCAAAATATGCAAAAATAGAATCCTTAAACAAGCAATAGAATATCCAAAATATTATGTCAATTATGTTTAATTTATTTTTTATTTATTTTGGTACAATAATTTACATTTCTTAGTACAATTTAGTAATGTTGGCCTCACTGGGTGGCTTACCCGTGCTGAGACCTCCACTTTGCAAAAAATGATATGTATTTTGTATCTTTAATTTACGAAGGGGGAGGGGTTACACAAAAGGAAAATAAACAATGATAATTTTTATCATTTTGAAATTTTACGGAGACGCTATAGTCTGTATACTGTACAGTATCCAACATTTGGTAGATTCAAGATGCATTCGAAGAGAGTTAGTAAGTTAAAAAAATCATTTGTAAACTAAGGTGTGAAAATAAATAGTTTCACTGGCTATCTGGATAGGTGGGACACGTATTCGGTATTCAAATTTATAATAATGTTATTATGATTAAAATGTTGGTTTTCACAGACATTATAATATTCTTTTTTTCTCATCCCCGCTTCCATTGCGAAAAAAAATCCCCAATATGGTGATACACTTTCATCAGATCCAAAGTATAACTTTTGTTACTTGAAAGTTTAAAAGTCTTCCGTGTTAAGTTCACAAAGATAATAATTTATTCATTATAATTTTGTCTACTGAAGTTTTCCGAGGGTGTTTGTTTTTATCAAGAAATGTTTTACTAGCATTTCTCCGAGGGGTAGATAAAGATAATATATTATCCAATAACTATTATTTGGATGCGAACAAGTTTCTCCCCTCCTTCCCCTCGCGGTGTGCGGTGGTTCAATCCGTTTGGCAATTATTGTAAAAGCAAAGAATGTATTATCTCCATGATCGATTATTTGATAATACAGAATTTATTAACCACACTCGTTGGCATCTTAATCGTTCTACTGCCAAGATTTCTATTGATTTATATGTAATAATAAACCCGATTAAGATAAATACATCTATTTAAAAAATTGCAAGAACACTTTTATACGTTCTTTTACAACTGTTTAATGTTCTGTTGCAAAATGCCCAGGTATAATGATAAATTTCATATTAAATTAAGAGCGTAAACTAAGGGGTTTATGTTTTTTAGTTGGTTGTAAATTCAGTACTTCGGTCTCCGTCAAGTTAAAATTTTGATCATCCGTGATGTGAGCTAGTTTCAGTCGATCGATGGATATTGTTTTGTCATTGTCTTTGTATTTTATCTTAATCACAAACTTTTATTTAGCCGTTTAAAAACTTGGTACAGTTTTTCGTGGGATATTTGTAAATCCTTCTAACAGCGTCCGTCTGTACTTTCATCCGATGCTGTCGCTAAATTTTTGAATATAAAATTCGTCTTGTCTCCATAATGTCTGAATGTTGCAGGTCGAATTTCGTTAAAATGTTGTCAAATGAGTTTTACAAAACTACTAACATATTTATTTGATTGCTGCTTTTGGAATAGAAATTCTCCTGGTAGACGTATTAGTTCTCCATAAACCATCTTTGCTGATTCCCATTAAAGCTGTCGGAAAAGATTCCGTCCATCGATCGTTTTCGTGACATCGGATCGTGGCTTTTTATTGACGATTTAGATTGTGTTTTTTGCGATTGTTTCTGCTTCTTGATTTTCCATGGAAAAAGCTTCTGGCCACCTTGTGAATTTATTGACACATATAAAACATCCTTCTGAGCTTTGTAGTATAATTTTATCGAAATGTAAATGCACGAATCGTAAAGTAGGCGATGTAAATATTCCAAAGGCTGTTGAAACATGTCTGGTGAGTTTTTTTCATTGAAATTGAAGACATTCTCGTGTCCATCTTCTACTTTCTACAGTATGTTTTAATCAATGGCCAAACAAATCGTTCAGAAATAAATTAAACTGTTATTTTTATAAGCAATAATTGTTCGCCTGAAACACTCATCCACATTGAAAAAATCTCCTGATAAAAAATACATGACGCCAACGGGACTCGAACCCGTGTCCATTCGATTTCCGGTCGAAAGCTCTGACCACTGAGCTATGGGGGCTTATTTCTTACCCGAGAAAATATTCAATATATGCTAGTGTTTCATTCAACAATTACTGCTTTTTACATTTTTTTTTTCACCTGAGAACAACCAACTTTATTTTTATATGAGAAAGGCATTGTAAGTGCTAAATCTCTCACTAGATGGCGTTGATACAAATTGTATACATTTTTTAGGTGAAATACTTGGACTTGTCAAATATTATTTATTATTTTTTTGATAAATTAATGTTTTAAAGACAAGATTTTATTTATGCATAGCACAAAGGATAACAATTATTTTTATAAGCAATAATTGTTCGCCTGAAACACTCATCCACATTGAAAAAATCTCCTGATAAAAAAATACATGACGCCAACGGGACTCGAACCCGTGTCCATTCGATATGTCCATTGTCCATTTTGTTCAAGTTGGTTGTTCTCAGGTGAAAAAAATGTAAAAAGCAGTAATTGTTGAATGAAACACTAGCATATATTGAATATTTTCTCGGGTAAGAAATAAGCCCCCATAGCTCAGTGGTCAGAGCTTTCGACCGGAAATCGAATGGACACGGGTTCGAGTCCCGTTGGCGTCATATATTTTTTATCAGGAGATTTTTTCAATGTGGATGAGTGTTTCAGGCGAACAATTATTGCTTATAAAAAAAATTGTTATCCTTTGTGCTATGCATAAATAAAATCTTGTCTTTAAAACATTAATTTATCAAAAAAATAATAAATTAAACTGTATTATTCATTCCAGGTGTGATAAATTGTGGATCGAGTTGAAATAGATAAGAAATAGATTTTGTAACGTCGCAATAAACAAATATGTCGGTTCCAGGTATTTGTTTAAGTTTTGGTAATAACTCATCGTGTAGAAATGTCTTTATTTCTGGGTCATTCAATTGATCTGCCGATATTGCTGCCTATTCAAGTGGTTCTTCGATCGATTGTATTCTGGGAAGTACGTCGGCTACAATTTTGTCTTTTCTAGATATGTGTCAAAAATCAGCGGAGTATTGCCCAATCAAATCAAGATGAAGAAATTGTCTTGAATTATATACATATATACATTTTTTTTTCTTTAAAAGAAAGACAAACATTCCCGGATTACGAATAACCTGACAATATTTGAAAATCTCCTACTACCACCACAGAAAGCTGAAAATGTTACTTGTGTTGTGATGGAGGACTTAGCCAGCCGAGGAATTGAACACACTACGCCTAGGTGGGACCCAAACGCGATGTCAACTCGGCCACCGACCGGTCTTCGGGCTTCGTGTGCTTGGAATATTTTACTGCGAGGTAAATGGCTAACAATTCTAAGCTCCATATTTTTCTTCCGTAGGAGTCACTTTAAGAAGAAATCCAATTGTTCCCATGCTCCATTATTTAATTGTTCGAAAACCGCTCCAACCGTGGTATCTGACATCGCATCTTTTTTTGGATGTGCAAGCTTTGCCGCACTAACATTGTACTCTTTGCACTTTTCAAAAACGTCAATACACTTTTTTTTTCAATACCAAAGATTGATTGCCTTTCGAATTTCCCTTAAGAAATTCGTTAAATGGCGCTTTTATTTCTGCTTCTTCAAGTATGAATCTCTTATTGCGGAAGGTCGTGTGCGATTTCTGATACATAAAGTTTCCTCTAATAACCTCTCAAATGCAGTTTCTAGATGAAGGATACATTCGTCCTCAGAGCAGATATCACAAGTAGGTCATCAATATATGCGTAAAATAAATCAAGTTCTTGAAGTACTTCATTGATGAATTAAATGAAATGGAGATGCCCAACAGCTTTTAAAAGGATGTGCAATCTGAATTAACATCATAGTTTTAAAAAAAAATCTTTGATTATTTATATCATTCGGGGACAAGTCTTCGTGGACGCTCCACTACTGGCTGTCTCGGCGTTGTGTGTATATGATATTTAATGTTATGTGTAACTGTTTGTATCGTTCCTCTCGGGGAAGTAATATCTGGGAACTTCAATAACAAATTATGATAAATGGATGTACCAACTATTATTTTTATCGACGGGATGCTGTTCGATGTTCCTCGGCCTGGTGCAGCAAGATTCGTAGTTATGTCTAAAAGATGTTTATTTTTCGCATCAACCAACAATCCGTAATGACGAAAAATCGCTACCAATTATGCATGCCGAATCTTGGCAAAATCATAGGTTTCATTTTATTGTAATTATACCATAGGTTGCAGCGTTTGTTGCATTTGATGGTGAAAGTACATATGAAGTTTTTTCTGAGCGTGTTGATATTTTGTTACGATAGTACACACAGAAATGTGGACCGGTGTTATTCAAGAATTGTATTTAAGAGTCCTTGTCGGTGACAAACATGTGGCAAGAGGAAGAGCTGACATCGTTGGCCGCCACCAGTGACTGCTCATTTTACCATTTATTGGCTTTTTACCAAAGCGTTAATTATACCAGCATTGGAGCTCTGAATGAAGTGCGTCTGTATAAATCTGTTGAGTCAATCTCTTGTCGAATTGCTGTTGAGATTTCTTGGCGCGTTGTGCCTCCACGTTCATTACCTCATTCACATATTGGCGCACAGATAATTTTTCTTTGGCGTCCGCCAGATTGGCTACTTTTTCAAGTGGGTATCTAGGACTATTTGTGTGGTGAGGAGTAAGCGTCTTATCCATAGTGTATTTAGGACATCATCTGAAATCGTAGTTCCTACGCGGCTCTGCAGGTGTCTAAGAATTTGAGAAGGCTTGCAATCTCCAATTTTTTCATGTTTGAGGAGGCGTCTGGTCATCTGTTCCTGGGTCGAACTCATTCTCTTGATTAATTCAATTTTTCGTAAGGTTTTTTTAGTGGATATAGTATTATGTCTCTCACCTCACTAGCATAACGTGTTTCTAAGGCTCCAAGAATATATCCGAATTTGGTTTTGTCCGTGATGACGCCAGCTGCCTTGAAACTTCGTTCAGCCATGCTGAACCACATTTCCGGATCCTCCGGGAAAAAGGTTGAAATTCGCACTGCTACCCGGTTAATGGAATTTTCCGCGGCACTTGACACGGTCGGTTTGGGATTCAATTAGTAACAGTTCACTAAAAACAAAGTTTGTAGAACCTTTTTGCAGTGACGTTCTGCACTTTGCAATGCACAATGTGGGATGTCGTTCATTTTATACAAAACTGCGGCGTCTCTACCAAATACCGTTTTTTAGAACGGGTTCACTAATGTGGGCGTAGGCTCCACTGTGGATGCTGCTGAAATGAAGGTGGTAATAGAGAAAAATATTAAAAAATATTAGTTATTAATGAAATTGACTTGAGTATATATTATTTATACACTGTTATGAAAACTACGCATGTTATCCAACGCAAATTACTTAAGTACACCAAGACTTAAATAGCAGATCTTGTTAATCACCGAGTTCGTTCTAGAAAATAGAAGTGTTGATCGGAGAGAAGAGCAGACGTTTATAAAGGTGCAGTGTATTGGAGAATGTTCCAGAACGTCTGGAGGTTTCCGGTCAGTGTAATCCAATGTATCGTACTTTATCGTCGGTAGTCGATTGTTTGTCGAGTCAGTTTTAGTCAGTTGCAAAGTTGCCGCAAAGCTGGGAGTCTGCAACAGGGCTGCCATGGGTCTCCCTTTTTCTCATGCTTCACGCATCTAACAAGAATATATTGCTAAGGTTATGACGGAGCCCTCAACGGTGCGTAAAATGCATAATAATAATATTATTTAATCATTGAAGAACATATATATCAATCTGTGTTTTTTTTTTGTCTTTCTTGTAACATCTAATAATTTCTTTTTCCCTAAAAATATAATCAAAGCGCGCCAATACACATGAACACCTAAACAAACAAGTGATTTATTTTTGAAGTATTATGCCATCTTGCGCTACCTTTTTTTAGCCAACGTTTCGGACAACATTACAGTGTCCATCATCAGGGCAGATGTGTTATGTTAAATTCTGTCCGAAAAGTTGGCTAAACAAGGAGGTAGCGCAACACGGCATAATATGCCGAATTTTATTGCGATCTAGATAATAATAATTGGATAATTTGTATAGCGCCGTGTTTGTGAAAAATCCCTTCAAGAGCTTAATCTTGGATAAACCTAGCCATTTTTTCCTCTATGAACTTTGTTACAAATCTAGGATGAAAATTCAATATTTTTTATAGTGGATTAACTTACTTAGTAATACCTCAAATTGTAATATCGAGGTTATTCACAAAAATGTGGCATTTGGCTGACGTAAAAAATGCCCATCTCGTGCGCGACCCCACTTACACAGCCTGGATTCTCACTGCCTCGTAAACTCTAGTCCGTCATCGATAGGCTATGATCCTCCCACAGTGAAATTATGCCCGCTGCATTCATTCCCCGGCGGGATTGATGAATGAGATCAACAGGGTGACGCTTGAGGCCCTAGACTGGCTTAATAGCCTAGCTGTTCCCTTTTGAACTCCTCCGCCATACGAAAGAAGAAAAAAAACGGTGCTACACAAATAATCGATCATTATTATTAAGAGTAAAGTTCCGGCAAGGCTGAGGTCCTGGATTGAAAACCTAATCTTTTTTTGATTTTTTTGTTTCATATTTCTTATTTTAGAATTGTTAATAACATATTCAATGATTAAATATTATAATGAGAGGTTTTGATAGTTAAATTAATCCACCATACAAATAAACGTTGCTTTCTAAAAACCTTGTTTATTTGATGTATTTGTTTCACCCGATGCCTAGTGGGTGCTGAAACTTGGTGATATGAAAACAAAATGTTTTATTTTTTTAGTAATTAATATATTATTGTCAAACGAAGAGAGCCTGAAAAAAATACTTTGGTATTCGTTTCAAATTAAATTACGGCGATTCAATAAAAATTATATGTTTAAAGAAAAATACAAAGTTTGACGCTGTGCGTGTGCACTGTGCATACAAAATCGTGAATAAGTTTTTCTTCCGTGTAATCTAACACTGTGAGCCGAGGTCGTTTTCCCGAGAACGCTAGTAAAATCAATGGATACTACCAACTGAAAATGTCGAAGCACGTCTTAAGGTGTACCTGGCATTTCAAATCCATTCACCTGAACCTAATCCTAAGCCCATTCCACGAAACATTTGATACTAAATGTTGATTTTATTACCTCAGATAATAGCTGGAATAACCGTCTAATCTCTTTTCATTGCTAATAAATATCTTTCCTTTGGTTTTCCTGATGAAAAAAACCGCAAAGGCAGCAGTAAATAACGCTAGGCCTTTTCGCTTTTGTTCTGTTAATGTATGAAAGACGGTTCCCCATCAGTCTTGGCCGTTATTTCTGCTTTGATTTATCATTTAATCCCCTATCTATCTCGACCTCACACACCAAAGTCGAGGAGTGTTGGATTATCAAAATGTCGTTAACATTACAATGATGAAGGTATGGCACCGAATACAGCACAGCGAAAAAGGCTGATGGCAATGTATTTAAACTAAAACAAACTAATCATCACGCCGTTTTCTTGCAGGGGTAGGCAGAGAGGGCAGACCGTTAAACAACTCTGTCTTGAGATACACACCTCGCTTCATTCACATTCAAACATCGTCTCTCTCATACCCATCTGTTAACTCTTGACGTCGCCCGACTCAAGAACTTGGTTCACTTCATTCTTCTACCATTCGCATTGGCGTCATATTATATTCTAAAACAATAAAAAAACGAAAATGGTCCAAGAAAAAAAATATTTACAAGTCTCTTTGCGAATAGGTTTTATGTTGTTGTGTCTCGGACCCAAACCGATATCTGAATATAAATTTGGTAAGCTCCTTCCGGGAACACCGCCAGAAGTCTTCAAGGGTCTAATTAACACTGCAAACCGCAATTACATAATTTATATAATATAATCAGGTTGGGACCTTTGGAGTTTTTCTGGCCTACCTTTAAAAAGCACAATAATCGTAGACAGAAACGCATGGAATTGCCCACCTTTATGGTTTGCTGTGCGCTATCCGCTTTTCACTATTCACTATACGCATTACGCAGTTTCGCTTGTTTAAAAAAAGTACACGAGAGTGCGAAATAAAACAAAAAATAAAACCGTGAGTAACCATTTCATGTTTAAGGTCGTTGGAATTACGCATTGCAATTTTTCCTTAATAATCCTATAGCAGTGGACATGGATTCACACGTTGATTGATATTAAATCCTACAAGGTTTTCTAACAGAACAATAAGAAATACGCTTTTCTCATACTGTCCATGAATACTGACGCCCGGAAATATTGCAATTTGTACGTGCTCGTTGTGGACATTTTATATACTATTTCTATGCCAGCCAGTTAATCAACACATTCTCTCTTATTTCGCATAGATTTTTTTCTGTACGCGGCTTGATGTTGAGTAATGGGCCCTGGTCAATTTTCGAGATTGGAAAAGTGAGGGTGTTTGTTTTATTAAGAGACCTTTTACTTTATTATTTAAACTTTTTATTTCAAGACAATTTTATGTAGCCAAAAAAACTAACCTTAACACAATTTCACTGAAGGGTAGGCAGAGATATAGAAACGCCAGAGAAAATGCTTAGTCAAATATTTGTTTTTTTTTTAATATACCACTTTGAGCTAATGGGACTATGGCGTGGAAATTTAATATATTAAGAGGAAGCTACAAGCCAAAAATGTGTATATTTTTGGTATACCTTATATTGTAGGTAATAGGCATTAAATCGCTTGGCTTGGCAAAACTGTTATTTATTTATTTTGTAAATAATTTTATATGATACGAAAAAAGTAATCAAGTGAAACTGTCACAGATTATCTTAGCTATAATGCTGTATTTTTTTAAAGTTGTTTTTTTAAGCGTTAAAAAATTTCTATTAAAAAAAATTTTTTTTAGTAGTTTACATTTATATTTTTTATTGAGTAATTTATTTTTTTTATTTGTATTCTACTCAAGCAAGACGATAGGAAAATCTTCAATTTATCTAAAGCATATTTTTTAGTATTAATAATGTGCATCAATTTGTTATAAAGATTAATCAAAATAGTGATTTAGCATAGCTTCGCCTTAATCTGTGTTCTGCAATAATATTTAGGGGCTTGGAAATTTCTTTTCGTTTGATTTCACTTTAAATTCACATGTGTGACCGCTACGATCAACGTGTCGGTAAGGAATCAATTTAAATTTAAAAATTAAGACATTTTTAGGGCGGTACGTCATTTTTATACGTAATAACGAATGAGCTGGGAAAGTACCTGGTTATTAAGACCTGGTAACCAAACGCAGATAAAGCCATATCAAGCTAGGTTTCAATTCTGAATGGTTCTTAACCAGGGCGATACCGATAGTATGTTCTACTCTGGAAAGTTCTACAAGTATACTGCATGGTGGCCGAGTTGACATCGCGCTTGAGTCCCATCCAGGCGTAGTGTGTTCAATTCCTCGGCTGGCTAAGTCCTCTATCACAACACAAGCAACATTTTCAGCTTACTGTGGTGGTAGTAAGAGATCTTCAAATATTGTCAGGTTATTGGTAACCCGGAAATGTTTGTCTTTCTTTAAATAATAATATTTTTTATGGATAAATTGTGAATCAAATAAAATATTTTTTTACCATCCGGGATTTGCACCGCAATCTCCGGATTACTAGTTGGTAGCCTTACCCCTTAACCATGAAGACAATTGTTTTCTTATATCACATACTTGTAATTATTCTTCTGGTTTGTTTTGTAATTTTGAAGAATCCCTGACTTGCACGTCCCAACACATAATTCTGACATTTACAAATAAATATAAAAATAACCACAATATTTTGTTAACTCGATGCGGGCACGATCAAGCCATTCAAATATTGGAGTCGGATCATGTCAAGAGTCAAGACCCCAAATTCCGAATTTTCATCATTATAACATGTTTCTCTTAGAAACCTCTGAACAAAGTTAATAAAATCTCTATTCAGACGCCGAGTTGAAACAGTAAGTATGTAAATTTACTCTCGATAGAAAAAAAATCGCAAAGTGCCTATGCTCCGAAAATTATTAAAAATCACATCAGTTTTTTTTTAAATTTACTTAACGACATGTTTTAAATATGGAAAAATTCACTTGTTTCTTGAAAAGCTACTTAACTCAGTTGTAGAGAAAATTTTGTTCTTTTTTTAAAATATGTTGTTTAGTATTAAATATTTTTAGGACAATCGCCTACGCCCAATGTTCGTAGAAAATATAAAATAACATTTCTACAAACATTTTTCAATATATGAACCGAATATATTACAAAGAAGAGTATGTATGGTGCGACTGAAACAGTAAGTGTAGCATTATATCCTCTCTGCCTACTCATCCGGGAAATTGCTTAATGGTTAGTTAGTTACTTTAGTACCTGCTCGTATTTGTTTTAAATATTTAATTTTCAAACAACCCTTGCCAACCTATGAATAACTTTCAAATTTTAAAGTAAACCACTAACTCTAGCACCAACGGGAATAAATGAGATCAACAACACGACACAGTTAGTAGTTAAGTAATTATTTTAGTTAATAACACACAAACCGAGACACCTAACCTCACCTAAAAACTTTCATTCAATTATTTACTTTACCCTTTGCAGTCACCACGCGAACTCTGAACTTCTAAACTATTTTCCAACATTACACTTTAATTATAATAATTTATTTCATAACGTATGTAGTCTTCAGCACTGCGTAGTTCAATATCTTTCCTTATCATTTGTAGGTACCATATTAAACAAAAGCGATTTTAATTTCCAGTTAAAGGAATGAGATAATTTAACGGCGTCTTAAAATAGAATGTATTTATTCTGTTGTATTTAGCTATAACATTTGGTTTTCATCATAAAAATAAAAGAATTTCACCCAATAAAGCACCACATAATTTAGAGTGTTTTTCCGACCGGTTTATGAACCACAGTTTTTTCATCGAGGCAAAATATATACTAACTTTATATTATTGCAAAATTATGGTCAATACATTAGGTGTTAAAGTATCGGTGGAAGTGGGATTCAGGTGGAAAGGAGGGGGGATTAAGGAATGGGGGCGGGAGGGAGATGGTGTGGAGAATGGGAACATATTCAATGAGCTTGTAGCTGTCTGATCCTTTTCATTTGCCATTAATATGATGAATGTTACCTGCGCACAGTGGACCAGCGCTCAAGGGAGGGCGGTTATAGCATGTTGACGTTATGATAAACATTGAAATCATATGCTATTGTATTTTAAAATGCGTTTTGTTGATAAATACTTAAAAAAAATAATTAGTTTGTTAACTATATATACATATATGGCTTTATTAATTATTTAAAACTATAAAATGTGTGTAAAATTGATAGTGGTTGATTTTATAAGGAGTTTATATATTTTGAATGGTTGGTGAATGCTAATAATATAATTATGTGTATATTTTAGGACTTTTTATTTAAATGTATTACA
The DNA here is from genome assembly GCF_061612785.1 of Hesperophylax consimilis. Taxonomy (NCBI): domain Eukaryota; kingdom Metazoa; phylum Arthropoda; class Insecta; order Trichoptera; family Limnephilidae; genus Hesperophylax; species Hesperophylax consimilis. Next base: position 30,065,524 of record NC_142859.1, on the reverse strand, counting down.
TAATCACAATAAATTCGCGTTAAACTGCTACATAGCTGTTTTTCCATAGGGGTTTTCCACCTTAATTGCTTGAGGACTTAAATTTCAAATTGCTTGGTACTAGCATTATTATCTGTTTTCAATGACTTGTTAAAATTTCGATTTATTTTACTAATTACTATTGGGAATAACCCATATTATTAGTATATTGTGTTATTCCCTTAAAAATTTACATTGTTGCTTAATGTAATTTTCGAATGTGATATTTGCCAATGCAGTAGAGATACTTACTGTCTGATTTCTCAAGTAAAGGTTAATTGATATTTTTGGAATTATTCAGTACGTAAACTAATAACTAATTACTTAAATAATTTTCAAGTACTTTGCATGGAGTGTTTATTGCAACTGTGCAGGAGTTTATGGTAATAGAGATGTTTAATTTGGTAATGGTAAAATAATTGATAAAATTAAGAGATTTTGCTTTAAATTCTAATCGTTTATTTTAAATTCAAAACTATATTTACATATGATTTTTACGTAGAACATCGTAAACCGACGCGCGGCGCTTGGATGACGCGAACATAAACCGATTACCAACCATACGTATGTTTTTTCGTAGACCGTAATTTCTACGACGGTTTACGAACGGCGTAGATGACCCATAATTAAGAACAGAGCATGAATGTGCGGTAAAAAAAGTATCTCTAAACTGCTAATTCTAAAAAACATTTTTCATTAAATAACGCTAGTGGAATCGTTTGGTAAAGTAGTTAAAAGTTTATGGAAACACAAATACAAATTTAAATATAACCAAGAAATTTATACGCTCGTAGCAGGCGTACAATTCAAAAGCCTATCTATTTATAAATTTTAAAAATTATAAAAATAATTTAACATACATTCAACTTGAAATCACATAAAACAACACTCACAAATAAAAAATTACAATAAATTAGCAACGGTAAACACGGTGACTAATAAGGGCTCTGATAATAGTAATTTAACACTTCCAGCAATCAGATCACTTTCGAAGCCGAAATACTAATATAATCTTTGGCAAACCGGGATTGTATTTATACATGCAGTTAGTTTGGTAATAAGGCAAGACTTACATACAATAAAAACCTTATAATGAGGTCATCAATATTTTATGGCTATGACCTACCGAGGGACCACTGTGCTGCGCCTTTATCAAAATTCTGAATAAAATTACCTGATTGGCGAGTAAAGCTATTATTGGAGACGTCTCACAATTTTCTATAGCTAATCGCAAACCTGATATTAGATTCAAAATAGTTACCCCAAATAAGGCGGTGTTTTGCCAAATTATTTTTAACAATAAGGAGGAATAATTAAAACTTATCCTTCAGCAAAAAAAAAATAGATTTGCTGGCTTGTGTGAAATAAATAACTTATTCCTAAACGTGAAAAATGTTTCCACGTATGTTAGCGTTCACGGAATACAATATTTACACCGTATTCAATTATATAATAAGAACCAAATTGAATTAACACCATTCATAGAAAACCTCGTAGTTATTTTCTATTGGAAACTTACCCCTAATCGCCACTGCGAATTAATTTCCAAGGCCTTGTAAATTTTAGGTTTTAAATTCGTAACACAAGAATTTTTCATAATTTCGAGTCAAGGAAACTACAGCTCCGTTGTGAGACCGCAGATAAAAAAATCATCTCTTGAATGTTATTCTATTCATACTTGTTTAAACAGTTTGGACAAAGTACAATGGAAGTTTCGTAGAAATGTTCAATACAAGTTTAGACAACCTGTAATTGATAAATGTATAACCTAAACTACTTTCTACCCGGAGAACTTATACCTACTTTGTAACTTCTTGCAAGTTTATTAAATTAATGAAATACTTCATAGTAGTATTAGTAAGTGTTGTAAATATCCGTGGCTAAGTTCAATCCACTCGACTTCGCCATATTTTTCACTGTGACAACCATACCCACTGTTCATATCACTACCCTCTAACGCCATTTCACTTAACGAGCAAAAAATATATACAATTATACAATTACAATTGATATTTTGTAAAACCTCTCTATCTAGCTCCGCACAGGAGGCCCTGAAACACGAGATATTCTTTTTTTTCATGATAAACCTTTATAAGACGAGGTTTTATGCATAGCACAAAGGATAACAAATTATTACAAGCAATAATTATTCGCCTGAAATTTCAATACAAATTTGAAAATATCTCCCGAGTAAAAATAATTGATGCCGACGGGAATTAAACCCGCACCTTCTGATATCCGGTCAGATGCTCTGGACCACTGAGCCACGTCGGCTCAAATCCGTTCAGATGTTTACAGGTGAAAAAATATAATTAGCAGTAATTGTAGATTGAAGTAATAGTACATATTGAATTATTTGGCGGGTTGGAAATAAGCCGACGCATCTGACCGGACATCAGAAGGTGCGGGTTCAATTCCCGTCGCCGGCATTTATTTTTACTCGGGAGATATTTTAAATTTGTATTGACATTTCAAGCGACTAATTATTATTTTTAATAATTAATTAATTATTGTTTATAATAATTTGTTATCCTTTGTGCTATGCATAAAACCTTGTCTTATAAACATTAGTTTATCATTAAAAAAAAAAGTTTTAGCTGAATATCTCGTATCTCAGGGCCTCCTGTGTGAAGCAATCAATCAATAATTTAAATATTCAATAATTTAAAACATTGATATTTGCAATAACTCGTTTTTATATTTATATTGATGTGACATAATAATATTTTGCTAATTTATGTAGCGCCGTTTTCATGTAAAAATGGTGAATGAATAATACAAACTTTCCAAAGCGTAATCTAAGTACAAATGATATTAGTTTTTGCTTTTTCACTACGATGGGACACAGTTAAAAATGCTAAGTGACAGCGAGTCTCGTATTTTCCACATTTCCACAAACTGTCAAATCATACAGTCAACAAAAAATTTCCAGCAAAATGTCACAAAAGTTCACTCAACGATTCCATTCCACCTAACGCAGAAAAAGCTGTATATTATTTAGACAATATTGTACAGCTTAGTACCTATTGGTATCGAGTTCTCACTGCCTCGCGTCTTTCAGAGCTTTAAGCTTTAAATTGTCGACCGTGGAACGAATTAAGCAGTGGCCACCCACCAGACTAATTTCCTGATTGATAAGGGTTGAATTAGAGCTTTACTTCGATAACAGAGCTACCTGGCAATAAGGCTTTTGTAACTTCCGCAATCTTCACAATTCATTGCGGACAATGAAATATTGAATATAAAGGGAAAAGAAAATAAGAACTTTTATTATTTTATTCAGACGTTATTTCATTGGGAACTGTTTTATCATTTTGTTCACAAAGGTTTTTACCTTTGTTAATCTAGTATAACAAAACGCAACTGGATTTTTTCAAATGAAATAAGTCCTTTATTTTGTTTTACCTGTATCAATTTATTCAGTTGCTATGGAGATGTTTATGAATTTTCTGAATTTTTATCATTTTTAAATTAAATTGGTTTAATTAAAAGAAAGAATATTTTATCGTCCACAAAAAATAACAAACATAACATTTCTTTCACGCTGTGTTATCATTTTATAAGTATTTTTAAAACGTTTTCTGTCTTCAATTAAGTTATCTGGAGGCTCCGAACAATGTAATTAAACAAACATGTATATAATATGTATGTCTAAATGTGGGTAAAAAGGATTCAAGATTTTTTTCCATTCCAGGCATGACCTTTGTGAAAAGGAATTATACAGAAGTTAAAATAATATATAATAATTCAGATATAAAAGTCTCATTTTCGACTAATTTCGGGGTTTCAAATAATTGGTTTAATTAAATCAAAGCGTCATTAATTGACATTAGAAAGGGGTTTGACTTATTCACTTAAATAAAACGTTAGACTTTGAAAACTTTAATACCATCACTCCAGCCCTATTGTAGAGTTTGACAAACCACTTTCAAAGGTTAGGTATAAAAAAATAATAAATGTGGTTTGCTTTGTTCTTAATAAAGGGTGTCCCTGAAAGGGAGTTAGTTATTTATTAAGCACAAGCGACGATTGTTGGACTGTAGTTTTTTAGTAATTGAGTCGACTAATTAAATGGTGTTTTTGTAAATCAAATATTTATGAAATAAAACAATACTAATTCAGTTTATAACCACATTTTATTTCTTCTTATTTCGTATGGTAGAGGTGTGGAGACCTCATCAATTTAGCCGGGGATGAATTCAGCTAGCATTGTTTGACCACATATTCGGTGGTCTGCACCGCACCGTATTCATACATTAACTCTTTAAAGCCCTACTAGTGCATCATGTTGGCACAGCACCTTTGGGAGGACCTTGTTTTTTTTATGGTGGACCAGAGTTTACGAGGCAGTGATAATCCAGGCTGTCTTTCAATGAGGTCGTGCATGAGATGAGCATTTCTCACGTCGGTCGATGCCACTCAAGTTTCCACCTTTCTTCCGGAGTAAGAGGTATTTGAAGGAGCCTCTCTCCTTACACACATAAAGATTTTCAGGACTTCAAGCGGCAACCCGTTTGCGGGGTGAGAGACGACATACATTTTGTTGCAATCTCTCCGCTTATATTTGGCAGCGTATTAGGGTATTTTAAACCACTTTAAGGGATTTGGCTAAGGCTGTGACCTTGATAACATTTGCGTTGGCAAAGTTTTGGTCTCCAGTTTGAGGAAGGTCCTGGGTGTAAATGTTTAAAAGCGATGTGGTCAGCACTGAGCCATGGCAAGACCATTATTGATGGGTATTTTTTTCTTCCCCCCCTCCTAGAAAAACCCTGGAAGTGCGACCAGTTGCTCAATAAGTCGTATGTATTGCCAACTTTTTGAGAAGAAGAAGGTGTGAACATGGGTTTTGAAGAGACCCTTGTTCTAGGAGGGAGGAAACACGAGTCGCAGATAAGCCCCGTTCTCATGTGACAAATGTCATTCATGTACAAATGTTGGGCGTTCGTTTGGCATAGTTCCCGACAATACGCCTGTACCGAAGCAATCAACGCCACTTTCTTGGAGTATCTTCCTTTGAAATACCGGTAACACAAGAACAACAAAAACAAATGAGCGCCCATTTATGCATAAAGTAAATGTTTTCATTGAAGCATTTTAGGGTTCCGAATCAGAGGTGAATGTCAAATTCACTGGTGAAGTGCACTTGCAATTTGTACATGGTCAGTTGTGTACTTTTTGCAGTTTCTGTGGGCCATTTACAGTACGTCCAGCTAACTTTACTATGGCTACGATGGAGCCCCCGTGCCTGAACTGGTCACTAAGGAGGAGTTGTTTCACAGATTTTCAAATGAAATCAGCGCCATCTTTTTTGTCAGTTGAAAGGTCTAAAGATTCAGAGTCTGTTTCAGCTTTTGAACAAATTGTGATTAGCAGAAGAGAACAACTATAATGTTGTTTTATTATAACGTTATAGTTGAAAGGTCTAAAGATTCAAAGTCTGTTTCAGCTTTTGAACAAACTGTGATTAGCAGAAGGGAACAACTAAAATGTTGTTTTATTATAACGTGATAGTTGAAAGGTCTAAAGATTCAAAGTCTGTTTCAGCTTTTGAACAAAATGTGATAAGCAGAAGAGAATAACTATAATGTTGTTTTATTATAACGTGATAGTTGAAAGATCTAAAGATTCAAAGTCTGTTTCAGCTGGCATAGTCCAGTGGTAACGCATTGGACTGCCATTCCGAAGGTCGCGGGTTCGAACCCGGCGTGCGCAAATAAATTTTATTTGATTAATTTGTGTTATTTCACAATTAATTAATTAAAATAATATATAGTATATTTGCGGCACGTTCCAGAGTGGAAGATACTACCAGTATCGCCCTGGTGTAAGACCACCATTCAGAATTGAAACGTTGCTCCAAATGGCTTTAGCCGTGTTTAGTGACTAGATCTGAATAGCCAGGTACTTCCCCACCTTCCTCTTTCCCTTCCCCACTTACCTTCAGCCTCACAACATCCCCCAATTGGGGATGCCATAGTCTCACTGGCTCCAGACGGGAGGAGTTGGGACTCTTGTGAGGTATTCACTATAAAAAAAAATAAAAAAAAAGCTTTTGAACAAATTGTGATCAGCAGAAGAGAACAACTATAATGTTGTTATAACGTGATAATGGAAAGTTGAAACGCACCTATAATCGGCTTTTATAAAGTACCTTTTAAATTAAACTCAACTTCTCCCAACCGTCTGGAGCCAGTGAGACTATGGCATCCCCAATTTAGTTATGCCGTAGTCTCACTGGCTCCAGAAGATTATGATTCTTGACAAGATTATGTAATTTCAAAAATCTAAATGATGAATAATAATATGATGATAAATAAAATTCACTTGAGAATCAAGCATACCAACCTAGATTATGTAATTAAAAAGAAAACTAAACAAAAAGTGATTTACTTAATAATCTTTGTAATGTGTGTTTTAATCCTTACAATTTATGAGAAAACCAACGACACATAAGCTCTGCTTTGAGAAGAATTTAAGACAAAGACATTCTCAATGGAAGAATAATGTAAGAGGAAATATATTTTTTGCCCCCTTCTCGCACTAACAAGCTCATTATTAACGTTTTTCTGGTCTCCTTCCTTACTTTAAAACAAGTTTTACTTTGTCGTGGCACGCGTTCCACACTTTGAGATTTTCCTGGTCCACGTATCAGTTCAAAGTATGAGCTTTAAGTTTCTGCTTTGGAAAAAAAATAGAGAACGATTTTTTTCGCTCGAAATAAAGCATTCACGTTGAGAAAGAAGATTTTGAGCTAAGATAGAAGGTGGTAGGTATTATCAGTTGATACCGTTATTATCGTCCTGATTAAAGACCACAATTCAGAAAAGAGACATAGATGCTCTCACCTGAAATATCTAAAGCTGTTTTAAATACTTATCTTGTTTTTTCTCTACTTTCTTCAAACCAACAAAAAAAATCGCATGAAAACAAAATTTCATAGCATTTTTTCACTTACACGATGAGATACAATTCTTTCGTTTCATTGATTAATATTAAGAGCCCATTATCCTGTAACAAATTTTTAATAGATTCAACTAAGCCTTTTTGAATGCTTTTATTCAATGTTAGCTATTCTTTTAATCTTCTTCGTATCAATCTCAAACAATCGGTTCTGAAGAAACTCTCGAGCAGTGCTCATTGATAAAAGTTTAAAAACTTATTCAGTTTATAGTTCATTCGGCTCAGAGTTCACGCGTGTGGAAGGATTAAGGATTGAGTTAATAAAGTATGGATACTTTCAAAGTACGGACGTTTTCTTCTTTAAATTTTACCACGAATTGGTTTACATTATGAATACTCAAAAATATATTGTACAAATTGAAGCTTACTAATCGTTCCGTTTGATTAGAATTAAAATAAAAAAATATATTTCCATGTAAAAAATATAAGCGTAAACTAAAAAAGATAATATTTTTAATTAGAAATGTGTGAACGCGTTTGGGAAACAACTTTAAATAAATTCAATGTTTTGCCTAAGATAATCTGCAATGTTTTCCATGACCTACGATATGCTTTTTTATTTTTTATAAAATTTTTCAATAAATAAATAAAAAACCTGTTTTGCCCTAAAATCAACCATTTCCCAAGCGATTTTTATGTATATTAGTTATATACGTGGTAATGCAAGGCAGACTAAGAATATACATATTTTTGTTTATTCCTCTTAACTTAACAAGGAAAATGTAACTTACTAATTAGCACGCCGTTTCCTCACAGAGATAGACAGAGAGGATAGACTACCAAACAACTATCTCAGCGCACAATCCTTGCTTCATTCATGTTCATTTATCGTATCATAAATACTATTCTGTTATTCTGATACGTTTTGCTTACTCGATTGTGCCGTATCTTCCTAGAGCAGTCCCGACTTATTAAATAAAAGGTATTGATATCGTTTATGTTTTTCTCAACTGAAATAAATCATGGAAATATGTAATTTTTAAATGGTGTTTTTATTATAATTCATTTTCATTAAACTAAAATAAAAAGAAGTATGTCCGTACTACTACCAATCTACCCAATCCTGAGACTTTACCTTCCCAGCACTTCCTTTCCTTCCTTTTTTTAAAAAGGCTCTCCACACAGTATCCACAAAGATGACATAGGCCCGGGGGGAAATTATTTTTCTCCTGTGTAAGGTTAATGTAATTATGTTTTTATTATTTATAGAAAAAATCATTGTAATTAAAGTATGTTCCACATTTAAAAAAAATAATCAAATCCAATTATTAGTTTCAAAAAATTTTCATATTTTTATAGAATAGTTTCACAATATAATGTATATAGTTTCAAACAAAATAAGTAATTTTTAAAACATAAATATTCATAATCCTTTTTATATGACATGAAAAGATACGATTATTTGAATGTGTACCTACCTACATTTTTTTTGTAACAATTGTAACGATTTTCGCTTCCACTTCACATAAAAACAGATCAGTGATTAAAAGCTTACATCATATCGGTTTTGTTTATTGCAGAAAAATCAATAAGTTTTTCTTCTCTTAAGGTTTTTGTCAATTTTGTACCACAAAAACTTCCATATTGGAAATACAATGATTATTAATATTGATGTAAGCTTTAAACTAGAATTGGAGCTTTTAGCAAATTGTTCTCAGAAGTGAAACGTTAAACGCACGCAGATATTAAATGATTGAAAACCGTCTGAAATAATTGATTGACGTTTAACAACTGCTCAATTTGACGTTTCGATTTAATTTAGCGAAATTCTGAAGTACATGGCGTACCTCAAGCAATTACGTGAAATACTCTATTATCTGCCAAATTATAATTAATAGCCAGAAAACTTGTTTAATTTAATTTTACATCAATTGCTCAAATAGTGGTCGCCAATATTTATATCAACACTTCAATCATAGAGCATGGTATATAAATATGTACTTATTGTGGTAATCTTCCGTGCCGATCATCCAGATTTCTTCTTAATGAAAGAATGTGGGTACTCCGTTACAACGCGTTTTTATTTAGGTTGTACAAGTGAACAATATAAGAGCTTGATATTGAAAAGAGGACGAGTTACAAGAGACATGCCTTTTTATACGTCTCGGTCATGCTGTCTCACTCAGATATGGCTGTCTCTTTCATACCGTCAGACATACGTGCACCACACTTATTACGGTTTTTTTTATTATGTGTGGATGTGTGTGTAACAAATCCGCCCGTGTGAAAGAACATCCCGTCATATCTCCGTAGTGAAAATTCCACCAATATAAATCCGGTCCATCGTGAATTTCAGAACGCACAAGAAAACTAATAAACCTATGGAATACTTCATTCAGCATAGAGTCCATTCCGAATGGTGCCCGTATCTAAGGGCCAATACTCATTATTCGTGTGCGTCGCGATGAATTTTTTAGACTTTGAACCAACAATTAACGAGCGCATTCGGGTGACATCTCTGCTCTACGTCTGTGAGTTTCGAACATATTTGATTTATTTCTATCAAATACACTATCACACTTTTTATCTAAGTGTTTCTGCATTTCAACAATTATTTGGTTCACAGATTATTATGGTTCCATGATAACTCAACACAGTGACAATTCAACACACTTTTAAAAAGTGATATAAAATCATTAGAAACGATGAAAAAATTTATTTTTTAACCTAACCTAACCTACTTAACCCAGTTAACAAAGTTTTTGTTTCAAAACTTTCCATGACTTAATATAACTTTTTAAAGATGTGATGAATTATCATTGTGATGATTTATCCGGTCACCGACTGGAATATGTGTAAATAAATTAATTTTATAAAACGATTTCCAACTTATCGTGACCGCTGCGTGTACCGTGGTATTATAATTTTATATTATTAAAAAATTAAGGATGACGCCACACTGCACCCGTTTGCAACCGGCGTTCCTCGATAAGTGAATTAAAATAATGCCGTCATTTAACATACGCCCGCATTACAACTCAAAAGTTTAAGGTTATTTCACAATATTGATTACCATAATTCTAGATAATTCATAAAATTAAGGGCAGGGTCACACTGCGCGCATTCGCATCCGATACTCGGCATTCCTCGAGACATTTCGTTGAAGTCGCGTACAGCCGAGAATTTGCCGAGAAATAAAAATTGGATTTCGGTACGCTTTAGAAGACGTCCGCACATACTACGGGGCATTCCACAAATATATTTCCCGGGAGGAATGGCGGCCCTGCGAGGGTTAAGGCAGCATATTCTTAATGGGAATATAGCCTTCATTGATATTTCAAGATTGATATATCGGGTATCACGATGAATATATTATTGTATCGTATTCATAAAATAAATAAATTAAAAATATTGTGTTTCGATATAATCAAGTATTTATATTAGGGTAGCAAAGATGCAAATATTGCGTTTCGATATAATCAAGTATTCATGTTAGGGTAGCAAAGATAAAAAATAATGCGTTTCGATATAATCAAGTATTTATGTTAGGGTAGCAAAGAAACAAATATTGCGTTTCGATATAATCAATATTTATGTTAGGGTAGCAAAGATACAAATATTACGTTTCGATATAATCAAGTATTTATGTTAGGGTAGCAAAGAAACAAATATTGCGTTTCGATATAATCAATATTTATGTTAGGGTAGCAAAGATACAAATATTACGTTTCGATATAATCAAGTATATATGTTAGGGTAGCAAAGAAACAAATATTGCGTTTCGATATAATCAATATTTATGTTAGGGTAGCAAAGATCCAAATATTACGTTTCGATATAATCAAGTATTTATGTTAGGGTAGCAAAGATACAAATATTACGTTTCGATATAATCAAGTATTTATGTTAGGGTAGCAAAGATACAAATATTGCGTTTCGATATAATCAATATTTATGTTAGGGTAGCAAAGATACAAATATTACGTTTCGATATAATCAAGTATATATGTTAGGGTAGCAAAGAAACAAATATTGCGTTTCGATATAATCAATATTTATGTTAGGGTAGCAAAGATCCAAATATTACGTTTCGATATAATCAAGTATTTATGTTAGGGTAGCAAAGATACAAATATTACGTTTCGATATAATCAATATTTATGCTAGGGTAGCAAAGAAATAAATATTGCGTTTCGATATAATCAATATTTATGTTAGGGTAGCAATGATGCAAATATTGCGTTTCGATATAATCAAGTATTTGTGTTAATGTAGCAAAGATAAAAATGATTTCTTGGAACTTCTTTTTAATCTTAGAATAATTCATAATACTTCATTAAATATTTTGTCAATAGTGAGGAGAGCTGATAATAATGGTCCAAGTTGTTTTTTTTCATACCTACAACTAAAAAATATTTATCTATCCAAACACTGACATTATGTAGTTGATATTATGAGAACAGGCGTGAGTTCATCGTAATTTTAAAAATACATAAAGTTAATAAATTCAAACAAAATTTATCAGAATCACCTAAGCAATTCAGTACTTAGCTTAGTTTGAGTTTAATTTCAGATAAAATGAAATGTCGCTTTAAATCACGTAAACCATCTTTTAAATAATCAAAACATTAAATACATGTTTATCAAAACCCTTCAACAGAAAATTATATTTTTCTCGTTCTTATCACTTCCACCTCAAAACATTTTCTAATATTGTGGTTGTCATAGCAGCAATGGATTCACGAAATGGGAATTTTGTCGAAATCCCATGAAAATTAAGTTGGGTAATCGTTTTGAATGAACACAATAAGCGATTTATGAACGCATTCCAGTCAAATATCTAATTTTTCTACCAATTTCGATATACGTAATAAACAACTTTCTTCCTTGTGAAGAAGTATCATATTAAATTACATGCAGTGTTAAAAAGGTGTTATTTATTCATTTACTAAACCGTTAAGGGTGCTCTTTTGCTCAGTTACGTCTTAATCAATCTTCGTCTGATTTATAAACTGATGGTTCTTTTAATTTTGGATTCTAATAATAAAACGAAGAAATTTGAGGTTGCTTTTCTATGATAGCAGAATTTAACAATATTTCATCTTACACTTATAATTTAGTTTCTCCATCTGTATTGCTAGAAAGCGCCTATACGTTTACATTTCAAAGGTTTCTATCTTCCATTCAATATTTCTGGTTATGCAAATGTTGTAAAAATATTATCACACATCATCATTTCTATTTCTGAACGCAATAAGTCGAAACGTATTAAGTTTAACGATTTGATGTGGTAATAAGAATTTGAAAATTAACTTCACCTTCTACAGCAATCAACTTTTATAGATGGGTCAATCAAATTGATCTGACTGATAAAAAGGGTGATTTAACAGCCTGACGTTTAATCTTCACCATTTACTGAGGTTAAGCAGAATGTTTAAGTGCGAAAAGTCATCCCTGTTTACTTAGTTTATCACGTTTTTAGACTTTATTTGATATAAAAATTAATAGTAACTATTAAAAAACAGATTTTGAATAAAGGGTACCTCACTTGTAACTATTGGATACTCTGGAGAATAACATTTATGTTTCGGCGGGTTTTCTCGCAAACTCTTTTATTAAATAAAACTCTGGCTCAACAAAATATTTGGTCTTTTAATGCGATAGATTGACGATGGGCTTAAGGATCCTCACCTCTCTTATTACACCCTCGGTCTCCATAATACTCAGCGGCTAAACGCCATCTATGGGTAACCAATAGACTACCACTACTGTCATTTATGGGTGAGCTCTTCCACTTATATCAAGGGTTTTACAAAATGGTAAACGATTATTAAATTTATTACAAAATCATAATAAAATCATGTTGTTGGGAAAGTTATGTAGCGGTTTGAAGTGGCACATTATTTTTTTATTTAAGTAACCATCATGGTTCCATGACTTTCTTTCCAAAAGGGCTAGTAAAGGAACAAGAAAAAATAATACTACCTACTTCATTAAGTAATTATCAGATGGAACCTTTAAGTTACACTCATGTATTTAATATTTTAGAGAATAATTTTCATATACATGCCATCTTCGAAGGAACAAAATAACTGAAGAAGGAAAAATTATAATAATTGTTTTTTTTATCGTATTTTGAATTTATTGAATGAATTACAACCAGGCGATTTTCATTTCAGAGTAAATCACAGAACTCAAAAATGCTTTATGAAGTTGCTCTAGTCATATTAGATTCTTATTTTCTTAACGCGTCCATCTTAGTGCCAAAATTCCGATGGCATCAAGCAATAAAAAATACAGTGTGTGGCAAGCCTACGCACGACGGAAGTGAAACTTTTAGTATTCTTCTCTCTCTCTTTTCATTTCATATTATTATTATTCAGAATGCTGTACATTATAGTTTTAAAAAGCATAAATTTATTTATAGGCGTGTTGTTAACAAATGAAAGTTTAACTAGATTCATAATATTGACATATTTATAAGTAGCATGTGATAAAAAAAAATTAAAAGTTATAAAAACATGGAATTCGAACCCGGGTCCTGCATAACGAGTGTCGAACGCTCTGCCTCTAGACCGCGAGGAGAGGTATCTCGCGCGACAAGAACCGCGTATACAACGTTGGTCAATTGACTCCGCGTAAATTTTCGTTTTCAAACACGGTAAATGAATAATATCAGATAAAGTCTCGACCCTATATAACGCTTTATATAGGGTCGAATCGAAGATATATCGGCAGTGTGAAGTCATATAAGTTTCACTTCAATAATCAATTGATTTGGCGTACAAAACAATTATGATTTAATAAAATCACAAAGAAATGTAAAAGTTTGTTAAAGAAAGATTATAATCAATTAACAATGTTAAATATTTCAAACGTTTAAATACCAAAGGAGCGTGATGAAATAAATTGTTTATTTAAAAAATGAACTTCGTCGCCGTCCAATATTTAATGTCATTATTTTATTCTTCCTTTTGAAATATTAAACAAAATTAATGAACGGTAAAACTTCTAATATTTACTTGCTTTGATGAATTTTGGCGCTCTCATGTCTTCAATGGAATATTAATATTATTTAATTAGCTAGCATAGTTGTTCGCAAGAGTTATCAAAAATATATGAATTGGTTATTTTTGATGACCTCCGCGGATGAAGGTAAGGCTCTCGACTACGAATCTGGAGGTCGCGAGTTTAATTCCCGGAATGCGCAAGTAAATATTATTTGATTAATTTATATTGTTCTCAGTATCACCCTGGTGAAACACAACAAATCAAAATTTAAACGCTCCTTGTTTGGTGACGAGATCTGAATAGCCAGATACTTTCTCCACTTTTCTTCTCATATCCTTCCCCTCTACAACCCCTTCAGCCTCACGAAATTGCAACCAATAATTGGGGAAGCTATGGTCTCACAGGCTCCGGACGATTGGGGGCAGTTGGGTCTCTTGAGTTTATAAATTAAAGGCAGCCATTTCACCTAGTAAAATATGTGAATATGAAAATTGCAATTAAATACAATTCTTTTTTAATCACGAAATAAATAAAAAAAATAGTTAGCTCAGAATGACAGGCTTCGTTATGACTCCTTAGGACGAGTTGTCTCACAGAATGTTAACGATAAGTCAAATTTCACAGATAGTTTGACTACCATTATACGGGCATGAGCCTAGTATGGTGGTTGTAGACGACAAAATATATGTAATCATTCAAATTTTTATGAATAAAAAAATAAAAAAGTTGTCAAGTTCTTTCTATTTAAGCTCTGTTATGATCATTATTGGCCAGTTGCTTCACAAAACTGGAATAATAAAAGAACTTGAAAATAACCTTCACAGAACTTCAAAATCAACTTTGATATTTGATGAATTGTTCAGATTCTGTGAAAAAACATGTCCTTTATTTTGTCAAATGTTTAATTAGTGAATTATTACTATGGATAATAAATAGGGCCTTTGTCATCTATTGAAATGCTGTGTGTGTTCCGTTACGCCGTTTGACAGGCCGTGTGCTAACCAATCGTATCGTCAGAATTTGAACTGTGTAGTTTATGTTCGCACACGTCAGCTAAAACCACGGAGAGCCGTGAGCCGAACCAGTCGCACAAAAACCGTTCGTCCTGTCAAAACTCCATCGCCGGTCATCTATCGGAATAATCATAATACGTATTTTTTTCGCATTTTAATTTAAAATAACGAGTGCAAAAGAACCACAAACCCGTTCCAGTGCTGACAGATGAGGCTTACTATGCAGATTTCACCATCGCCTCGCGGTAAGTTGATTTTGAAGTAACGTTACGCAATGTGTTTTGCATTCGCCTGTCACAAGCCATAGACTTCATTTATACTTTATCTGTGTGGAATAGCCCTTTAAAAGCTAAAGATGAATCATCTAAATGCGTTTAAGATTGGCGATTGATTGATTTTATTCATTAATTTAATTCATTTAACATATAATATATCCAGCTAACAATAAATCCACCCTAATATAATAGAACTTCCTTCTTCTTCTGGCGTTAGTAAGATTAAATTGTTAATTTTAATTTTAGTTTTAAGTTGCCAAATATGTAAATACTCGTGTATATGTCGTTAAGATAGTAGTTATAGGCCTTAGTCGTAAGTCACTAGATATAAGTCTTAGAGATAAGTCAGTAGTTCTAGTATTAAATATTTAAGAAATATATTTGTACAGCGCCCTTGAGGTGATTTCTCACGAAAACGGCGCTATATAAATTAGCCAAATATTATTATTATTTTAAAGTGCGGCTATTCCAACCCTTGTTCGTTCCTCGAACAGTGTGGGTAGTTTTTTTAGGGAAAGGAAGGAAAGAAAGTTCTGGGAAGGTAAAAGATATGTGGGCTGTGTAGGAATCTAGTGTGTTAAAGAGTGACGAACATGTGAATATATCCCTCACACTACGGCGAAAGGCGATGGGTTGAGAGACCAGTTGGAGAGTTCAAAGGGTCTCTCCAACCAGCCTCTCCCGATCTGGCACGCCATGCAACTGCTGGGCAGGCGCATCCCGAACACTCCTCATCCGATGAACCCAGCACCCCTGCTAAATCACCAAACGTTGCGAACCACTCGGAGCGATCTTTGGCAGAGGCGTTGGTTATCCAATAAATGGTTCACGAGGCGGCGGTACAAAGAGCTGCCTCCCAAATTCCAAGTTTTGTTATTACCTATTTAGATTGAATAGGATAAGAAGGAAGCGCAATCCCGTGGCTCTATCCCACTGACTTTCTTTTGGGTATGATCGGAATGAACTATCTACGGGTCAGGAGAGATGTGCGCATTGCTACACATTTCTTGAGACTGATTCGTGGATGGTTTGAAAACTCGGTCATCATGGAGAGCATTCATTTCTATGTTCCCGATGGTTATCTACGTCACCGACAACATAGACTATTTTATCTCCCAGCCTGCAGAACTAACTTGCCAATGGTCATGCCTGTGGGGACAGCAATTTTGCTGTTGAACAGAATCAATTCGGATATCGACATGTTATGCATCAATGAAGCTTCCTTTAAAAGGCAAGCTCTATTATCACTGGTATAGTTGATATAAACACTGTTAATATTAATTTAAGAATTCTTATTATAAAAATATTTTAAAAACGCATTGAAATTAACAATTTTGTAATGTTTTTGAAATGAATCAACAAATTGAATTGAACACGGCATAATATCCCAAAATAAATCTCTACATATATAGGTACCTACTTTTGGCCGTGAAAATCACACAAAACTCACACTAAATTACACATTTTATCATGTACAAAATTGTGATAAATTTATACTTACAGATCTCAGCAAGCTTAGAAAAAAAATTTTTTTGGTTTGGATGGTTGGATCTTTGGTTTTGATGATTTCAGAGATTTTCCTTTCTTTAGTTCTGTTCAAAGTTGATGAAGTAAAAATCATATGGATTTTTGTGCAATATTTCTAATGTTGAGGAAATGAAAAATTCACTATTGATGAACCACACAAATTATGAATAACATGGTCAAATTAGAAAAAAATATCTTCGAAGCAGTGCCCTTATTTCGGGTACAGCCGCGTAGCGAAACAAGTTATGTACAAAATTTATGAAAAGTTCTAAATAAAATTAAAGATTTCAGTCTGGGCAGAAGAGTTTAACGACAAGGAAGAGGAAATGATTTTGAAATCACTGTCAATCAATGTTATTTCCAATCCAATACCCAAAAATAAGTTTTATAATTAGTTTATCGTGAATCCATCAATTTGTTGCTTCCTCGTTTTTCGACATGGCTGATTTATCTCTATCTCTATTATATTAAAATAAAGTCGATATCCGCGCCTGTCTGTTTGTACGCTTAGTTCTTCTAAACTACTCAAAAATTTCTTACAGAAGGTTGATATATATAATGCATGCAAATTGTATTTATATGAAGTAGAGAAAAATTGATCAACGCCGGGTACACGTCAGCTAGTTATAGAAAGTAGAGAAGAGTCGATCGGCGTCGGGTACACGTCAGCTAGTTATAGAAAGTAGAGAAAAGTCGATGAACGCCGGGTACATGTCAGCTAGTTATAAAAAGTAGAGAAGAGTCGATCGACGCCGGGTACACGTCAGCTAGTTATAGAAAGTAGAGAAAAGTCGATGAACGCCGGGTACATGTCAGCTAGTTATAAAAAGTAGAGAAGAGTCGATCGACGCCGGGTACACGTCAGCTAGTTATAGAAAGTAGAGAAAAGTCGATGAACGCCGGGTATATGTCAGCTAGTTATAAAAAGTAGAGAAGAGTCGATCGACGCCGGGTACACGTCAGCTAGTTATAGAAAGTAGAGAAAAGTCGATGAACGCCGGGTATATGTCAGCTAGTTATAAAAAGCAGAGAAGAGTCGATCGACGCCGGGTACACGTCAGCTAGTTATAGAAAGTAGAGAAAAGTCGATGAACGCCGGGTACATGTCAGGTAGTTATAAAAAGTAGAGAAGAGTCTATCGGCGTCGGGTACACGTCAGCTAGTTATAGAAAGTAGAGAAAAGTCGATGAACGCCGGGTACATGTCAGCTAGTTATGAAAAGTAGAGAAGAGTCGATCGACGCCGGGTACACGTCAGCTAGTTATATAAAGTAGAGAAGAGTCGATCGACGTCGGGTACACGTCAGCTAGTTATAAATAAATCTTTTTTAATTGGAAGAATAATGACAATTTTTTATTTATTTTCATAATGAAGAATGTCTGCGTGTTTAAACAATATTTTTGGTATATAATATAGAGGATACAGGTTGTCATAAAAGATGTTACCACCTTAAGAATTGGAATGACTTTTATTTTAACCCCTCTGTACTTTCGTCACTTTTGTTTAGTTTTGTTTTGTTTAGCAATGTTTTGTGTATATTTCAAATCCGCTAGGTACTATCTTTTTTTAATAAATATCTACCTAATTTTTTTTTAATTTTCCGTAAAAAAATGTTTAGAAACTAAATAGAAATTTGTCTTTTTTTTAATAATTTAATTTTTATATTACGTGAAAAATGTTGTTAAAAACGCTAACCACATTTTCACTTCAATTGAGATAACTCGATATTTCGAAAACACGTTCGTTTTATTTAAGAAATTTGTAAGAAAACTCTTCCTTCACTTTTATCTCGTTCATTTAATAATTAAACATCTTGTTACAATAGCGGCGCGAAATATGAATGACTCATTTTGGCAATTTTTAAGATTTTTTTGGATTCCAGTATAAATGTTTGAGGCAAACTAGAAAGAATTGTTATTTCTCTTGACGTCTTCTGACGTCAAAAAAGTAAAATATTTCCGCGTGATAAAAATACCTTTTTGAAATATTATTTAGATAATATTCCTGTTCCATTATTATGATAATAATAGTATTACAATAATTAAAAAAATATTATTTGTATTTTTTTAAATTAAAAATTATTATCCATTTCATGGCAAATAATTGTATATAGTAAAAGTAAGCTCAGCTTAAATTTTGAAGAAATATTATTACTTTAATAAATGTCACATTTTCTTCACATCGTAGATATAACATACTGCCAGTTCATTCGAAATGAATACAGCTATTGAAACAATTAATTGTACGTCTCGTTCAAACATTAAACAGTGGTAAAAAAATTGCCGAGGTCGTTTCCTTCAAAGGAATTTTATGTTTTTACAGTTGTATCATAATTAGAGCACGCAATTTTTTTGCTAAATTTTCAAAATAACTAATAAAATAATAAAAAACGACCTCATTAGCACATTTGTACTAGTTACATCTTGCGGTCTTGCAAAAACTATGCGTGGGTAAAATCTCTTATTTGAAATTATTTCCTTATATTCCATATTTAAATATAGAGAGTGAAATAGTTCCTATTTTTTTTTTACTTTCGGTGGCACTCTTCTTGACCTGAGAACTAAAGTACATCATTTCCTGAGTAAACCACCCCTGGGTACACAACCCCTTTGTACACAAACCCTGGGTACACCACCTTTGGGTAAACCACCCACAAGGTGCCATCCTCCCTTAGTCGAACAGTGCCTTTACTCCCATTTGCCTTAAATTAAAGGGTCCGGCCCCATTACTTCTGTTACTTCAGGTACATACTTGTAGTATACCAACTCTTACATTGTGCTACAGAATAACTTTTAATGCTATATACATTATAATGGGTGACCCGTAGAGATGTGTGGATTAGGTGTTTGTAGCCTTTGCTGAGTTCCGATATTTTGACAGGTAAATCATTATTACAAGTTTTCGTGATTATTTCAATTATACTTTTATTATACACACATTTCTAATAACTTAATGAGTAAAACCTAAAATTGTAATAGCATTTAAGTATTGCCTTGCCTTGCCGGGTCCTAAATATGATCGTTTATGAATCGCTAATATTGTCTTCAATAACAAAATAAATTAATAAAATGATGCATAATTGTCTTTATACACCTTTTATTTCTCTGTAAATTTTATTACAACCTAATAATATTGATTTATATTATAAATATATATTACAAACACTCTCCTGATAAAGCAAATGTTTGTGCTTACGATAGGAGGACTTATATATTACTACTATTTGTGGGTGTTATTGTTTAAGGTTATAAAATGAACAAAAATAAGGTTTAAAGTGAAAAGTTACAATGTGAACTTTTAAATTACAATATTACATGGTGAAGATAATTGAAAAGTTGGACCTACAAGTTCAATAACAAGAAATAAATAGTTTTTTTATTAATTTTCAGTGTCGTTTCAAATTTAATTCAATTCTTAAGTTTGTTCGTCGATTTCGAAAGAACTAAAATTTATATTTACATGTACGCCTATTGACATTTACGCATTCAAAGATGATTGTACATTTAAATTTGTCAAACTGCGAATGTTCTCAAAATATGACGAGAAATGATTCGTTACCTGCATAGACGTGAAAATTACTAAAAACCAATGAGTGAAATATCCTAAGTATATATATAAAATTCTTTAAAAATCCCTTAAGTGTTGTTAAAAAGTTTATATCAGAAAAATAAAAATCAAAATTTTATGGGAAGTAACCCTTACCACCAGTATCTATTACACGATAGTAAAACATCAACTTCGAAAAGCGTTATATTATATTTCACACAGACCTGTTTTTGTTCCACTAGAAATATAATTCCATTTGCCGACTGTCCAAAATGTACCCAATCATAATCTAATTTCTCTTATCAAGTAAAACATGTTTATTTTCTCTTCTAGTAGAGTGCTTTAAGGCACCTGCTACGTGTTTAGTTCGTAAAATGTCCGTCTAATTGCACCTAACTAGTACTAACCACATTGACCACATCCCAACAAAGGTAGAAAATTTAATGCAGCCTCTTAGTGGATATCTGGTCTCTGGACTCTCGTTAGTCGTAAAACTTCCACGTTCGTGTTTTCTAACATCCCATTGGTCACTTCCGCAACCCTTAACAATACCATGGAGATTTGTCGCCTGATTGGACAAATTAAGGCGCCGAAATCGCTTGCAGAGTTTCTGATTTCAAGTATTCAGCTGCCATACTAAACAAAACTTAACCCAAGTTGTTTTTTTTTTCAATATAAAAGTTATGAACTTTTTCGATATCCGAAGAATTCGATGTTTTTTTGATATTTTCTTTGTAGTAAAAATAATAATTCCTCAAACAGAAATTAACTTTGCGGAAAGTTTGCAGGACCTAAGAAGACTTGAGAAAGTTAATCGGTTATTGAATTTTGGGCATTTGATCAGTCAAAAATAAAGTTTTTTAATAAGAAGAACGTTTTTCCACTACCCTTTTTAAAAATGATTATTTTTTTCTGTAAAGACAACACATTTAAAATAGTTTTTAAATGTGTTGTCTTTAATTTAAAATTATTTACTATTATTATTAAATCTGAATTATCAAATATCATTTATAATCATTAAATATATTTCAATTTCACGCCCAGCTGGGTGTTATATATACCTATAACACCCAGCTATATACCTACCAAGATTAGAAAAAAAAACATTAAATTTATATTATGCTTGATTTTGAAATACTATAAAAACACCAGAAAGAGATATGCCTATAGAAATGTTTTGCAGGTTTGCCCAAAGTAAGTTCAAATCTTGTAGATCCTTTATCGTTTTATCATTTCAATGTATGTACAATATATATATACATAATTCTGCAGGTAGCACTCGCTTAATAAATTAATTAAATAAGTCAAAACAGAGCGAGGCAGTTTGTTCAAATAGATAATATTGCTTGCCGAAATATATTTTACTGAAACCTGTTTATATTAATTTATTGATTGATAAGTTTAACATAATTTTAATGACTGGTTTTCAATTTAAATTTTAATTGCTCTATTTTAATTTAAAGGTTTTCTTTTAAACATTCATTTTTAAAAAAATTAATTGAAATATTTTTTTGATTATTCGATATATTAATTTGTTGTTTTGCAACCATAAAGGTATTTAAATTAACCGTTTTCTGTGTTAGTTTTCTAGTCCCATTGGAAAGAAAACATAATTCATCAATATATGTAAAATAATATGTATATCGTGCGAGAGACATTCATTTGGGAAGAGCTCATTTTATTATCTGCACAATCCCACACTAAAATCACATTCCCCGCAGGAAATGCAAACTACTTTTGGGACGTGTTGAAATAGTTCAGTGAAAATTTATTAAACGAATTTTAATAAAATTGCTGCACCACAAATTTGAAGATAAATTTTAAAGGATTTTTCAAAATAAAGTATTTTATTTATGGGCGTGCATAATATACTGCATGATGAATGTTGTGCGTGCGGGCTTTCGCAGTAGCAGGACCAACATCTTGGAACAAACTTACGTTACATTTGATTGACAGCTCATTTGAGTTCAAAGCAAAACCAAATACTTACCTTTTCAAATTGTTATATCAAAAGTATTTTATTACTCAATTCAAGGAATTTTACTTTCTCCTTGACTACCTACTTTAATGTAACTATTTATATGTATAAACCTTTTTTGAATTATATTTTATATCTTACCACATGGGAATTAATCATTACAATATATATTTGTAAAAGTTAGCAAGTATGTTAGTCTTAACTTTCTAGTTTTAAGCCATAGTTTTTAGTGATCTCATAGCAGTATTGTGAAAATATCCAGTCGATCATACAAATATGTATAGTTTTAAGTCACCAGTTATAAGTCATAGCTGTAAGTAACTAACTATTAATTTTATTTTTAACCACTGTAAATCGTTGCTATATAATCAATTTCACCCTTGAATGCTCGTGTTTGGTTTGGAAATTTCCAGCCATCTTTCAAAAAAATGTATCTCAGAATTCTAATATGGAAATATATGAACTGCTTATAGTGCTAAAGAGCCATTGAATGCGTCTCTATATTTGATCTATTTTTATAAATTTTTAGTGTTAATAAAAAAATTGTTAAATTTATAAAGTGTGAATTCTGCTAATTATTTACTTTAACATTTCCGTTTGTAGTACCTACTTGGAGCAATATTAAATATTATGACTTCTGTATGTTTTCTATGGCCTATAAATTATTCTAACGTCATTTTTTAAATTTGTAAACACATGATCAATGATTCATAAGAAAAAATATTTCAATAATTTCGGCATGTTATGTCAATAACAAAAAGTCGGAAGAGATGCGAGACATCTTTTGTTAGAGTGTAAAACCACTAAGTTAGCTTTATGATCATCGAAGATTCTAACGCATTGTAACTGATAAAATAATTCCAATAAATGTTTTAAAATATCTCTTCAAATTTACCACGTTTTGGCTAGTGTGAGATCGCGGGCGTTTGCAAATTGGCCCAAATGTGGCCAAATAAGGTCCAGTGGATAATTTTTAGTTGTAATCCACTAGTAATAAATCGTAGTAATAAGGTTATGTGATAGGGAATAGGTTAAATGTATAAATTAATAATTAGTAACCAAATGCTCTTGAAGTGACTAAACGGAGCCTTAGAAGTGATTCAAGCATTTATTAATATTATGAAATACTGCTTTATCGTTGATAGATACCACAGAAGGTTATTTACTGCCCAGAGCTGGTGACTACAGCAATTTGAAGATGGAAATGTTGTTGTTGAAGTATGTGTTTGTATAGGGATTGCCAGATATTCAGATCTTGTCATTAAGATGAATAATGATTTCACTTTTTTTTATTTTTTTTTTATTTAATATTAGAAAAATATTTTTTTTACATACATAAATACAGGATATTAACAAGATATAAAACAATAGAAATTATATCCTTTCCTCACCATAAAGAGACAATGCTCTTGTGTTTGGTGAGGGAATTCTACTTCAATTATGTACATGTTAGTATTAAAGTAAATAAATTATTTAGAAACAACACAAGATTTAAACAATATTACTTCTAGATGTAAGTAGTGAACGTAATATGGACTTATAATAGTTTAAGGTAATTTTTTAATTTAAGGTGAAATTCCTGAATGTTTTCGATATACGTAAGAACGATATTGAGAGCATTCTTCCAATTAGAATCGAGCTAAATAATTAATTGGTTCGATACACAGCTGCTGGGAGCCAGTACGACTAGGGAATCTTTAATTGAATATTTTAACGTTATTAATTTTTGGGTTATTATGCCGTGTTATGCTTTCTCCTTCTTAGCCAACGTTTCGGACAGCGTTACAGTATCCATCACCAGGGTTTATGTTGTGTATTTCGTGGTGAAGTGTGTATATATGAATGTCAAATTGATACAGAAAACTGTTTTCTTACGTCCATTTTCATTAATAAAATTCTCACAAATAAGTGAACTTCGCACTTCACCGCGATAAAAAAGAGCTTTCGTTTATTCAAGTATACCTACTTGGATATTCATGGATCAGGTAACTACTGCCACAGCTGACGAGCTCCTTCCAATTACAAGCGGTTGTCATTTCATTACGACAACTCAAGGGTAGATTCCGGTTTTAACCCTTATCAAAAATGTAAGGTGGCGCGCAGAGCCCCAACGATGAATTTTACGTCGGTTAACTTTGCCTTGCAAATTTCCGGTGAAACTGGTTTGTCAAAGAAAGATGTTGGGTTTTATTAAAGTACTGGAAGTTACAACCCTCTTAGCCTGTATAATTTTTTTAAAGTTTGTTTGTTCTTGAAATATTGTAAATTTGGTGCAAATACCGAATACATAATTTCACAGCGCGTGATCCAGGTAAGCCAATTTGATTTAAACCAAAACTGATGCCGCCGTTTGCATAACCCTTATAAACCTCTAGGCACGATGAAACGGTGGCACATTTCATTGAAATTTATTATCAATTAATTAAAAGTGAGGGGAAATTGACCTTACTACGGGCACACTGCATTGCGATAATTTATAGATTTATCTGTTAGTGTAAATACAAAAATATGGAATCTTGTATAATTTGTTGATCTTAACATTTATCTAATAATTTATTTTTAAATGGTTTTAAATATTCGGTCAATGTTTACACTTGTCCTTTTTGTAAACAATAAGTAGGCGGAGACAACACAAAAAGTCGTTTCTCAGAGACTTTTCACGATGACATCTCTGTCGATGGTGTACACGAATGTACCGATACAAATTCCTAACTATGTGCTTATCACTTCAACTCTAATTATGCGACTTAATACTTAAAACATCAGGAAATAAAATTCTGAAAATAAATAACTTTCTGGTTGAAGCCCTTCCAATTATTTTCCTTTGTCTTATAGTGAAATCAAATATTATTATATCGAAGTGCAAACTAATAGTAATACCACCCAGAGAATGCCACCGAGAGTATTAAATCCCCTGTCGAGAGGTATTATAACTAAACTTTTCATCATAAATATGCATTCGCCAACGGTTGTGACGAATTAGCAATTCAATTCTACTTAGCTGAGATCCACACCATTCGCATTTAAATTATATTACAGGTACTCGGAATAATTTATTATAGTTGCTACTCCTGCATACAAATAAATTTGTAACTTTAAATAGATGAAGTCCCATAGGACAAATTTACATCTTTTCGCAATTTGGTCTCAAGATCATCATCAAATTAAAGTTAAATTCAGTTTTTATTTAACTAAATAATATCACATCATGCGCTGTATTTTGGACACTTACTAATACGATAATTTTATCGGTTTGCTGTACAATTATATGGTGGGATTAATTTAAAAAATATATTTTTTAAGTATTTCGTAACAAAAATCAATACTTCATGATCCTCGTGAAACCATATATTTATAAGGTCTCGTAATTTTCTAGTAATTTCTGATATTAAATAAGTCGATACGTATCAGAAGATACAGAATAATGGAATTTATTTATTTGTATATATATACGCCTAAAAAGGCTTTTACTTAGAAGTGATACAAGATGCAGTGTACATAGGTGAATATGTATTATACAGGAGATATTGACAGTAAATAGATGTAGTCCATTTTAAAGAATGTACAAAATACACACTTGTAAAATTGTAATTAAAAGTATAATGGGAAAATATTAAAAAATATGAAGCAATATTAGTAAAACGTAAGAGTAACATAAAGTAAAAAAGAAATTACAACAACACTACATATAAGACAAATCATTAAAACTAATTTACTAACGCTACTCTAATTTGTAGGATTCGACAAAGTGTTGGTATAGATCAGGTGTGGCGAACCTTTTTGGGCCCGCGTGCCAAAAATCCTCAAATATTATTTCTAGATTGTGAGGCGTGCCCAAGCTGTAAAATAATTAACCAAATAGATAAAATAAAAAAGTTTTTTTTTCAAATTTTATTTATAAGATAAAAAATTACAATAGAGTTTCATAAAAATAAAGTCATAATCAATAAATGTACATATTTGTTATTTATCAATGAGATTTTTGCTGTTGTACACTCGATGACAAATTCTTTATATCTGGATCATATTTCGTCACTTTTAGTGACACACACGACCAACTCGATTCATCAGTCATTCTCGTTCTTGAATCACATTTTATGAAATTCATTTCTGAAAATAATGACTCGCAAGCATATTATGTAGTAGAGAAAATTGATAATATTGCTCTCGCTAGTTTTTTTAACTCGCTAAAGATTTCTGGAATGGCTTTCCAAGTTCTCATTATTTCTTCTTCTGCATTTTTATTATTTATGTTCGTTAATCGATCGCTTTCAACAATTTTTTGTTTCCGTAGCGAACTCGATTGCATTTCAAAATCTTCTAGATTAGCCACTCGAAAATCTCCAAATTGAGGTCATCTGAGTGTATCTGGATATAAAATATTTTTTTATATCTTTTCAAATCTCCTGAATTGTTTGAATCTCGAAGAAAACTCGTTGATTATCGATTGAATAACTACAGAAAATTCTTGTGTTAATTTGATTTGATCTGGATTTTCTTCTGCAAAATTTTTTTTTGTATTTGGGAAATATTTGAAGGTGTTATATACAACGTCACGATCAAAAATTTGTAATTTAGCTTGAAATGCTTTGATTAAATCAAACATAACAATAATTGTTTTGTTAACGCCTTACAATTTAATATTTAATTCATTTGAATGTAAGCACAAATCAGTAAAAAACATTAATTTTGAAAGCCATTCGAGGTCTAGTAACTCATTATATTTTTCAATGAGTAATGCTTAAAAAAATTTTGTCAAACCATTGCATGGCCAAATTATCTCTTACGCTGATGATACAGTCCTTATAATAAAAGAAAAAACTTGGGAAAAAATTAATCTAAAAGCTACAGAAGACATAAATAATCTAAAAATATGGTTTGACAATAACCTCTTGTCGTTAAATAGTGATAAAACATATGTCATTCCTTTCGAAATTAACACTAACATTGTACCTCCAAATCTTCAAATATTCTTACATAATCATTCTCTCGCACAACACGATACTAATCACTGCCAACAAAAATGTTCACTTCTGAAAATAGCGGATAAAATTACATATCTTGGAATAATCATAGATAAAAACCTAAAATGGAAAGATCACATCGACCATACAATAAAAAGAGTTAGGAAGTTAATTCATATATTCTTACGGATACGAAACTTTTTATCAACGAAAAACCTATACTCAATATACTACGCATTAGTACAGTCTATTCTTCAGTATGCCATTATCAGTTGGGGAGCAGCTTACAAAACTAATCTGACCCCCATAGAAATTGTTCAAAAACTAATAATAAAAATTATACTAAAAAAACCTCCAGACTTCCCAACTGACAGCATATTCGAAGAATTCAAAGTTCCAACATTTAAAAACTTATTTATAAAAAATTCAATTATACAAATTATAAAAGAAAAAGATAAATACGCATTCATAACTGAAAATCGTACTAGACTTAAACATGTATTTGTGTGCCCCAAATTAAACACTTCTTTTGCACAACACCATTATACTCACCAAGGAAAATTCTTTTTCAATAACCTACCAATAGAAATCAGAAGCATTAGGAACAAAATTCAATTGTTGAACTCCATCAAAAAGTATTTTAGAGAATGTCACACTAAAAATCTTACTTGTTTTTCTTCTTACTGAATACAAATATGTTTACATATTTTAGTTAACGGGTCTGATTGCCATGTGTCTATATTACCTACACATACATATATATTGAAATACATGATTATAGTAAATAGTAATTGTAATTATATAAAATGTATTAACTGTATCAACTGCATTGTATTAACTGTACACGTGACTTTATTTGTACATAATATGTGAAATGTTAACTCTTCTTCCATCCACAAGCTAAGGCTTTTAATGGAAGACCAGTAAAATTATAATAATAATATTAATATAAAAAAAAAAAAAATATATATATTCCTATCGATTTCTCTGGAAAAATTGTCAGTTTCGGCGGGGAACATTGAATGAAATTTTCAAATGCAACGTAAGTTAAATTTGAGTTGAAACAACCCAATTCTGGATTGTTCAGATATTTTTGAAACAACTGGTCAAATCAAAAAAAAATAATTTTTTAACTTATAAATTAAAAAAAAAAAAAAAATTGAACTTGGAAATCGTTAGTGTGCCATCCAAATGATCAAACGTGCCACCTCGGGCACGCGTGCCCTAGGTTCGCCACACCTGGTATAGATTATGCTTAGTTATATACAGGGTGTCCGGAAACTCGTAGTACAAGCGGGAAACTGGTGAATCTACATCACATTTGGAGTCGATTTTGTAGTATTTTTTTTTTTGATTTGAGCTTTCGTTATCGAGTAAATCGAGTTTGAAGTTGATTTTTTATATATTTTTTTTTTTTTTTTAATCAAATTCTTATAAATTAATACTGAAGATCAAAGTACCCAACTAATTAAAACTATTTGAAAGTAAAACAAATGAAGAAACTCGGATTTGAAGCATTATTTTGAAATCACCCTTCATTTAATCCGGTGTAATCATAAAATATTTCTGCTCTGCAGGGTTAAAACATCTGTTGTTCAACCCTAAACACCAGAAAAAACTTTAACCCTAAAATAGCCGAAAAATATTTTTTTTTGGTTTTTTTTTTTTTTTTGTGAAAATGCTCAAATCAAAAAACTTTATGTTTTTTTGGGTTCCCCATGTGGTGTAGATTCTCCAGTTTCCCGCTTGTACTACGAGTTTCCGGACACCGTGTATATGGAGTCAATAAATAAATCAATAGCACCCCCCATACTTGTTGCCCAGATCATGCATCCTATTGGTCAGTGAGTGTGTCTGATAGTTGGTCGAGTATGTATTACAGAAGAATGTTATATTTTGTCTTGTATTCCTAGTCGGCACATGTAGTTTAATAGTGGCAAGGATGGCAGGACTATCAATTAAGTTGTTAATGACTCTGTGTAACACAACCAGGTCTGAAATAATTCTCCTGTCAGACAGTGTTATTAGATGCAATTGATTCATCAAACTGACATAATTAATGTAATCAATTGGAATTCTGAGCTTAAAATTTACGTACTTAAGAAATTTGTGCTGAACTCTTTCTATATTATTGGAGTGAACGTTATATAAAGGGGACCAAATAGGTGAATTATACTCCAATTGACTTCTGACTAATGAAATATAGAGGGTTCTCATACAATCTATGGACTTAAAATCAGTTAAAGTTCTGCAAAGGAAGCCAAGCATCTTTAAAGCCTTATTAGTTATTTAGTTGATGTGTTCAATGAATTACAAGTTTTCATCGAATATTACACCCAAGTCTCGAATATGTGATACTGGTATTAATTTAATATTATTTAATGTATACTCATGTAATATATTATAACGAGTTTTGGAAAATCGTATTACTTGACATTTCTGAATGTTCAAAAATAATGCATTTTGTTCACACCATTGATGAAGTTGTTCTAAATTACTCTGTAAAATTTGACAATGGCCAATATAGTGAAATGGTTCTGATCAAGATTAACCTTGATACACAGAAAGGGTCTGAATTATATTGTTATTTATATGATGTGCGTATAAGAAAGAGAATCAGCAAAATACTTTACACGGACTCGTTTCTCCACTGTCCACTCTGATGACCATTGGTACTCGAATCATCAATCCTGTAACACACTGGTTACTCCGATGGTTCTCTCCATGCCTTGTGACTCCACGCCTTTGACCTTTTTACTCAAGTCAGATAAAAATTTGAAAAAAAAATATCTTCATAAACAATTTATTTCGGTTACCTACCGGAATATTGACTTTCACGTCCGTTGCGCTAAAACCGACGCCGAAATGTGAGTTGACGCCCGGAAGTTTCAAGTGGCAGATGTTTGGCGTTCCTCTCGGTGACTCGCTTCGCCAGATCTGACTTTTTAAAACTTGGAACTTGGATTTGAACAAACTGACAAAAAAAACGTTTTGAGGTCACGAAATTTGTGGGCCACGCAAACTTCAAACAGCATTTAGTTTACTTACTGAGGCAAATAAATTCACTCAAAGAATATTGTAAATAAAATTAGAGATAATTTATTTTCACCTAAAGCGGATTTTTTTTTTGCCTTGAAATATAACTCTCGAACGGTGAATGCTCGTTATGAAATTTGCACAGATTTATTTGTTTAGATTTTCCAAACCAACACATTTAAATAACATCAATCATGAGATATATAGCGCTGACGTAATATAACAACCTGGAAAAATATGAAGCGAGATGCCGTGTTTCTTATTATTTTATTTTTGTGTGTCCTTTTAACGGATGTTTGAAATCATCAATGCAATTTTCACTATGCAGGCTGCAGTCTGGAACAACTCAGTCAAATGGCATTAGTACCGGTAACTTAAGTTTTAAAGCACGTAGAATTACATCGTATTTTAGAAATCGTGGCAAGTAAGAAACATTTTTATGTGTCCAGTTAATTACTAAGTAAAGTTGCGTGAAATACTACATTCTACATCACGGGTATGACTGAAATGTAAAATACGCTATCTCGCTTAAACTAGACGAATATGGAATGCAGTATGAGACGACCTACTGTTGTTCGAGTGGAATGACTTTTGACGTTTAGCGCATGCAAGTATGTACCTTCGACAAAACTCAAAAATAAGAACGTCGACCATTGTACGTACTTTTGACGTCGATTGCGAGCGGCCTGGATTTGAGAATCGATACCCAGTTTACAGGTTATAAAGTTACTGGAATCTTCTTTTTATAGTTTCGTTGAACCTAAAACAATATTTTGTGACCCCACGTATTTTAATTTAAGCTCTCTTGTTTTCCCGGAACTTGGTAATTTATTTATCATTATTTTGTGATGTTCACCAGATATGGGTCGTAAATGGATCTTTATTTCGATGAAATTCAATACATAATACATATTTGCGATTCCACCGACTTTTCTCAGATAATAAAACATTATTGTAAAGTGTTAACCTTATTGTTAAAAACATTATTGTATAGCGGAGTAAAATAATTATTTTATTGTGGTTATTATTTCTTAAAACAATATGAGTCTACCAAAGACGATCTTATTTGAATGTTTTTTCCAAAATTAAGCCTGTTTAACATTTCATAAGTTTTTATATAAGAATAATGAAACATCGCTTTAAAAATAATGTCTCACCGAAAAAATATGGCTTAGTAATAATAAACTAGAAATTTGTACGTAATAGAGAAATATTGCAAATTTGAGACAAGATTTCACTGTGGTAAATGGAAAAATACATTTTTTTAACCCAGTGGCACATTAAATTTTATTTCTTTTGTTCCAATAATCAATAAATAAATTAATGATTTATGAAAAGGAATTTGAAATTCAAAACTAGACATTAATATTATTACATTCTCGGATACTTTGACAAGCATTTATCTATTTATTGTTTCTTCACAATTAAAACGTACTATTTTCATATAATTATTAACCTCACCAAAATTGAAAAGAAGTAACAAAAATTAAACACTGATGATTTTTAAACAGTTTAGTAAACACAAACAATATGATTTGAGATTTTCACGGCCAAAAGTATTATACTGATTTATTTTTGGGGTATTATGCCGTGTTGAGCAGCATTACAGTGTCCATCATCAGCCACATATCTGCCCTGATGATATTTGATTATGGTAAAAAAAATATCTAGAAAAAATACATCCTAACAAAAATGTGTTGAGGCTGTTGAGAGACGAAATAAAATGTATCTATTCAATAGGTTATTCGTTCCTACAATGTTCAATAATAAAGAGAGAAATCTACCTAACCTAACCTAGCAAACACGTGTTCAGAGATTAAATAATACGTTACTATTCGATAAGTTATTAGTTCCTACAATGTTTAATAAAGCAGAGAGAAATCAACCAAACCTAACCTAACCTAAAAAACATGTGTTGAGACTGTTGAGAGACGAAATAAAATGTTGCTATTCAATAAGTTATTCGTTTTTACAATGTTCAATAATATAGAGAGAAATCTACCTTACCTAACCTAATAAACACATGTTAAGAGATGAAATAAAATTTTACTATTCAATAAGTTATTATTTCTTACAATAATATAGAGAGAAATCTACCTACCCTAACCTAACAAATACGTGTTGAGAGATTAAATAATACGTTACTATTCGATAAGTTATTAGTTCCTAGAGTGTTGAATACAGTAGAGAGAAATCAACCAAACCTTACCTAACCTAACAAACACGTGTTGAGAGATTAAATAATACTTTTTTATTCGATAAGTTATTAGTTCCTACAATGTTTAATAAAGTAGAGAGAAATCAACCAAACCTTACCTAACCTAACAAACGCGTGTTGAGAGATTAAATAATACGTTACTATTCGATAAGTTAAGAGTTCCTACAATGTTTACTAAAGTAGAGAGAAATCAACCAAACCTAACCTAACCTAAAAAACATGTGTTGAGAAATGAAATAGAATTTTACCATTCAATAAGTTATTATTATTATTTCTTACAATAATCAATAATGTAGGGAGAAATAAAAATGTACAACTATACAATTTAGAAAAAAATATTTAAAAAAATGACCTGTGCGTGATGTCATCAATTTACATAATTACGGAAATAATTACAGAGAATAGATAAAAAAAAATGGGCCGTTGACTTGCAAAACCCGTTTTGGAAATTTCCGCTAAATCTGATACATTTACAAATTAAAAATAGATACATTATCAATATTTATCGGTAAATATCAAAAGATTTTTGCTGATATTTTGCATAACTGACTAACCATCACACAGTTTCTCCGCAAGAGTAGACAGAGACGACAGATTGCCAAGCAAATCGTTCTTGGCACACACTCCGTGCCTCTTTCACATCCATTCATACTTATCTGTTATTCTAACTCTTGGCCCGACTCGAAGGAATAATTCACTTGATCGTGTCATGTCTTCCTAGGACGTCCCTGAATTCTGCCACCATTCACATTTGCGTCCTTTATTCTCCTTATACTCCTTTCTTCGTTCATTCGCTATACCCAAGCATCCTTAATTCTTAATCTTACACCAATCTTGCATTATTTGCGGATCTTTACATTTCTCACGCGATCATACATGGTTTTCCCACATACACCTCAATTATCTTATTTCTCCAGCATTCAGTCTACTTTCGTCCTTCCTACATCAGGGTAGGTACCAGCACTCCATAAAAATTGTCAAAAGAAATTATATTTTACATAAAAAGTTTATTCAAAGTGTTCCAAACTGTTTTCTTGACATCTATAGATTTCTGAAAAATTCCAGAATGGGTTTGTCAAGCCCATATTTAGAAAAGTAAGTCTGATGAATTATTTATTGTACCTTCTTATTATTGCTTATGAGCAGAAAGTTTTTAAAGACTTGCAGTTTTCTCCGTATAATTATTTTACTTCCAATGAGCTTTGCTCCCAGCAAATCTTATTTCTATGTCTCTCTAGTTGTCCATGAAGTGAAGAATTTTCTCGGTTTTCTTAAAAACCTGTAAGGAACTGGCTTGTATGGGTGCAGCATCTAATCGCCTTCCTCTTTTCTAGCTTAAAACACATTATAGTGTGACTTATCTATTCTAATAGACTGTCTTTTTTTAAATTATTGCTTTTTTATCAGAGAAATTATATTTACTCCGTGTAATTTATTAGATGTAGAGTTACATTGTACTTGATATGCAATCAAATATTAAGGGCACTATTTTGAAAAGGTATAATGATAATACATACTATACTGTATGTGAACTACCGTTTTGTATAGTGGATGGTGTAATGAACCGATCATTCTACTAGCGCTGTTAAAAACTCTGGATATTTTGTATTACCAATAAAAGTACTTTTACATCAATTTACTCAACAAAATACAATGATGTAACATAACACTGACATCCATCTTGCCATCATTAGACAAAAGACGGGGTATTTTTTCAATTATTTAGTTACCGCTTATTTAAAGTATACCACAGAAAATAAGTAAGATTAAGAAAGGACTCTTAGTTGGCTTGTGCATGTAGAGCTGAACAGAAAAACAAGGATAATATATGACACCAATGTGACTGGCAGAAGAAATCGAGGACACCCGATGAATACATGGCACGATCAAGTGAACCAAATATAAAATACGAAACGGTCAGAATAATAGAAGGGTATGTATGATACGATCTATGAAAGTGAATAAAGCAAGGAGGATGTGCCAAGACAAGCGGTCTGCTCTCTCTGCCTACCCCTGCGGAGAAACGGCGTAATGGCTAGTGAGTTAGTTAAATCGAAACATTCAACAATATGCTTTATGCTACCGAAATCAAATGTATAAACTTGACTCAAGTTAAGGAATCAAATATTATGATAGAGGTGCAGAACTTCGAAGCGTATTATCATAGTTTCGACAAGTGGCTCTCAAGATATGGTGGTCACATAATATTTTTAATGTATATACATGTACATATACTTGGTACCTATTTTACATTAACCGGTTCACATTTTCAAGTAAATTACTTCCCCCATCGGTGAAATGCCAAAAATAACCACTAAGAAATTATGCAAGTCATGTTAAAAAAGATGCCAGTAAATGTTTGGCAATTTACCGAAATTTTGATAGAATACCGTAGATAATGAGTCCGACATGACATTATCTTGCAAATTGCCTACTATAAATGTTTTATTTTAGAAAATAAGAATAAATTAAGTTAAGACGCTCTAATATTACAATATTAATGACATAAATAAGGCAAAACAATATTTTTAATCGATAAAAGTGAGCTGAAAACTAGTTAACAGCATTATTAGAGAAATTATTGTTCTAATGTTCTTCTTTACTTTATATTGCCGTTAAATAAATAAAAAAAAAATTTAAAAAAAATAACGTTAAATTTTTAAGCAAGTCTTTTTGTTAGTAAATTTTTTGACAAGGTTTTTCAAATTCTTGTTTTTCTTGTTCTAGTATCTACAAACAATACCTGTAATTGGCAGATCACGGCGGATGTAAAATTTGCCGTGATATTTGTCGTTCCGAATAGAGTCCTATTATGGGTAAGTGGAGAATAATACATTCAAATCTTTTTTCCGCCAAATTCCTCTTTTTTCGAGAGATTTTTCGAAAATATGT
This sequence comes from Hesperophylax consimilis, assembly GCF_061612785.1. NCBI lineage: Eukaryota > Metazoa > Arthropoda > Insecta > Trichoptera > Limnephilidae > Hesperophylax > Hesperophylax consimilis. The sequence goes on along the minus strand of NC_142859.1, from coordinate 30,030,146 downwards.
TCCAATTTGAGGTTTCATATTGATAATTTTCTTACAAATGACAATGGCATCAAAACCAAGACAAATAAAATACGCAGGAAAGTTCCACGCTGAATTGCGCTGCAGACCGTTACCTAACTATGTATAGTGAATTTAATTTTGTGCGCAGGATCTGGCAGCATTCGGTTTATGTTGGTTGCTTACCGACCAGTGGGACATTGAAACATTGAAGTAGAAATTAACCTAGCTTAAGTCTGACAGCAAAAACTACAATCGACGTGAAATTTTGATCTGGAGCAGTGGAATTACCCGATTGTGCAATGTGAAATGTCAGGTATGGTGAAGAGAGACATAGGAGAATTATTGAATAAGTTCAAGAACGTAAGTTTGGTGATGATCGAGAGCTAAATAACAATTGCATTTAGTTACTAAAACCCTAAACTGTACAATGCGTTGTTACTTGTTACATAAAGGTTTTTGTTACAAGGTATATGGATCCTTTTGCGTACATTTTATATATGGTTTCGATATGACTATGGAGCTGAAGAATATGATCTAAACTAATAAACTAGCCAAACGCAGCTGTCATCGAGGTTGTGTTGGTATTCATCCATACGATTGCCTAGATCATCGAATCGTTGTTACTAACGGAATTCGGCTCAAAGTAATAACACATAATTCAAGCTACTATTTTAAAGAGATGTATTGGATAATATATTCCGATTAATTTTATCGACCTTTTTTCCAATTTTTTCCACTTTTGCCAAATCCTTGATTTTCTACAACAGTTTCCTTCCATATGTAAAAGTTTCCTTGTGTGAAGCTGCCAAGATCACAGAAAGTTAGCCCGTATATCTTCTAGAACTTATTGTTTGTCACTTCTTCTTAACTTTGGCTGGGGCTTTAGAACTGTACGGAATACCGCACAATGATCAAGAGTCTTACCAAGTCCACAGGGTGTCTTACACATTTCGTAATATATTATAATTATCCTGTAATACTTATATTATATATTACACAAGTATATTTCAGAAAATAAAAACATTTTTTTTTTCCATTCTGATGCGAGTTTCGTTAACGAAACTTATTTCATGGGCTATATATTTTTTCTTGTTCTAGAGTCCCACAAGGAACGATCGAGGTACCAGTTTTATTTTTAATTCTAATAAAACATTCCCACCACATATTAGGAAGAAAAAAAAAATAATAAAGAACTGCATTTCAATCTAAAAAGAAAAATACTCGGTCAGGTTATTTTATTACTACAAATGTAAAATTTCTGCAGAAACATTTAAAAAAAAACCTTTTTTATTTTTCAACAACGTCCTTATTTATGTAACGTGCCGTCAGTTTCCTAAAACTCGCGTTTCATAGAACATTACAAATTATTTTGAAAAAAAACTGCACGTGCAATATTGTTTTTGAACGAATCTTAAAATAATTACTTCTCATTACAGAAAAATATATTATTTAAAATAATGGTATTTTTGAAGTTTTTACGTGTACTGCATTCAAACGAGTAAAAAATATTGCAGAATATATATTGCTTTAAAAAATATTTTACAAAATATGCCAAAGAAATGTATATCCTTTCTGTATTTAAATTTATTTATCAACCACAAAGGATTGACTTTTGTAAAAAAATCGTGTTTGATTTTGCAGAAATCTCATTTCTGAAACGTAAACTAGCAAATAGACCGAGTAAACAGTAGAAATCTGCTTTTCAATTTATTTTTAAATTATTTTCGTCACCACTGATGTTTTTTACTAGTTTGTATTCCTATCAAAGCTTTGTTCATATAGAATAATAAAAGTAATAGTACCTACTTTATGATATGATGTTTTAAAAAACCTTGATATTTGAATTGTTATACGAGTAATTTTTTAGCTGTATTGAATAATGTAAAAATTTTAAAACTAAGTCCTAAATGCCTGGAGCCAGTGGGACTACTGAGAGACTTCTGTTGCCAAATAAGATAATGTTTTGATGCTGAAACAGTTGGGACGTGAAGGAGATGGAGAAGAGTAAGTTTGTGTTATTGTATGGTATGATCAGGTATCGATGCCAAAACCTCCCTACCACCCACGCGAAGTTCGTAAACTATTAATCTGTCTATCGCTATCTATACGTAAGCCTTATTTTCAATTGATTTGAACTTAAGATTAATTAGTTTGCTTATTATAGAGAAAAGGAAGAGAAATAATTAAGTCCGTGGTTTATTTTATACTCTACCATGTCGGGAGCTTAGGATCACAGGGGCCTAACTACAAAACTGGGGTTTTAGGTGAACCTTGGTTTCTGTAATACCATAATGATATTTACTAGTTATATATAGATACGAAGCTCTATCTCGTACATACAGCCGTTTAAAAGATTACGTTGGGTATATGAGAATGCCAATCTTTATTTGCGTTTATCTCAAAACTATGTTTTCGGAGATAGGCCTCTGTGATCCTAATCCGGAACTCACTTATTACCCACAATGTAGGCAATAATAAAATAAATTCTCAAAATAAAAGCTTTCTTTTTGTACTGAAAAAAAAGAAAAAAAAAAAGAGTTTGTTATTATTTATTTAGTAGCTAATTGACTATCGGCAAGTTTTACAATTGAAATTTGGAATAAAACATTAAAAATCCACATTAAATTAGTACTTACCCATGAGTTTAAGTGTATGTGTTATATTAGTACCTACTCCTGAGGTTAAGTGGAAAGTTTAAATGAACTTTATACAAAGGGGACAAAACCAAATAGATGAATTATATTCCGTTTGACTTCTGACTAATAAAATATGCAGGGTTCTAATACAATCTAAGGACTAGATCATGATCATATCAGTTAAAGTTCTGCAAAGGAAGCCAAGCATCTTTAAAACGTTATTTGTTATATTGTTGATGTTTGCAATGAATGTCAAGTTTTCATCGAATATTACACCCAAGTTATGAATTTGTGACACTGCTATTAACGCCTGGAGCAAACATCACTAAAAAACAACATTGAAATTATTGGCGTTCCAGAAAAAAGAAATGAAAATTTACTTGATTTAATTAAAACAATAGGAACTAAGGCTGAAATTGATATTCTCCAGATGGATATTGACGGTATTTTGCGTACAAGGGTAAAGGAACTACCCCGAGAAAATCCGAAATTTACTAGGCCTATCGTAGTGAGGTTCACAACCAGCCGCTGCAGAGACAACTTTCTTGCTGCTATTAGAAAAAAAGGCAGCCTCAACTCTGGTGACCTGAAGCTTCCAGGTAATAGTAACATATATGTCAACGAGCATCTGACGGCTGCAACCCGTGCACTTTTCAAGAAAGTAAGAGATTTAAGCAAAGAAAAAAACTTCAAATTCAGGTGGATTAAATATGGTAAAATATTCATACGCAAAAATGAAACTAGTCCAATTATTCAAGTGACACTTGAATCTGACTTAATTAAGGTTTTTTGCTGATCATTCTCTTAGTTTTAGCACCGTCTCCTATGGTTTCTACATACTTACAACTTATTTTTCATATTTACTATGTCTTTTCTTCTAATTTAAAATTTCAACCAATGCAATCCTTTCACTTTTTGTATATTGTCTCAACAAATAACTCTCTTAACACTACCAACGTAAATCAATATTATCTTCTTAAAAGTTTTCTTGCTTTACTACAACACAATTTACTTCAATATACCTACAACTTTAGAAGTTTTATATTTTATATATTTTACCAAAATGAACTAAAATGTTGAATGTTTATTACCAAAATGTAACCGGACTGCGATCAAAAACAGATAGTTTCCATTTTAATGTCACCAATAGCAACTATGATATTATTATGATAACAGAAACTTGGCTTGTCGACAGCATTGCCAGTGAAGAGCTATTTGACAACCGTTACCTGGTATTTAGGCGTGACCGTAATGAACAAAAACGGGGAGGAGGTGTAATGATTGCGTTGAAGAAGCACCTCATAGCTCATGAACGTAAGGATTTTAACACGAATGCTGAAGACATCTGGGTGACTGTTACGATTAATAATTTCATAAAAAATCATTTATGCTGTGTTTACATACCTCCAGGAGGCAATCACTCACAAAATATACAGTGGGTTGCCATATTAATAGGGACACCTATGGAATATGTGTTTTTCACACTTTGTGTTGATAAAACACAGATGTTTATGATTTCAGGTGCGGTTGTTATTATTTATTAATAAGGACATTAAATTAAAAAAAAATTAAACACCATATTTGTTCTTAATCTGCGATTATTTTATATTTTTTATTATTTTTAAACATTATCGAACAAAAAGTTAATATTTCGTAATTTCGCCATTAGCCGCAATAACAGCTTGTACACGTCGTGGTATACTCTCAATGCACAATTTTGCAGTAATATTTAGGTTAAGAGAATGATGCCACACCCGGATCAGGGTTTCGATGAGCTGCTGCTTAGTTGTGATCACTTCCTTGGCAATCTCCTTCTTGGTGAGCTCCTACAGGTTTTCAATAGGGTTCATGTTAGGGGAATTCCCCAGCCAAGGTAAAACCTGCACATTTTTTCAGCCAGGAATTCAGTAACAGTCCTGGATTTGTGACAGGGTGCGGAGTTGTGCATAAAGACGTATTCCTGGCCACCGGGGAACCATTCTCCGACTTGAGGCAGTAATCAATTTTCCAGTATTTGTCTGTACTGATCCTGCCTCATAGTCCCTTGCACGATGTGGAGGCGCCCCATCCCTTTGGAAGAGATGACTGACCACATCATGATACTGGTAGGATGTTTGATCGTCTCTACAAGGCAGTCCGGATGAAATTTCTTTCCTGGGTGACGACGGACGAACGATGATTTGTCCAACAAAATTTAGAATATGGACTTGTCAGAGAAGCACACCTAAAAATAGGGCCATAATCAAACTAATGGAATTTTTTGAAGACTTGAAAACCACAAAAATGTTAATTACCATATTTCAGTTCTCTATAGTCATGTTTTGGTGTGCGTTGGCCCATTCCAGAAGTTTTTTCCTCATATCTCAGTAGATAGGCGAGGTTTTTTAACTGGCCGATAAGCAATGAGGTTTTCCTCAGCCAATCTCCTCTGGACTCTCCTTTGGGAGACTTCGATATCTTCTTCGTTGATCATCAAGGTCAGACGAGCCACACTCTTTTTGCGGTTTTGGAGACAGACGTCTTTGATTTTGCGGTCAGTAAGAGGTGTAGTGATTCGTTTTCTGCCACATTTCCCAATGTGATCCAATTCAAGGGGCAGGTTTTGATTGATTTTCTAATTTATCCTGTTAACCACAGACTTCAAAATACCTGTAATGGCTGCTATTTCCCTTTGGGAATGTTGAGTGTTTAACAATAGTCTCTTCACTTCCGGAAATTTTCTTGGAGACGTGTCTGAAGACCTAGCCATACTGAAAAAACAGAACATTGGACTCAATTTGGAAAATCTATTCACTGAAATAAGATATGAAAAAAAAATCACAGAAATTAATAGATAATTAGTAATTACTTACATTTTTGTACAGCTAAACTGTTTAAACTCGTAAATATAATAATAATGTATATTTATTTACCAGAACTTCAATCATGCATTTTCACAAAAATGCTGGCCAAGTGGAAAAAACCTTAAATTTTCGAGGTTTGAGGCACTTTGTGAGTGTTGCCACTTTTTAAAAGTGTCAGTGGTGATACCAGCAACAAAAACAATGAAGGAATGGCCATCATATCCAAGTTATTTAGAAGTAGAGACAACGTAAACATAAAAATCAGGAAATATTGGAACTGTCCCTATTAATATGGCAACCCACTGTAAATGAATTCATGGATAAATTATGTGAACTTCGAGGACTACATCACAATGATCATTTTTTCATATCGGGTGATTTCAACTTACCTCAAATTAACTGGTCTTTGAGTAATGGTAATAGTATGCAAATTACGAATGGCTCTAAATCTGAAATTATTTCCAAACTATCTGACACCCTTTCATTTACTGATCTATCACAGTACTGCACCTTTCCAAATAATAATCATACATACCTAGACCTTGTTTTTAGCTCGATCCCTGTAAATGTATCAAATACTGACCAGAATGAATCCCTGAATGTAAACATCATAAAAGCATTCTTGTTGACATTAACATATCTCTGGAAACTCCTATGGTGGACAACAAACGAACAATCAATCTTTTTAGAAAAGCTAACTTTGAAACAATAAATAACGTCCTCAGTAGTATTGATTGGGATGCAGAATTTTTAAACCTATCAACCAATACTGCTATTGACCGCTTTTATGCAATTTTCTATGAAATCATTCGATTAAACGTCCCGTCAAAGGAAGTTCATATTAATAATTCGTATCCCTATTGGTTTAGTCCAGCCCTAATAAAACTGACTAAGGAAAAATATAAAGTGTTTAAAATGTGGAAAAGGTGATCCAATCCTTTAGACTACCATGAATTCTGTATCCTTCGATCAAGGCAAAAGAAATTGTCTAGAGAATGTCTTAAACAATTTATAACAAACGCTGAACTTAATATATCTCGTGACCCTAAAAACTTTTGGTCTTATGTTAAAGGAAAAAGAAATAGTTCTGGTTTACCTCATGTTATGATACTGGGTGAAATGACTGCTGAAAATCCTTTCGCAATATGTAACCTGTTCTCACAGCATTTCGTCTCCACCTTTAATTACAACACTATTTCCGATGTACACTCTACCAACTATCATTTTGACAATCAAGTTAATATCTCCTCGGTATCAGTTTCAAAACAAAAAATAGAAAAAATAATCGATACTATTTCTAGCTCACTGGATGCGGGTAGTGATAAAATTCCGGCTTTCTTTATCAAAATGTGTAGCAAGGTAATCTCGAAGCCCCTATTATTGCTCTTTCAATCCTCATTGAAAGAAGGTATCTTTCCTGATCGTTGGAAGAGTGCTCTCATCACACCTGTTTTTAAGTCTGGGGCTAAAAATGATGTCCAGAACTATTGACCGATATCTAAATTACCAATCTTCAGTAAAATTTTTGAAAAAATTGTTCATGAACAACTATATAACTGCATCGAGTCTGTAATACACGTGAACCAACATGGCTTTATGAAAAAAAGATCGGTTGTATCTAATCTTGCCATTTTCATTGAAAATATTACTAAATCAATGGATGATCAAATCCAAGTTGACGTAATCTATACAGACTTCTCAAAAGCGTTTGATAAAATTGACCACAGTCTTCTTTTGTCCAAATTACTAGCTTTGGGAATTCATGGGGATTTATATAGATGGTTAGTCTCCTATCTTAATGGGCGCACTCTGGGAGTAACAATAAATGGCTTCATCTCTGAGATTGTAAATATACCCTCAGGTGTGCCCCAAGGATCTCACCTGGGACCGTTACTGTTTACAATTTTCATCAACGACATTATAAAATGCTTTAATTATGCAAATGTTCTACTTTTCGCTGATGATATGAAAATATTCCTACCTATTAATTCTATAATTGACTGCTTTAAACTACAAGAAGATCTGTATAGGCTTAGTGATTATTGTATCCGCAATCGTCTCAACATGAACACTTCTAAATAGTATGTAATTACCTTCACTAGAAATAAAATTAAATTTGACCATAATTATCATATAGCTGGCCAACTACTCAAAAAAGTTAAACAAATTCGTGATCTAGGTGTTATACTTGACAGTAAACTTACATTTGAGGCTCATATTGATATGATTGTTAAGAAAGCCCTTAGAATGCTAGGACTCTTATTCCGTATTGGAAAATAATTTAATAATATCATAACACTTAAAATATTGTATTTTTCTTATGTTCGCAGTCATCTTGAATTCGCTTCTCCCATATGGAATCCTCAATATAATATTTACATAAATCGCATTGAAGCCATCCAAAGAAAATTTGTCCACCATTTAAATTTCAAATTAAATTCAAACCTTGACGTAAACAGCTCGATGGACCTTTATGGACTTAAGCCATTAAAAACTAGAAGAGACTCCGCAGATATAATATATCTCCATTAAATTATCAATGGCTTTATTGATTGTTCTCCCCTTCTGTCTGAAATTAATTTTAGAGTCCCGAGTGTTAGAACTAGAGAAAAATCACTTTTTCATCTCCATAAATGTTCTACTAATATCAGACAAAATGCGTTTATATTCAGAGCCTGTAGTATATTTAATAAGAATTTTAATGATATAGACATATTCACAAGTAATTTAGGAACCTTTAAAAGATATGTAATAACTAACATTAAATACTTTTAAATATTCTACTGGAAGTTATCATGTTATTGCTTTGAATCCTTTCCAGTTACTTACCTTCCAATTATACTCATGTGTTCAATTTAGTTGTAGGTATAAATTTATTATATTGCTATTGTGTAGTGCTTTTATTGATTGCTGCTGTGTTGAAATTTTACAAAACATTATGTTTTGAATTTTAGCTGGTGATTAGTATATCAGTTAAATTTAAATTTTTGAAATTTAGCTGGTTATTAGTGTATCAGTTAACTTTAAATTTTTATTTATTTGTGTTCCTAGATCTGTTATTATTTTTTATTTATTATTTACAATATTGTATTTTTTGTAAATCTCTCAGGCCACGGGTACAGAAACCTTAGTTTTTTTGTTTTAATATTCTTTATTATTATTATAATTTTAAGTGAAAATCTGTTATTGGATTTTATCTATATTATTTAGTTTATTCTTATATTTGTAAATAATCTGTTGATTTTCCCAAATAAATAAAATAAAATAAAATAAAATAAACTTAATATTATTTAATGTATTTCTGGTAAGGTGTTATGACGAGTTGAATTTCAAAAATAAAGCATATTGATCACACCATTGATGAAATTGTTCAAGTTAGTCCGTAAAATTTGGCAATCGTATTAATTTCTTATTTTTTAAATATATTTTTAAAGTCGTCAGAAAATAGCAGAACTTCTACATCGTTAAATTGGTCCAAAATGTCACTGATGAACAGTAAGAAAAAGATTGGGCCGAGATGGGACCCTTGAGGAACCCCACTTGTGGCCTCAAATATACAAAATTGTATTGAATTTATCTTTACACGAAACACCCTATTGCTAAGATAACTAACAATCCAACTAAATAATTTACTTTTGATGCACAAGAATAGGGTTCATGTATAATTTTGTGTGTATATTATAAATAAATTTTATTATTCCATTTAGCCGTGATGTAAAGAGTTTGGGCCATTTCAGAATGGGGAGGGGATAAAAATGGGGAAGAGGAAAGTAAAAAAGTATTTGGCTTTTCACATATGGTCACCAAACACGGCTAAGGCCATTTCAAACAACGCTTCGATTGCAAATGGTGGTCTTTCACGACTTTCACTAAGGTGATACTGAGAGTATCTACCACCATGTGCGACTATTTGTATAAATACAATTATTCTCAACACTTTTCCTGACATATGCTTGTCATTATAGTTAACTTATATGAGATTTTCAAATATAACATTTGAATGTCTTCAGAGGCTAATAAATTCTGCGATTAAAATTGAAATTAATCGATTCTGCGTCATCAATTTATTAGTTACACTGCAAATATTTCTAGGCATTTTTCCTTTTTATTCCGAATATTGGTTCTAATAAAATAATTTGTTTAATATTACCAACGCAGTATAAATAAATCATTGCAAATTCATTCGCAGTCGCGTGACGCCATTTGCATTGTTGTAAATTTAAATCTTCCACTTTTAGTAAATTTAAATCTTACACAAATCTTTTATCTACGTCACGATTTGTAGCCAATCACCGCTCTACCAAAACCCCCTAGATCACGTATGATCCTGTGATCTTGGAGGTTTTGACTCTACCCCCTAGATAAGCAAACCTTGTTAAATTCGTTTTCTACGAACCTTCAACTAAGCCAATATTTATTTCAGAGTAAAATATCAGAAATTATTAATTATTTATCCTTTAAAGTTACTTCAGTCATTGTATTTATAAAATCTGACCAAATGTCGTTAAAGTTAGATAATTTCAAATGAATACTTTGTTTGACTCATAGGTTTCTTTTTCTTGCATTATTATTATACTTACTTGAATTTTAGTGTTCTTTAATAAAATTAAACTAGGTCTAAGCATATTTAGGAGCAGTGAGCGAATTACATTTTTATTCATTTATCAAACTGTATTATTAACTCATACTTAAGGATTATAGTAATTTATTTTTTGAGTTTTATGCCGTGTTGCGCTACTTCTCTCTTTTAACCTCCAAAATAAATCATTATAATACTTTTGGCCGTGGTAAATCTCAAATCAAATATAGCTTTAGGATTATTAATTTCCAAAATCTCTATAAAATTGAGTTTACGACCTTTATTTTATGTGTAAAGGAGTTGGCTTATTATTGAGTGAGTAATTTTTATCCAAGATGTTATCTTAATTTGAATTTCTTTCCTTCTCGTATGCTTTATTGTAGAGCGGAATGATAGTAAGCCTATATATCATTGATGGGTGCAAAGATTTATTATGAACGGTGGTATCTGTAAACGTGGCTCTACGGAAAACAAATGTATGATCGTTAATTCTGATTTTGTTCATTATTATTATATTAATAATAATAAATTTTTTATTCCATTAAACAAAGTCGATTATTTACATAAAGTACAATCATTACTAAAAACAGAAAAAAAAACTTACTCAATGACATAAATATATTTCTTTAACGAGCTTTATTCAAATTTAAACAATACAAATTTTCGGGGAACTTTAAATGGTAATAAATTTCGTTTTTTTTACTCGGATTTTATAAATCATTTCAATTTGTTTTTATTGTTAGTACCTACATAAAAAACTATAAATAAATCGTCTCTAGGTGGCTTCACCACAGTTTGATAATACCTTCAAAAGGCGAAACAGCTGTCAAACGTAAGAATACTTACCCAGCAAGACTTGTTTATAAATAACCTTTTTAATTTTTACAAATTGAATTATAATATTATTGAATGTATGTTCAACAATTTAAACTTGACAACAATCAACGATTTAAAAACGTCATTTCGCTTTATTTTTAACGATAACCTTTTTTTATTGATACAAAAATGAGTTTAATTTTTTGAAACTTGTCATGACTTTAGTACTGATTTTGTAAATAGAAAATTAACCAAATTACCTATTTTCCAGCATTCTTCCCTTCTTCAATAGCTTGTAACACTTTTAAATTAAAATGACCAACTACCACGTTGGCGCCATTATAACGTTTTTATTTAGGCTATCATAAATTAGGACACATTAGTCTCCATTGCAACGTTATTAGGATATCTAACAGAAAGGAATGTTTGATGTTGAATGAAAGATAGATGAAGTTAACGACATTTATTTTAAAACAAAAGAAACATGATACTCTCAATTGGCGTGGTTTACATATTCTCAAGGGAGTGTGCTGCGATCGAAGACCGCAAGCACGGTAGGAATTTTAATGGTAGAAATTACCAGTTAAATCTGTGATAAATGTATACAAAATATAATTTAAGATTTTCACGGCCAAAAGTATTTTTGTTATTTGTTTTTGGGGTGTTATGCCGTGTTGCGCTAACTCCTTCTTTAGCCAACGTTTCGGACAGCATTGCAGTGTCCATCATCAGGGCATATGTGTTATTTGAGGTTGTGGTGAAATGTGAGCTTATTTATAATATATATATATAATATAATATAATATAATATAATATAATATAATATAATATAATATAATATAATATAATATAATATATTATAATATAATATAATATAATATAATATAATATAATATAATATAATATAATATAATATAATATAATATAATATAATATAATATAATATAATATAATATAATATAATATAATATAATATAATATAATATAATTAATTTTTTTTTTTTTTTTTTTTTTTTTTTTTTTTATTTGGTACATTATTTTGTTACAATTTATGTTTTCCAGTAATGTAGGCCTCACTGGGTGGCTTGCCCGTGCTGAGGCCTTCATTTTATAATATGAAAATCTTATCTACATATTACATTTAAAGAGAAGATAGTAAATTTGAAAAGAAAATAATAAATATAAAATTAAAAATAAAAATACATATTAATACATTTAAATTTAAAAAAATAATACAATGAAAATAATCTTGTGTGTTTGTGAGTGATGTGTGTTTATGTTGGTTTTGTGTGTTACGTGTAGGTTTTATTTTTATTTTATGCTATGACATTTTGGTAATATTGTCTTTTTTGTTGTTTAATCCATTTTGTAATTTTGTGTGTGAATTTATTTTTATTTTCCTCAATTTTAATTTCAATTTTTAGACTGTTGAAAGCTTTTATAGCATGGTATTGGTAGTGTCTTTGTCCAAATGTTGAATTTACTGTTGGAGTTTTAATGTTTTCTTTGTACGCTTGTCTAACTGGTCTGTTAGTGTTATTTTGTATATAATATAATATAATATAATATAATATAATATAATATAATATAATATAATATAATATAATATAATATAATATAATATAATATAATATAATATAATATAATATAATATAATATAATATAATATAATATAATATAATATAATATAATATAATATAATATAATATAATATAATATAATATAATATAATATAATATAATATAATATAATATAATATAATATAATATAATATAATATAATATAATATAATATAATATAATATAATATAATATAATATAATATAATATAATATAATATAATATAATATAATATAATATAATATAATATAATATAATTCATACGTGAATGTTAGCTCAGAGGGTTGGAGCTGGCAACACGGTATCACAACCTCATACATAAGCTCACATTTCACCACAACCTCAAATAACACATCTGCCCTGATGATGGACACTGCAATGCTGTCCGAAACGTTGGCTAAAGAAGGAGTTAGCGCAACACGGCATAACACCCCAAAAACAAATAACAAAAATGTATACAAAGATTATTGTCTGCAATTATTGCGCCATACAGCTCTTAGTAAAGAACTGTATAACTTATTAAGCTTAACATGATGACCAGCGATTACTGCAAGCTAGCTAATTCAGCCATCAAAATCTCCTGTAAGTTTGTCATCTGGAGCAGTTGCTCGAACCTTTCCTGTTGACCCGACTTCGCTCCAAGGCTGTCCGTTTGGTACTGGCTTCTTGGAAAGTTTTTCTGTCGCAGTCCCTGCGCTCTACCGTAGAGCGCGAGTCTCATAGAGAAAAGCAGTCTTCGGATAGAGTTGTGTAAAGCATTCCATAACAGTAGCGGGGCAAAAGTGAACTGCTACAAGCTCCACAATTCACTCAAGAGGAATGTAAACGCTCAAAATGTATGTACTCTTAGTGTGCCTTAAAGAACGGAGTCAAACGGTTGATTTTAGCGCATAATATAAAATAATTTTTTTTTTTTTTTTTTGAATAATTTTATAAGAAATATTAAAGGTTTTCAAGGGAAACTATCACCGATAAACTAAGCCATAAAATACAAACATTTAATGAAAATATAATTTTCATAGTGGTTTAGGCTTATATTTTTTTGCGAAGTAAAAAATTTAATTATTAAAAAACATCTTTATTCTGTTCTAGCAAAATGGTAGGAAAAGCTTCAATTTATCCTGAAAATATTTTTTTGTATTTATAACTTGAACCGATTCGTTTTCAAGATTAACCGAAAATAGTGATTTCATTTTATGCTTAGCTTTAACCCAAACAACCCTTTTTAATTAATTTAATATGGGATCATTTCGCTGGTTTGACACAGTTCATTCTCCTACGGTGTAATACATGAAGTGAAAAATACTTTCCAAATGTAAAATACAATCAGTATAGCCCTGGTTAAAGATCACCACTCAGATACAAAACGTTGCATGAAATCGCTCCAAGAATGTTTGATTTTTAGATTTTAATAACCCGGTTCCAGCCTTTCCACTCCCCGTCTCTTTCTCTCCCCTTAACCCTCTGTCCCACAACACACCATCGTTTATTTGGGATGCCATGGTTGCAATGTCTCCAGATGATTGAGAGCCGTTGGGACTCTTGTGCGGTAATCATAAAAACTTAAAAAAACGTGTGTATATCAACAAGCGAATAGATTTATTTTATTTTTATAACACGTCGAAGACGTGGCTATCATAATTACTGTTTTCCTATTTTGTTTAGTTAGTAGTCACCGTGCATTGAGTTACAATAATAATTACTTCATTAATAATAATGGTTCGCCATTTTCAATAAAATAAAAACAATTACCTTTTTATAATTTTTTTTTTATATCTACGAATAAACAAAATTGTTATATAAATGCAGCAGGTTATCATTTAATGATAATTTTGTAAAGATTATTTATAAAATAATTTCTCATCTATCGGTAATTATTTGCCCATGCTTATATTTCTGTTCGTGTATATTAATATTCAGTTAACTTTGTACGCTGTACAATTTTATTTTACATTTTAGTTAATTACTCTTAAAAACTTAAAAAATATTATTTGAAAGTAAAGTTCTTAAGATTTTTAATTCATATTTAGAATGTCTATCACTAGACTTGGCTAGCTTATGTCGGAGGGCTATGCCAATTCGTTATACAAGCAGAGTTATGATTTGAATTCACAATTTCATAGCTGTGTGTAGCAAGTAGCTTGAACATAGAGAAATGGAAGGGTAGTGAGATTGGATTGGGCTGAGATAAGCAACCTTTTTCTACCTATTCTTATCGAAATTACTAAGATCACGCATGGAAGAAATTACATCTGGTTTCCATCGACTGTTGGATAAAAAATGAAAGAAATAGGGAAATATGAGCAATTAGAAAACAAATCGTTACTACAACTAGTTATCACTAAAGCACGCGTGTGAAACGTGCTACATATTTCATTTTACTTGGCTTTACGCCTTTTTACGGCTTTTACATGGATTGTAAAAATTCAATAAACTTTGTGAGCTATCTAAAATTTTACACAAAGTTTTTAAAGCATGCAATAACGTTAAACTGATAAACCCAAGAAATTTATGCTGAACTCGTTCTATATTGTAAGAGGGAACTTTTTATAAAGGGGAACAAATAATATTGGTAAAATGACAAAATTACACATGTGTGAATTTCACGTAGGTACTACTGCCAGAATTATACAACGTTGGAATTAAACATGGACTTCAACAAAACATAAACTAACCTAACTTTAGTTGCAAGTCGAGTTCCCGTATAAAGGACTTGATTCCTTTCAAATAAAATAGGAGATAATTCATTGTTATAGTAATGAAATAGCATTGTACATGCTTAATATATTAATGTGCTTACCATTAATATGTCTCTTTGTAATGTATCATTTGTCATAGGTTAATTGAAAATTAAAATTATATTCATTGCGTTTGTGTGTGTGTGTGTCTGTGAGTATGTTTGTATGTGTAATAAGTAATGGTATAGAAAAGTAAAATGATATGAATGTGCATTGAAAAGTTTATACCATTGACATAATGCTCCTTATAAATGTGGGTAGTGAATTCCAAAAAAAATTATATGCTTGAGTTTTGGCAAATATTATATGTATGATGGTTGCGAAGTATGGTAAGTTTGCGAATTGGCTTCTAAAAAAAATTGAAATTCAATGCAAAAATGTTAAAACAGTTACAGCTTATCTTTGTGGCAAAGATTTAAATGTACATCGAAAGTTGTTGTTAAGTTTAACGGTAATATATTTTATAAATTTTGTGTTCATGTAATTAATTTTAAAAGAGGTGAGGCAAATAATTAAAACTTCATGTGACTAAGAAACTTCCACAATATAAATACGTGACAGAAAAAAATAATTTCGTTGATGCAACTATCGAAAATACCAAAAATCCTTTTTAAATCATTTTTGTACGATTATTATCCAAATTTAATTAAACCCGGCTGCGGTTGTGTATTACGCATTATGCAAGTGGGTTCTATATTAAATGATAAATCAATCTTATCATTATGTTATAAGTGTTACTGGAGAATTGAACCCAACTCACGGGACTCTCGGAATCTTGAAATACCATTTTTAAGTACGCCATTGAGGTCGATATAAAAGTACATTTTCTGAGAACATAAGTTCTTAATATAGTTTTGTTCTTGTTCCTCTACCACAATTTGCATATCTCTGGCTCAGAAAACGGAAGACATAGAGGAATAAAATGGTTAATATATTGTAGAAGCAAGAAACGGAAAGAATTCAGTTATGATACGAGCTTTATGTAAAAATTTTCATACGAACAAAGGCAAATAAAAATAAATGGAATATTTTGAAAAATGCGGGCCCGATTTGTTTATTATGAATGAGAATGAATATATAACGAAGATTTTTTCTTTTCCAAAAATACTAAAGCCGAGGGTTGTAGGGTTAAGGAGGGTAGTAAAATAGGCCTTACCCGCAAATAATAGTTTCATTGCTTAGGTTTTAATCTTGTTTTATTGGTAAAGTTCTGGAATGACCCGTGTTCATCATCCGGAATTAGGATCGTTCGGTGTGAAATAGAGATTTCTCAACACATTGAGTTTAATTAAATGCCAGCATAAAATAGAGAACTACTGACACAAAACCAATGCCTGGGTTAATCGAATGCCAGTATATATACTACAGTCATTGTATTTACATTATCAATAGAATTAAGCACTGAATCTACTTCAGCGTTGGAAAACATATTACTTGATTATTATATAAGAAGAATCCGATTATTGAAAAATTAATACTTATATTTAAATAACCCAAAATGCTCAGTGAGTATGAATGACTAAAGATACTTCATTTATATGAGACAACTCATATTCTGTAAACGTAAGAAACATCACTTTAAAAAGCTTCCACAGAAATACAATGAACCGAGAACTAAATCAACATTTTACTAATGGACATTTCTGTGAAAATCCATCGATTTTAATGGGCAACGCTAAAATTCATGACCAAATTATCTGGAAAATGAACTGCGTGGAAGACGATTGGAGATGGATTTGAGGAGAATTAATAGCTAGTTTAGGCAAAGCTTAATGCTTAACCACTATTTTGATTAATCCTTATAATGAATTGGCGTACATTGTGAATGTCAAAAAATATGGCTTAGATAAATTCAAAATTTTCCTATCGTTTCGCCTGAGTAGAATATAAATAAAATAATAAATTACTTAATAAAAAATATAAAAGTAAACTACAAAAAAAAATATTTTTTCAATAGAAACGTGTGAACGCGTAAAGGAAACAACTTTGAAAAATACAGTATTTTAGCTAAGATGATAGTTTTACTTGATTAATTTTTTGCTTTCTTACAAAATTATTTAAAAAAAATAAAAACCAGTTTTGTGCTTGAAATCGAACGTTTTTAGACTCCTTTTGCAAAGCGATTTTAATGCTTTCTACCTACAGTATAAGGGATAACAAGAATATACACATTTTTTGGCTTGTAGCTTCTTCTTAAGTGACCACAGCCTGAAGGACATTTGCCACCACGGGACAGAGAGTGGTTTAGATGAAAAATAATGGTAATTTTTATTGGATTAACTTTTGAAAGTTGTACTCATCAATTTAATATTCCATTGAAGAATAAGATAATACTAACAAATTTAAACGAAACATAAAATAGAACAAGACAAAGAAAATAAACATATAACGGTTGCAACGGAGAATCGAACCCAGAAATCGAAATAACTCGAGTAGTTAAGACGTTGTCCCGGTAAGACACGAGCTCCTGGGTTCGATTCCTACTGGTATCCATTATCTTTTTTCTTTTCTGTGTCTTGTTCTGTTTCACTTTACTTTTATATTTGTTAGTATCTTCTTCTTCTTCAATGAAAAATAATGTATTTTAATGCCGACCCTTAAAATCTACATGACTTGTTTTGTCTTCATAACGAAATCATATTTTTTCTTCAAGTGATTTTCATGAAATAACTTAATATTCCAAATACTGCTTCTCGGGATGATGAATAACTACCCTTATTGTAACAAAGATAAGGCGGGATTTTTGGAATACATCGATATTTTTACTCGAGGAATTCCTTGGGATCAAAGGATTTAATTTGTTTACTGGAATGAGTAGAGCATGGAATATAAACGATATTATTCCGAAAAATCGAGTGTTTTTGTAATACGGTTTGGTTGAAAAAACTACAGCAATTTGAAAAAATAAAGCATAATAAAAAACATAAAAATTAGGTAATCGATTTCTGGAAACTTTCAGCTATTTACGTTTCGTTCCACCTTTCCTCGTGTGAGGTGGTTCATCGCATCGACAAGATGCCTCCAGGACTCCCTGTTTCTTTCTACTCTGACTGTGAGTCCAGTCTATCCTCTAACCCTAACCTAACCTAATCATTGAAATTTTTTGACGAAAATTTTTTGAAACCCAGCTTTTTAACTAGTTTTTTACTGACAATGTTTTATGAAGTAAAATGCAGAATTATAAGATTGTAAGTAAAACGACATAATAAAAAATACCCTTCTTTATTTAAATTTGAACTTAAAAACATATATAAAAAGGCATTAATTTTTGAGAAAAATTTCACATTTATACATTAATTTTTGATTCGAGAGCCGTAGCCCTTCACCACGGAGCCCATCGCACTTAAATGCAGTGTAAATACAGTATTGTAATTATTGTGAAAATTTTCGTAATTTTTTTGAAATTGTGAATATAACATTAAGGCGTCTTAACCAATAATATATACACGTCCGCTTGCCGCCCGGTCGCGGCGGAGAATGACAAAATTATCGGTCTTCTGCCGAGTTAATAAAAATGAGTTAAGAAATTAATTACTATTAAATACTTTAAGAATATAAATTTTGGTCATTAATTATTTTTAATGTTCCAATAATGTCTTGGTAAATTATTTTTGTAAAAAAATCTGAACTACACCAATTTGTAAGACCATAAATAAATAGTCAAATTGAGGGATTTTTGTCACAAAACGCGTGTTCGGATTTATTTATTAGTAATTTTATTTGAAATAAAAACAAAATTCTTATACATATTAATGATAGATAATTTATTGATTGTTTATACTGTATTATTATATGATTTGAAATATTTGTTGTATAATACAAATTCACCTTTGAAAATACATCAAATCTGCGCAACGTCCAACGGTAACACTTTATTATGATATGAAAATAATATTATTTTTCAAAATTTAACATCTTACTTTACTAGATAACATAACGATCTTTAAAAATCAATTTATGTTTTTTTTCTAGAAAAGTGTCCATACGTC
Source organism: Hesperophylax consimilis (assembly GCF_061612785.1). NCBI lineage: Eukaryota > Metazoa > Arthropoda > Insecta > Trichoptera > Limnephilidae > Hesperophylax > Hesperophylax consimilis. Next base: position 30,010,926 of record NC_142859.1, on the reverse strand, counting down.
TAAAACTGGCCTCAAAAATGCCAAATTTCAGGTCAAAAGTCTACCTATTTCACCTTTATTAACGTATAACTTATTAATATCTCTATTTTTGACGTGAACATTGTGGTGGAATCCTATTATTATGATAAATATATTGAATCAATTTAAAGCTTTTATCCTCCATTTTAATTTATTGACTTAAACTGGTTCCAGCCATCATCATCATCACCATCATCATCACAGCCATCGCCAGACTGGTACTTTGTGTATGGTCTTTCATCTTGCTGGGATTGCTTCTTTTTTTTATACTATCATTTTAATTCCATTGTTTTTACATTACCAAATAAAGAAATAAATAAAATTTCCTCTTTTTTGAGAAAGTTGAACAAACCACTAAAATAACTAAAACCATTCATTGAACTGACCATTCGAGTACTCAGTAGGTATCTTTAAATAAATAAAAATTACCGACCTACACAACCACCTGGTGGCTGCGCACGACTCTAGCAGCCACCAAGTCGACACGTTACGGCTATGCTCTCGGAAGAAGCACTTTATAGTGACAAGTAGATCTGCATTTGATGGTTGTCATTTTGACGAACGTTATCTAGGTAAAATGGAAGTAAATCAACTAGAATACGAAGCACAACATATTTCATATTTTTTTGTTTAATTAAATTCCTATGAGGGCGGTAGTTATTGTGTTAACTAAATCTACCCCAATATTCAAACATGTTTATTATGTGATTACCGCATAACTCCAAAAAATATATTTCCAAAACGTTTAACTATTAACATTATTTAATTTATTCACAAAAATGCTGTGAACAAATATATGTGAAAATATGGCACGGCGGTTACGGCATATTTTATAGTTTCATTTTTAAATGCCTTTAAAGTTTAAACAAATATTTTCCAAATTTCATAATTAAAGGTATTTCAAATTATTTTATTACGTTCCTAGTAAAATATTTAATAAATTCAGTGTCGGATGTGGAGATGAGCGACAGATTAAATACATGTTGAAGAGGAGCTGCCATAAAATGAACACATTCTTTTATGAAAACTTGTGGAATTTTGTCAGAACCTAACCCTTTTTACAATCTAGAAAATTGATTTTTTAATAACAACGTTCAGAGAAATGTGACAAATCAGTTACATCGGTATATTTTAATTCAGAACAAAGACATACAGAACATTTCATTCAATATTTCATTGGCAGTTTCAGTGGCTGTATGTGACCGTTTATGTACAACAAGTACAACAATTGGCGACAGTTTGTCGCGGCAACGTAGTATCGTCGAAATCACTCCATGTGACTGAGGCTTTAGGATGACATTATTACGTAAAAACTTCAGAGTCATCAAAGTTTTGTTTGTCCTTGCAAAACGTTACTGACAGAAAGCATTTTGTCTTGCTTACGCCTATCTATTTTTTTCAGCATAAATAGGATAACACGTATCTATGATATATGTGCGTTGTTTGAATTTAAATATTCGTATAGATTTCTGCAGTAATTCGAAAATTGTATTTTTTAATACTATCAAAAATTTGTTTTAATTCAAATGGAATTTCATGTTTTTGAGTATTATTTAGTAACAAGCTTTAAACATGCCGTGTGTTAACAATATCTCCATCTATATTGTACCCCTAAATTCAATTACAGAATTATTTTATAAAAAAACACATTTTTAATTGTTATTTTCTCTGTGGTTACTTTTTTTATAAACCAGTATAATAATAGAAAAATATTGGAAATTCAAACTATTTGATTTGACGTTATTTGGAATCTCAAAAATTTGGCAAAACTACTTTGTTTTCGCCGTTCATTGTTTTCCAAAGCCGAAAGGTTTGACGGCAAAATTCCGAGAATATTTTCGTTTGAAACCCTAGAATAATTGGTTGACACTGGGTGCAAGTTGAAAGTAAGCAGGATGATAAACGGGGATCGGGTAACAAACATTATAAAGTAAACCTTACTGAGAACAAAGAGATAAAAACGTTTTAAAACAATCAGAAATGTGATATTTCGAATTTTCGAAGAAAGAAAACACTTTGCGGTTAAATATTAGACACTTTCTTTGATTTAATCACGTTGACCAGTTTCGGTTGATCTCACTCTTTATCAAGATAGTACACATGTAACCAAAACAATATTTAACAATTCTACAGCGGCGAGTATAAGGCGTCCTCAGTGCGGGCCAAAGCTGGTGAATTTTGCCAACATTCGCGGCCTGCACACAAATTTAAACTCCGTACACCACCACCTTATCTTACAATGTCTCAACCTTCTGTTCTTTTCAGAAACTCAGATAGCCGAACCGCTAGCCGCCTTCTATCTGGACTGACCGGGCTTCACCCTCAAGTTCAGACCCAAAGGAGGTGTACTCGTTTTTAGCTGTCTCTATAGCCAAGCTGACGTCAACAGTGTGCGATTGTTGTATCTGGAAAACTCCAGATAATACGTTATATCTACGCTATTTAAGATACCTGTCATTTGATAATTATTTAGGTTATTTATGGTTTGTACAGATTCAGCGCATATTATTATTATTATTATTGGCATCGTTGCCAAATAATTCTTTCAATTTATAAATACGCATAATATTTTTTCTTACCTTTTGTACTTGTATTTTTATAATTTATACCTTACTTTAAACTTCATACTTAATAGCAGAGACGGTTTACATACAGTTCCCGTGAGGTCAATTGTGCTTCTCCCATTTTACACCATTCCTTTAACAGGAACCCAGTCTTTTTGATGAAATTCACCAGGGTTATCATTGTATATGAAGCTACGTCTTCTGGTTTCACAACGTGTTTTTCTCAAGGGTCTCATCTCTTCTCTCTACTTCCCATTGGTTCCAAAGGCTTCACGAAGGAAGAGGGCTTCATCTCTCCGGTTCACTCTTTCTTGGTTTTCTGAAGATCCTATTCTATTATATTATATTATATTTCTATTATCCTAATCCCTCAGGAAGCGGATCACATCTCTCCTCTCCATTTTTTATCGGTTTCCTGGAAGTCCTAAAATGGAAGAGACTACTCCCTCTTGGTTCACTGAAGGCCCCACGAGGGAAGAGGACGTCGTCTCTTCTCTCCACTTCTCTTTGGTTCCCGGAAGATTCCACGAGAGAAGATGATATTTTTTCTCCTCTCGACTTCTCCATGGTTTCCTAAAAACTCCATTATTGAAAGGGGTCTCATCTCTCCTCTCCACTCCTAATTGATTACTTGAAGTTCTCACAATAAAAGAGTCCATTTCCCCTTCGTTCTTTGAAAGCCCCATAAGGAAAGAGGGCGTCATCTCTCATTTTCACTCCTCTTTGCTTCCTTGGTTTCTACCCCACGAAAACAGGGTCTCGTTTCTCCTATCTACTCTTCTTTGGTTTTTTGAAGGCCCCACAATAGAAAACTCCACTTCCCCTTGGTTTTTTGAAGGCCCCAGAAGGAAAAAAGGGCATCATCTTTCCTTTCCACTTCTTCTTGATTCCCTGAAATCCCCATACGGAAGAGTCCAGTCTCCCTTGGTTTTTGAAGGGAAGATGGACTGTACTGGATGAGTTATCTAGAAAATCAAAGACGAGGATGTTGTGGTAATGACCGTTTTCGTTTTCTATTTTCGCCCTCTATTATTAGCGCTCATTGAGGTACTGCTCCCTCCAGCTCATATTACGAAATGACTGGTGCAAGAAGCGGGTGGGGTTTTTACTTATGAACATTGAACTTCAACGCCTGAGCATCGCTTACCCATGCCCGCCTCTCATCATCGCGAGTAGCACGGGCCGATGAATGGCTTTAACATCAAAGTGAAACCTAGGACATGAAACATAAGTATATTATTGTATTTTCCATGTTCAGCTTAATGCACTACAATATAAATTATACAAGCCGGACACTTTTTAGCATCCTTAGTAGTTAGGCAATAATATAAGTTCGTTTAAAGATATTTAAGGTTTCCTGAAATATGTCGCAATTAATAAACATGCTGAAAGAAAGTTGTTTGGGTCGGGCGAAAGATCCTGAAGAGGTGAATTTTATGAATAGTGATGTATCGGTTTACGCAATTGAAGCCGGTTATACAACACACCACGTAATAGGGACGCGCATAGACCCACTATTCCACTGGAACAAGGAGTAAACGGTCCACAATAAATACAGGTGCGCGTCCTTTTTGCAAATTAGTAACCTCGGTACTCTCAGTATCTCAGTATCGGACTCTTTTCACGATTCTACGCCCTGTCTGACTGCTTTCTGCCTGCTCCTACCCTGGACTTTGTTTGACTCTGCACTTCCTTGGACCCCTACTTCTCTTGCCCTTAGGTAACTGACCGCAGTAGCAAACTCGCACCCCAGGACCACGCCGATCATAACCACAAACGAAGCGGATACCCCAAGACTGACCTGCGCCCTATTTTACAGTCTATGTGAGGGACCTAAAAACGTCCCTTACAAAGAGTATTTGAATGGTCCAACTTTAAACCCGCATTATTTAATTCCTTCTTACAGCCCCTACCTTAAACCACCTAACAACGCTTCCCAACTGAGTGGCAATATAGTTTGTCTACACTATAAAGACAGAAGCGCTCTTGTGAGGTGTTACATAAAAAAATAACAAACCAAAAAAAATACAAAGAATTTTTCATATTTTTCCACCACTCGCTACTATATACCACATTGTTATTGTTAAAAAACTACATTTTATCGACTTTAAATCGACTCCGTATCTCTTTCCGGTGCAGAGATATTGCCTAGAATTCGTCGGGCGTCCCCAACTTCTTCTATCATTAAAAAAACTCCTTAAACACTCCTGGAACTAATAAGAACAACATTTGAAATTTTCAGCGATACCGAATAAATGGTATTTAAAACAATCCCAATCAGTGGTGAAACTTGTTAATCAAACTAGTTAGATAATATATTTCAAAGATAATATAATAAATTTCACGCTGAGTTGAACCCTTTACCATAATTTAATTTACAAAATCAACACTATGCATTGAAACTGGGAGATAGTCATTTAAAATTCGTCGAACTTAAGCAAAGACAAACACTTCTCTCTCCCAGTAGTTTTGTATGCACTTTTGCACCCTCAGAAAATTGTGAGAAACTTTCCCGAAGAAGCGACGTGATTAGGAATAACTTTAAAGTTCCGTGCCCGAAAAGCTGGGAAGGGATTTAACCCACAGCCTTTTATAATTTATACCAAACCCTCAATCCGAACTTTTTGCAGATACCTTACAACTTTTATCACTGACTTGACTTTTTGCTAGACTATTTCATACATAAAGAGATACATTTTTAATACACCGTAACTTTTAATGGTTCGATTCTTACCAAACTATAAAATTTAATGAGCTTTGTCGTTATAAATAAACCGGGATGTTGAAGACAATGGGAATATCTTGTGTCGTGTTCTGACATCGTTCGTTGTTACTTTGTTAGTAGTATACTTTTTTGTTTGTTTTTGAATATACATACCGTTAAAAATACATTTCAAAGTTGAACTTCTCATGATGGAATAGATTTCAAAAACTAAAAGTATTTGCATTATTGTGAAAATACTGGCTTTTTGTGTATACCGTACAAGAATTCCAACTGCTTCCAACAGTCTGAAGCCAGTGAGACTATGTCTTCTACGAATGGAGTATGTTGTGAGGCTGAAGGTAGGGAGAGGGAAAGGAGATGAAAGCTAAAGGATTACCTGGCTATTCAGATCTGGTTGCCACACACGGCTAAAGCTATTTTAAGCAACGTTTCAATTCTGAACGGTGGTCTTATACGATGGCGATACTGAGAGTACTTAGTACTTTGGAGAGTGCATGATTTCAATGAATGAATTGTGAAATAACGTAAATTCATCAAATGTAATATGCTTGTGCACGCTGGGATTTGAAACCGCGACACGACATTGCCAGTCGAGAGGCTTACCTCTCGACGACGGAGACACAAATAGAGACGCATGTAATACATAATATAATCAGCGCACGTATTTTTTAGCAGTAGCAGAACATTTTTTTCTGAATTCATATAAATTATCGACGTAAACTTCAGCACACTTTATCTTATTACACGTCACATTTGGGTCAGAGGACTAAAATAGGCGCCATTATTTTTTAATGTATTCAGGTGAAAAATGCTATGGCGTCTTTTATAATGGGAATTAGGACATAATGCAGTATAAAGATGGCCGTGAATTATTTTGTGTAAATATACTAGATCAGTCAGGTAGGTGCTTTCTAATTTTAAGTGTATTCAACTTGAAATATTCAAGACGTCGTACGATCTAAGATAATATCTTTGGATCCAGTTAAGGGTAAATAGCTTAGTAGTTTCTTATAAATAATTACAAAGATCGATAGCAATGACGATAATACACGTCTCAATAAAATATCTAGCAAATGGTTAAATACATTTTATCGGGCGTATTTAGTAAGTGTAAGTGTATAGTGTGTGTGTATTATTTATGTGAACGAGTTTGTGTACCTATGTGTATAAAGTAGTTAAACGTCGTGATTGCGCATTGATTAAAGTTAAGGATGGTGTTAATTAATTAGCTTTATTAAATACGCTTTTCACTTGTATTGCTTTACGATATTGAGATAAATTATTTGTTTGCGCCCATACATATGCAATATGAACATGAATGAATAGTTTTGTTCATTTAAAAGCTCAACTTTTTCGAGAATGACATACAAATACAATATTTACCGATGATTCAATCCAATATTGTATTTGTATGCCTTTCCGATGTATGTATGAAGGGTTGGTAGGAATCTGGGGCCATTGTAAGAATCCATCTCTCTCACTGCGATATAATATGATAGGGTCGAGAGTCCATCTTGAGAGGTCAAAGTGTCTCCATAATCCGGCCTCTCCCGTTCCGATCCGCTACGCAGTTAGTGGGCAGACGCATTCGCTACCAACATCAGACAAAATGCTATTTTTAATGCTTTTGTACTGGACGGGAGTCCGCACAAGACTGTAGATTTGGGCGCCGGTTCCAAACCGTGTCTTCAACCGATGAGAATGCTCCTTTACGGCCGATGATGATGATAGTAGAAATATTTATGAAAAAATCTGCCTCCCGCACCCAGGCTTGGTGAATGTTGGGCACTGAGTGTGCTTTCGTCTCTGCTCGCTCCTGGCGTTGGCGGTTTTCCAGAGTAGGGCCGGCTGGTCTTGAGGAGGTAACGCTAGAAGGTTTGGAGCAGAAGACTTGGCGAGGTGAGGCAGATGGTGGGCAGGAGTCACTTGTAGATAATAAAACGCTTGGTTTCGGTGGTAAAGATGAACTATTTTTTATTTTTTTGTGTGGATGCTTATATGCAATAAGCATGACTCGCACCCGACATTGGGCTGTGAGTCAAAAAGTGGTGGGAGATTCTATCCGCGCCAGTAATGTGTTTATATTTATGCCCGTGCAAAATGTCGCATATTCTTTTTACCGGTAGCATAGCCGAAGGTAGACGCTTGAATTTGCGAGTTTGAAAAGATTTTGAAGGCTTACATGAATAACAATTACATAGTTTAAATGTATAGTAGTTATAAGAATGTGTATCTTGATAACTAGATTTTTAGTTGGCCAAGATACGACAAAAAATAAGAAAAGTTTGTAAATAAAAGTGTAAAAATGATCTTGAAGCGATTAAATTTGTAAAATATCGTTAAGTTAGTATTTTTCTCAGGTCCCCCGTAACATAGCGCTCAGAAAGAGATAAGATTCACTATGCTAGGTTCCTGGATTTTTGTACACGCAAAAAAGGTAAAAATTATTGTACAAAAATGGTTATACATATACGTGAAAAACAGCATTTTTAATATCTCCTCAGCGATAGTGTTTATTTAACTACCGCCGAGGGGATGTACAAGTAAAATATAGACATTTGCAACATTTAAAAATTGATTTTTCCTAGTGAATTTTACATTGCAAAAGTTGAACATCGATCCGCTCGGCAATGATAGACGCGCGATGCGGTATCGACGCCGTTCGGAGACAAAGTTTTCAGGCCGCCTTGGCTGAAAATTGTAACAAAATGACCAGTGGCGGGGAGTGGTGATTTCGCCAGTGGCGTGGGGTAGGCACATTTTATAAATGTAAAACATATTTTTATGAAATTAAATAATGTGGCCAACATCGTCCGTTACAGCTTTAATGCTAATTGTTCTACTAATATCAGACAAAATGCGTTTATATTCAGAGCCTGTAGTATATTTAATAAGATTTGAATGATATAGACATAGTCACATGTAATTTAAGAACCTTTAAAAGATATGTAATAACTAACGTTAAATAATTTTAAATATTCTACTGGAAGTTATCATGTTGTTGCTTTGAATCCTTTCCAGTTACTTACCTTCCAATTTATACTCATGTGTTCAATTTAGTTGTAGGTATACATTTATTATATTGTTATTATTGCTATTGTGTAGTGCTTTTATAGATT